>NC_091992.1:82558058-82928058 GCF_044704955.1 Pristiophorus japonicus
GTGAGGGTAGGGGAGAGAAGGTTGGGGTGAGGGTAGGGGAGAGAAGGTTGGGGTGAGGGTAGGGGAGAGAAGGTTGGGGTGAGGGTAGGGGAGAGAAGATTGGGGTGAGGGTAGGGGAGAGAAGGTTGGGGTGAGGGTAGGGGAGAGAAGATTGGGGTGAGGGTAGGGGAGAGAAGATTGGGGTGAGGGTAGGGGAGAGAAGGTTGGGATGAGGGTAGGGGAGAGAAGGTTGGGGTGAGGGTAGGGAGAAGTTGGAGGTGAGGGTAGGGGAGAGAAGATTGGGGTGAGGGTAGGGGAGAGAAGGTTGGGGTGAGGGTAGGGGAGAGAGGGTTGGGGTGAGTGTAGGGAGAAGTTGGAGGTGAGGGTAGGGGAGAGAAGGTTGGGGTGAGGGTAGGGGAGAGAAGGTTGGGATGAGGGTAGGGGAGAGAAGGTTGGGGTGAGGGTAGGGAGAAGTTGGAGGTGAGGGTAGGGGAGAGAAGGTTGGGGTGAGGGTAGGGGAGAGAAGGTTGGGGTGAGGGTAGGGAGAAGTTGGAGGTGAGGGTAGGGGAGAGAAGGTTGGGGTGAGGGTAGGGGAGAGAAGGTTGGGGTGAGGGTAGGGGAGAGAAGGTTGGGGTGAGGGTAGGGGAGAGAAGGTTGGGGGTGAGGGTAGGGAAAAATTGGAGGTGAGGGTAGGGGAGAGAAGGTTGGGGTGAGGGTAGGGGAGGGAATGATGGAGGCGAGGGTAGGGGAGAGGTTGGGGGTGAGGGTAGGGGAGAGAAGGTCGATAGTTTGGATGGTGTGAAGAGTGGGAGGGTGTAGATATTTTTGTGCAAGGTTGTTGGAATTTTTGTGTGTAAGAATCTTTGTGTCAGGCTTGTAGTGTGTAATGGGGTTTGGCTTTTCATGTATAATTAATGATAAGCCAATGCCCTAGAGTAGGAATGGTTTCTGGACTTGCGCCTGGATGTGTTTATTACAGTTTATTAGTATGAAAATGATCTCTCAACTGAATATATTCCAATTCCAAAGGAAATGAAGTTAAACATAATTATAAGATAAAGACAACCTGAGAAACATGAAATCCAGACATGGTTTATTGATCATAAACTCTTATGCAATTAATTGTTCTCCGCATCATTTCTTAAGGCAAGAATGAAGTTGGATCAGAAGGCAGATGTATGTGGTTAATGGATTGGATGAAGGTCCCATGGCAGTGTGACAGATGATGCTGGACTAAATGTTCTGTTAATGGAGACATTGGATCCATCTGTAGGTAGTGCACATACCCTTATGTTGCAATGCTTACCCATGCACGTGATTTGATGGATAAGTTTCTCAAACCCCCAAAACCATTTAAAATCCATTTGTTTGGGTGAACATGAAGGAATCTTCTCAAGCAATCAGCCATTATATTGTTTAGTCTTGCTTGGTATAGAGGTGTTGGCTCTATAATGGCACTGTTTTCAGGGCAGCCACACTCCCTGTGAATCATAAATAAGCTCTCACCCTTTGTTTAGAAATGCCACCAAAGTAGTTCTACCGGTTGAGAAATACTTATTGCGTGCTATATTTGTGGGAAAACTGTGCTATGTGACAAGGAATCCAGATTTGACATATCACTTGGTCTTGGAAGGTATCTCATCGACATGTTTTGAAGGTGTGTATCTCACCTAGTTGTGATACGTTTCACACCTGGACCAGTGATATGGATGTTGTTATGTATGCAACCTTAGGCAACCTGTATCACACCGCCACCAGAGGGCTTACCTGTTGGAGTCCCAAGGGATCCTAGCATTCCTTGGGAGGACTGTACATAAGCAGGCCTCCCATGCTGGACCAACACTCTGGAGTTTGAATAAAGGAGCTAAAGTCACACTTACTCATTGTCTACAGTACTCAGTTGCATTACTTTATTATGAGCTTAACAACTGGCAACGAGATAACGAACAACCACGCGAAAATGCAAAGAACAGTTGGTATCCTGGAGAAATTCTCAGAAGGGGACGATTGGGAGGCCTTCGTGGAGCGACTCAACCAATACTTCGTGGCCAACGAGCTGGTAGGGGACGAGAACGCTGCCAAATGAAGGGCGATCCTCCTTACTGTCTGTGGGGCAGCAACCTATGGCCTCAAGAAGAATCTTCTAGCTCCAGTGAAACCATCAACCAAATCCTATGAAGAACTGTGTACGCTGGTCTGGGAGCACCTAAATCTGAAAGAAAGCGTTTTGATGGCAAGGTATCGATTATACACGTGTCAACGGTCTGAGGGCCAGGAAGTGCCGAACTACGTCGCTGAACTGAGGCGCCTTGCAGGACATTGAGAATTCGATGGATTCCTTAAGCGAATGCTAAGAGACTTTTTTGTGCTTGGCATTGGCCATGAGACTATCCTTCGCAAACTATTGTCTGTTGAAACACCGAATCTGAGCAAAGCCATAACGATAGCCCAGGCATTTATATCCATCAGCGATAATACCAAGCAAATTTTGCAGTATAAAGAAATTTCGTCTAGTCCTGTACACAAAGTAACGTAGTTTTCAGGCAGGAATGCATATGTCAGAATGTACACGCCTGCAGCTGCACGACCTCAGATGACTCAGAGTCTGCCATCAATCGTTAATGCGAGGCAGTTACCCCCTTGTTGGCGCTGCGGAGGTGATCATCGAGCCCATCAATGTCGCTTCAAACATTGTGTGCAAAGGCTGTGGAACAATGGGACACCTCCAGCGAATGTGCAGACGAGCTGCAAACCCTGCAAACCACCATGTTGCAGAGGAAGATCGATCCATGGAGGATCAGGCCGAACTAGAGACTCGAACTGAGGAGGCAGAAGTGTACAGGGTACACACCTTCACCACGAAATATCCATCAATCATGCTAAAAGTCGAACTAGACGGAATTCCAGTATCCATGGAACTGGACACGGGTACGAGTCAGTCCATCATGAGCAAAAAGGCGTTCGACAGGCTGTGGTGCAATAAGGCCCATTCATACCAAGCTAAGAATTTACACTAAAGAGCTGATCCCTGTTATTGGCAGCGCAGCAGTAAAAGTCTCCTATGATGGAGCAGTGCATGAACTCCCACTATGGATTGTACCAGGAGATGGCTCCACACATTTCGGCAGAAGCTGGCTGGGAAAAATCCGCTGGAACTGGGACAACATCCAAGCGCTCTCGTCCGTCGCCGACTTCTCATGTGCCCAGGTTCTGAGCAAGTTCCCGTCATTGTTTGAGCCAGGCATTGGAAGTTTCTCGGGGGCGAAGGTGCAGATCTACTTGGTTCCCGGTACACGACCCATCCACCACAAGGCACGGGCGGTGCCATATATGATGCGGGACAGGCTGCAGCCAGAAGGCATCATCACGTCGGTGAGGTTCAACGAGTGGGCCAGTCCGATTGTTCTGGTTCTCAAAGGCGACGGCACGGTCAGAATTTGTGGGGACTATAAAGTAACAATTAACCGTATTTTACTACAGGACCAGTACCCGCTACCCAAGGCAGATGGCCAATTTGCGATCCTGGCTGGAGGAAAGACGTTCATCAAGTTGGACCTGACCTCGGCCTACATGACGCAGGAGCTGGCGGAATCTTCGAAAGGCCTCACCTGCATCAACACGCACAAAGGTCTATTCATCTACAATTGACGCCTGTTTGGGATTCGATTGTCCGTGGCAATTTTCCAAAGGGACATGGAGAGCCTGTTAAAGTCGGTTCCGCGCACCGTGGTTTTCCAGGACGACATACTGGTTACAGATCGGGACACCATCGAACACTTGAAGAATCTGGTGGCTAGATCGTTTGGGACTCAGGTTGAAACACTCGAAGTGTGTTTTCCTGGCGCCAGAGGTCGAGTTCTTAGGGAGAAGAATTGCAGCAGACGGTATCAGACCCACGACGCCAAGACGGGGGCCATCAAGAACGCGCCGAGACCACAGAACGTGACGGAGCTGCGGTCGTTCCTGGGACACCTCAACTCTTTCGGTAATTTCCTACCTGGGTTAAGCACCTTGCTAGAACTCCTACATGTACTGCTACGCAAGAGAGACAACTGGGTATGGGGAAAATCACAAGAGACTGCTTTTGAGAAAGCCAGAAATCTGTTATGTTCCAACAAACTGCTTGTTCTGTATAACCCATGTAAACGTTTAGTGCTAGCTTGCGATGTGTCTTCATACAGGGTTGGGTGTGTGTTACAACAAGATAACGAAACGGGAACTTTGCACCGGTGGCCTATACATCCAGGAGTTTGTCCAGGGCTGAAAGGGCCAACAGCATGATTGAAAAAGAAGCTCTGGCATGCATTTATGGGGTGAAAAAAATGTACCAGTACTTATTTGGCCTCAAGTTTGAGTTAGAAACTGACCATAAGCTGTTCATATCGCTATTCTCAGAGAGTAAAGGGATTAACACCAATGCCTCTGCCCTCATCCAAAGATGGGCGCTCACGCTGTCTGCATACAACTATGTAATCCGCCACAGACTAGGCACAGAGAACTGCGCTGATGCTCTCAGTCAGCTACCATTGCCCACCACCGGGGTGGAAATGGCACAGCGTGCAGACATGCTCTTGGTGATGAATGCATTTGAAAACGAAAAGTCACCCGTTACAGCCCACCAGATCAGGACCTGGACCAGCCAGGATCCTTTACTGTCCCTTGTAAAAAACTGTGTCCTCCATGGGAACTGGTCCAGCATCCCAGCGGAGATGCATGAAGAGATCAAGCCCTTCCAGCGGCGCAAAGACGAAATGTCCATACAGGCAGATTGTCTTTTGTGGGGCAATCACTTGGTTTTGCCTAAGAAAGGCAGGGAAACGTTCATACCCGACCTGCACAGTACCCACCCAGGCATAGTAATGATGAAAGCGATAGCCAGACCCGTGTGTGGTGGCCCGGCATCGATTCAGATTTAGAGTCATGCATGCGCCAATGCAACACTTGTTCTCAATGTAATTTTGTCATTTCGTCTTTGCGCCACTGGAATGACTTGATCTCTTCATGCATCTCCTCTGGGACGCTGGACCAGCTCCCATGGAGGACACAGTTTTTTACAAGGAAAAAAGTAAAGGATCCTGGCTGGTCCAGGTCATGATCTGGCGGGCTGTAACGGGTGACTTTTCGTTTTCGAATGCATCTATCAACAAGAGCATGTCTGCAGGCTGTGCCATTTCCACCCCGGTGGTGGGCTATGGTAGCCGACTGAGAGCATCAGCGCAGTTCTCTGTGCCTGGTCTGTGGCAGATTACATAGTTGTATGCAGACAGCGTGAGTGCTGTCTGCATTGCACCCAGAGAGGCACCGCTAAGTTTGTGGTCATGGCCCTCCAAACCATGGTCTAGGATCCACGTTGACTTTGCGGGCCCGTTTCTTGGCAAAATGTCTTTGGTTGTTGTGGATGCTTATTCAAAATGGATTGAATGTGTAATAATGTCTGTAAGCACGTCCACTGCCACCATCGAAAGTCTACGAGCCATGTTCGCCACGCAAGGCCTGCCTGATGTCCTTGTCAGCGACAATGAGCCGTGCTTCACCAGTGCTGAATTCAAGGGATTCATGACCCGCGATGGGATCAAGCACATCTGCCCCGTTCAAGCCCGCATTCAACGGCCAGGTAGAACGGGTAGTCCAAACTATCAAGCAAAGCTTGAAACATGTGTCGGAAGGTTCCCTGCAGACCCGCCTGTCCTGAGTCCTGCTCAGCTACCACACCAGACCCCACTCGCTCACCGGGGTTCCCCCAGCCGAGCTGTTCATGAAAAGGGCACTCAAAACAACGCTCTCTCTTGTCCACCCTGATCTCCATGATCACGTCGAGGACAGGCGGCATCAACAAAGCATGTACCATGATCGCGCAAACATATCACGCGATATTGACGTCAATGACCCTGTATTTGTACTCAACTATGGACATGGTCCCAAATGGCTTGCTGGCACCGTCATAGCCAAAGAAGGGAGTAGGGTGTTTCAGATCAAACTTTCCAATGGACTAACTTGCAGAAAGCATTTATACCAAACCAAACTGCGATTCACAAACAGCCACGAGCAACCCGAAGAGGACACCACCAACTTCGACCCTCCAACACACACACAAATGGCAACCGACATCACGGTTGACCACGAAGCTAAACTCACCATCCCCAGCAGCCCAGCGAAGAGCCAACCAACTCACCCACACCTGCATTTGTACCAAGACGATCGACAAGGAAGCGAAAAGCCCCAGATCGTCTCACCCTGTAAATAAGTGTACTATTGACTTTAGGAGGGAGTGATGTTATGTATGCAGCCCTAGGCAACCTGTATCATACTGCCACCAGAGGGCCTACCTGTATATAAGCAGGCCTCCCATGCTGTACCGGCACTCTGGAGTTTGAATAAAGGAGCTAAGGCCACACTTACTCATTGTCTACAGTACTCAGTTGCATTACTTTATTATGAGCTTAACAGATGTGAAGGAGATATGACATTGGAAATGACATTGGAAAGATGAGATTAGTAATGAGACAAGTGCCTTTAAAATAGAAAGTGGGGATATATTAAATAAACTAATCAAATTCAAAGAGGATAAAACCCCTGGTCTGGATGGATTGCATCCACGCATTTTAAAAGCATCTAGCGAAGAGATAGCAGAGGCATTACTACACATATTTAATAACTCATTAGAAAAATCTGTAGTGCCAGAGGACTGGAGGATGGCTAATGTAATACACAAGATTGAGAGGCCAGATTGAGAGGCTTTCTAGCTGCAGGTGGGTAGGCCTGGAGATGCCAAGGGGTCGGTCCGGTGGAAGGATGGGGGGCGTGGTCGGGGATCGTGGTAGGGGTTCGGTGATCGGCGGAGGAGGGATCAGGGATCGGGGATGGCCAGAGAGGATCAGGGATTGGAGATCGGCAGGGCATCGGTGGGGGGTGGGGGAGAGAGGATGGAGGCTGGCCACCGGATGATTGTGGCCAGCGTTGGCATCATCGGTGGGGTGGCGGGGGAGGAATCATGGTGGGGATCGGAAGCCTGGGGAGGGTCTCCAATCGCGAGGGTGAGTTAGGTAGAGACTCTGGATCCACAAATTGTGCAAAACCCGTCCACATGCAGTTAAATTCAAAATGGAGATTAAAAATTAGGCTTCCAGCCTCATTGTAATATTTAAATTGACATTCCTTCCCATGGAGTGGGTAAGTGTCCCGGCCTCGTTAAAACCACAAGTGGGCAGGATGGAGGCAGGATCAGGTTGGGAATCCCATTTTTAACAATTTAATTGCCCCCGCGCTTCAAACCCACCCGTTTTTTGGGGGGGGAAATTCCGTCCGTAGTCACTGTTGTCAGGTTGGGAAATGGAGCAGCCAATTTGTGCACAGCAAGGTCCCACAAACAGCAATGGGATAATGACCAGATGACTTGTTTTAGTGATGTTGGTTGAGGGATAAATATTGGCCAGGACAAGGATCCTTGCTCCTCAGTTTTCTTCACGGATGAAGTATCGATCACATGCATGGCCATAATTTTCAACTTGCCACCTAGAGGCCGTAAAACTGGTGCTGCAGTTTGGCAGCCTGTTACAGAAAATGCCCTAATTTTCATTTACATTGACTTCAACTCTGAATTGTGTTGGTGGCCATCTCCAGAGCGCATTTGTGTTTGCTCGATTAACCGCTTGCCAATTCTGAAACTGAAGGAAAAAGCTAGATCATAAGAAGTGCGCAAACCCAACTGTATGTTGTGACATCTCCCAGTGCTGCGTTGGATGGGAGGAAAATAGGCTGGGAACGATGCACTGGGCAGCGATTGCAGCGGGGGCAGGAAATTCAGATCTGGGCCTGGGGCTGGTAGTAGGCCTCACCACCCAATTTTGCCCTGTTTTTTTTGTTGCCAATTTTTGTGGAATTAGCAGAGGGAAAAATCCAACTGATCATGTGCAGGTCCTTTAAATCAACAGCACACAAGTTACAACATATAGAAATAGCACGTAAAGTTGGTGGTACATATTTCCTGCACGTGTTTTGGAACATAACTGCAAAAGGCCTCTCACTACCTACCCATCAGCGAGTCACAATCTAGCTTTGACAAGAAAAACAAAGTAATTTGGAAGTTTGCATCGGCATGTCCACTCCATCCAATTCTAATCCATAATCAATGTAGCATCGACAGGTTTAATCCATCCAATTCTAATCCTTAATCGTCATTCCTTTCCCCTTGTTTGCTGCAACCTGATCCAGTGGAGACTGCCTACCTGCAGCATCCCAAATATTGTTTGGAAATAATTCAGTCATCTGCATACAGTCCAGGAAATATTTTCACGGAGCTAAGAGTTACTTTATGCTAATTGTTTTTTTTAAAGTCCCACTTACCAAGTATGAAGTGTCTGTCCAGCTTTTTTAGACCAATATGTCGAGGAACCAACTAGGGGGGAGGCCATCTTAGACTGGGTGTTATGTAATGAGAAAGGATTAATTAGCAATCTCGTTGTGCGAGGCCCCTTGGGGAAGAGTGACCATAATATGGTGGAATTCTGCATTAGGATGGAGAATGAAACAGTTAATTCAGAGACCATGGTCCAGAACTTAAAGAAGGCTAACTTTGAAGGTATGAGGCGTGAATTGGCTGAGATGGATTGGCGAATGATACTTAAGGGGTTGACTGTGGATGGGCAATGGCAGACATTTAGAGACCGCATGGATGAATGACAACAATTGTACATTCCTGTCTGGCATAGAAATAAAAAAGGGAAGGTGGCTCAACCGTGGCTATCAAGGGAAATCAGGGATAGTATTAAAGCCAAGGAAGTGGCATACAAATTGGCCAGAAATAGCAGCGAACCTGGGGACTGGGAGAAATTTAGAACTCAGCAGAGGAGGACAAAGGGTTTGATTAGGGCAGGGAAAATGGAGTATGAGAAGAAGCTTGCAGGGAACATTAAGACGGATTGCAAAAGTTTCTATAGATATGTAAAGAGAAAAAGGTTAGTAAAGACAAACGTAGGTCCCCTGCAGTCAGAATCAGGGGAAGTCATAACGGGGAACAAAGAAATGGCGGACCAATTGAACAAGTACTTTGGTTCGGTATTCACGAAGGAGGACACGAACAACCTTCCGGTTATAAAAGGGGTCGGGGGGTCTAGTAAGGAGGAGGAACTGAGGGAAATCCTTATTAGCCGGGAAATTGTGTTGGGGAAATTGATGGGATTGAAGGCCGATAAATCCCCAGGGCCTGATGGACTGCATCCCAGAGTACTTAAGGAGGTGGCCTTGGAAATAGTGGATGCGTTGACAGTCATTTTCCAACATTCCATTGACTCTGGATCAGTTCCTATGGAGTGGAGGGTAGCCAATGTAACCCCACTTTTTAAAAAAGGAGGGAGAGAGAAAACAGGGAATTATAGACCGGTCAGCCTGACATCGGTAGTGGGTAAAATGATGGAATCAATTATTAAGGATGTCATAGCAGTGCATTTGGAAAGAGGTGACATGATAGGTCCAAGTCAGCATGGATTTGTGAAAGGGAAATCATGCTTGACAAATCTTCTGGAATTTTTTGAGGATGTTTCCAGTAGAGTGGATAAGGGAGAACCAGTTGATGTGGTATATTTGGACTTTCAGAAGGCGTTCGACAAGGTCCCACACAAGAGATTGATGTGCAAAGTTAGAGCACATGGGATTGGGGGTAGTGTACTGACATGGATTGAGAACTGGTTGTCAGACAGGAAGCAAAGAGTAGGAGTAAATGGGTACTTTTCAGAATGGCAGGCAGTGACTAGTGGGGTACCGCAAGGTTCTGTGCTGGGGCCCCAGCTGTTTACACTGTACATTAATGATTTAGATGAGGGGATTAAATGTAGTATCTCCAAATTTGCGGATGACACTAAGTTGGGTGGCAGTGTGAGCTGCGAGGAGGATGCTGTGAGGCTGCAGAGCGACTTGGATAGGTTAGGTGAGTGGGCAAATGCATGGCAGATGAAGTATAATGTGGATAAATGTGAGGTTATCCACTTTGGTGGTAAAAACAGAGAGACAGACTATTATCTGAATGGTGACAGATTAGGAAAAGGGGAGGTGCAAAGAGACCTGGGTGTCATGGTACATCAGTCATTGAAGGTTGGCATGCAGGTGCAGCAGGCGGTTAAGAAAGCAAATGGCATGTTGGCCTTCATAGCAAGGGGATTTGAGTACAGGGGCAGGGAGGTGTTGCTACAGTTGTACAGGGCATTGGTGAGGCCACACCTGGAGTATTGTGTACAGTTTTGGTCTCCTAACCTGAGGAAGGACATTCTTGCTATTGAGGGAGTGCAGCGAAGGTTCACCAGACTGATTCCCGGGATGGCGGGACTGACCTATCAAGAAAGACTGGATCAACTGGGCTTGTATTCACTGGAGTTCAGAAGAATGAGAGGGGACCTCATAGAAACATATAAAATTCTGACGGGGTTAGACAGGTTAGATGCAGGAAGAATGTTCCCAATGTTGGGGAAGTCCAGAACCAGGGGTCACAGTCTAAGGATAAGGGGTAAGCCATTTAGGACCGAGATGCGGAGGAACTTCTTCACCCAGAGAGTGGTGAACCTGTGGAATTCTCTACCACAGAAAGTTGTTGAGGCCAATTCACTAAATATATTCAAAAAGGAGTTAGATGAGGTCCTTACTGCTAGGGGGATCAAGGGGTATGGCGAGAAAGCAGGAATGGGGTACTGAAGTTGAATGTTCAGCCATGAACTCATTGAATGGCGGTGCAGGCTAGAAGGGCCGAATGGCCTACTCCTGCACCTATTTTCTATGTTTCTATGTTTCTATGTTGATATCTCTGCTGTAACCCAGCCATATCCGTACACTTAATCTGCAGCTTGAGGCAAATTCAGGGATTTCTTTTCACATCAACAACAACAACATACATTTATATGGCACCTTCAATGTATAAAAGTGTCCCAAGGCAATATTCAGGGAGAAAAATTAAATTAAATGGAGCTAGAGGAAATGACAGGACGCTTAGGAACAGGAGGAGGCTGTTCAGCCCCTCAAGCCTGCTCCACCCTTCAATTAGGTCATGGCTGATCTGCACCTTTGATTCCATTTACCCGCTTTTGCTCCATATCCTTCAATACCCTGACCGAACAAAAATCTATTGATCTTGGTCTTGACTGAAAAGATGGGTTTTAAGAAGGTGCAGAGAGGAGAGGTGGGTGGAGGGTTTAGGGAGGGAGTCCCAGAGAGTTGGCCTGAGGAAACAGAAGATGCTGCCATCAAAGGTGAGGCAAAGGGAAGGAAGGGGATGGCAGTATATCTTTTTTCAACTGCATGCTACTCAGTCCTTCAGCTTTGCCAAAACATTTGCATTTCTGCAACAGAAGACATACAAATAAACTCTCCAATTAGGCAGCAGATGTCAGATAGTGGGGATTGGTTGGAATTTGGTACAGTAATAGGAGCATGCAGCACAACTCAAAGTCAGAAGTGTTAAGGAAAAGTCTGGTCTGTTGGCACAGAGATGAGCTATGAACCCTTTCTGTTCCAAAATCAAAACATGAATTAGTTATTCTACTTTCCATATCGCTATAGCAACCTTTGTAAGTTCTATTGTCTTTTAATAAATATTTATTGGTGTTCTGAATCATTACATGTGTTATGTCTTTAATACTCTTATGAATGACTCCACGAGGTCTAGTATTGCACTTGAGCTGTTGTAACCTTAGTCCCATTTATTGTAACTCCAGAGTGAGGCACAAGCATGGTGGGCAGCCTTTTATACTGGGCCCTGCACACCTATGCAGGCGACCCTCAGGTATCCCACCGCAGTGCCCTCTGGTGGCACACCTTATGTGACTATACAGTTAGTATACATGGTCTACATACATGACAACATGGACTCTGTGTAGATGGTATATTAATATTGTTAAATTTACCTCGATGCACATTCCCTAACCTTCCATTTCTGTTAGATCTACATTGAACTTAAAGTAGAATCTGATATGAGAAAGAAACAACTGGAAATACACAGCAGGTCGATCAGATTCTGAAAGAGAAAAAGGCAGGTTAACATTTTTCATCAGATAAAGTTGACTTGTCTTCTCTCCTCTCCTAAGTTGGGAGGCACAGTAAGTTGTAGGAATGAGAGCAAGAAGTTACAAAGGGACGTAGACTGTCTAAGTGAGTGGGCAAGACTATGGTAGATGGAGTTCAATGTGGAGAGGTGTGAGGTCATCCACTTTGGAGGTGGGAGCACAATTATGTTCCTATTTCTTATGTTGAGTATATTTAAGACCGGGACCGATAGATTTTTGGATACTGTGGGGATAGTGCGGGAAGGTGTTGAGGTAGAAGATCGGCCATGATTTTATTGAATGGTGAAGCAGGCTCGAAGGGCTGAGTGGCCTATTCCTATGTCTTATGTTCTTATGGGGCCAAAATTCATCACCGCACCGCCCACTGCCGCCGACATTGCTCTTCTTGATCGGCCCAGCGCCACTTTCCATTTGGCCTGGAGCGGGTGGGAGGGGAGAGCCGCCGGGAACCGCTCACTGATATCAGCGGACGGCTGAGTGGCACAACTGAGCACCTGCCCGCCGAGCTCTCATATTGATGCGGGCGAAAGTCGGCGCCAGAACGGGGGTGGATCGCTGGCTGGAGGCTGGTCTGTCCCCAACGGTGAATATGAAGATCCTGAAAAAAAGGTAAGTGAACATTTTTTTAAAATTCCACAGCGACTTACCTGCATGGGGGAAGTAATGTATATACATAAGGTCTGCAGTTAAGCAATGCCCCAAAGGGAGCTCTGCTCAGTCTGTGGTCATGGCCATCCAAACCGTGGTCTAGAATCCACATCGACTTTGCAGACCCCTTCCTCGGTAAAATTTTTTTTCTGGTGGTGGATGCATACTCCAAATGGATAGAATGTGTGATCATGTCATCCAGCACTTCCACTGCCACCATTGAGAACCTGAGAGCCATGTTTGCCACACATGGTCTGCCAGACATAATTGTCAGCGACAACAGACCATGTTTCGCGAGCCTGGAGTTTCAAGAGTTCATGAAATGCAACGGCATAAAACACGTGAGGTCAGCCCCGTTCAAACCCACGTCCAATGGTCAAGTGGAGCGGGCAGTTCAAACCATCAAGCAGAGCCTGAAACACGTAACTCACGGTTCCTTGCAGACACGCTTGTCACGCATACTGCTCAATTACATGACAAGGCCACACACGCTCACCGGGGTCCCGCCTGCAGAACTATTGATGAAGAGAGGCCTCAAAACCAGGCTCTCTCTAGTCCATCCTGACCTTAACGACCATGTCGAAACCCGACGTCAACTCCAGCAGTGGTATCACGACCACGCCACAGTGTCACGCGACATATCTGTAAATGACCCAGTGTATGTACTTAACCATGGTCAAGGGCCCAAGTGGCTCCCAGGCAATACTACGGATAAGGAGGGTAACTGGGTGTTTATGGTTAAGCTCAAGAATGGGCAGATGTGCAGGAAACACATTGATCAAATCAAGCTAAGACACACTGACGAACCGGAACAGTTGGAAGAAGACACCGCGAGTTTAGACGACTAACCAACTCACGTCAGTTCACTGGATATATTCAAGAGGGAGTTAGATATGGCCCTTACGGTTCAGGGAATTAAGGGGTATGGAGAGAAAGCAGGAAAGGGGTACTGAAGGAATGATCAGCCATGATCTTATTGAATGGCAGTGCAGGCTTGAAGGGCCAAATGGCCTACTCCTGCACCTATTTTCTATGTTTCTATGTCCAGCCATCAGAAGAACCCACTGTGGTCAATGCCCAGCCCCAAGTCGTGAGAGACTCGGAAAGCACTGGAATTGTACTGAGACGGTCAACCAGGGAGCGAAGAGCTCCGGACCATCTGAACTTGTAATATGGACTTGTGCCAAGAACTGGGGGTGGGGGGAATGATGTAATGTATGTACATAAGGTCTGCCCACCACCAAAGGGCACTACCATCGGAGGTCCTAGGGTCATAGGTACACTCGTGCTGGGCCCGGTATATAACCTGAACTTCACCTTTGTATTGTCACTTCTGGAAGCCATTAAAGACTGACCGGGTTACACCTGGTCACTGGCTCACAGTACGGAGTTCATACACCATAGGATCCCCTGGGTCTATCTTCCGATAGTTTTTGTATTTTTTACTGCTGATTTTTATTTTCAGCTCTTCGACCCTCCGTGGGCCCAACTCCATCCTTGGCGGCAATGTGGGCGGCAAGTGCCTCTGCCGCCGAGCATGAGACCTCCCGCTCGCTGCCACCGAGATTGGCGATGTACGTCCGCCAACCTTTGAGGGACCTCGGCCATGAATATCCCGCCCAAAGAACCGTCCTGTATCTCGGTGGCCATTGGCGGCACTTTGGCGGGCGAAGGCCTTGATGAAAATCGGCCCCTATGTCCTTGTACATAAATTACTAAAACCTAGTGCATGGGTGCAAAAAGTAAGCAAAAAAAACTAATGGAATGTTGGTCTTTATTTCAAGGGGATTGGAATTCAAAAGTGTGGAAGCGACGCTTCAGTTGTACAGAGACTTGGGCAGATCCCATCTGGGGTACTGTGAGTAATTTTCATCACAAAACCTCAGGAAAGATACATTGGTGTTAGAAGGGAGGCAGCACAGATGCACCAGAATAATATCAGGATTTAACAACAAAAACCTGCACCTTTAACGTAGTAAAATGTCCCAAGGCGCTTCACAAAAATTAATCAAAAAGGCTAATGTTGGCCTCGTGTTGGCCTTTATCTCAAGGGGATTGAAATTCAAAACTGGGGAAGTGATGCTTTAGTTGTACAGAGCCTTCAACAGACCTCATCTGGCCTTGCAAGGAATTCTGTGCAGATTCATCAGAATGATAACAGGCCTAAAGGATTACATAATGAAGACAGGTTGTATAGACAAGGCTTGCATTCCCTTGAGTTTAGAAAGTTAAGGGGTGATCTAATCGAGGTGTTCAAAGTGATAAAAGGATTCAGTAGGGTAGATACAATTAAACTACTGCCTCTGGTGGGGGAATCCAGGTTATAATCTTATAATAGCAATAAAATTAGGAAGCATGTTTTCATGCAAATCTGAATTTCTCTCCTCAAAACAAGCTGTGAATTCAGGGACAATGGAAATTTTCAAGTGAGAGATTGATAGATTTTGTGGGATAAGGGGAAAATTGAAAAGTTCCGCCATTCAATGAGATCATGGCTGATCTGCGACCTAACTCCATATACCTGCCTTTGGTCCATATATCCCTTAATACCTTTGGTTAACAAA
Source organism: Pristiophorus japonicus (assembly GCF_044704955.1). Lineage (NCBI taxonomy): Eukaryota > Metazoa > Chordata > Chondrichthyes > Pristiophoridae > Pristiophorus > Pristiophorus japonicus. Next base: position 82,573,294 of record NC_091992.1, read on the forward strand.
AAGTTATCACTCTCAGATTTAAAATGAACAATTGATCTAACATCAATTGCCATTTGCAGAAGAGAGTTCCAAACTTCTACCAGCCATTGTGTGTAGAAGTGTTTCCTAGTTTCACACCTGAAAGGCCTGGCTCTAATTTTTAGACTATGCCCCCTCGTCCTAGAATCCCCAACCAGCAGAAATAGTTTCTCTCTATCTACCCGATCTGTTCCCCTTAATATCCTGAAAACTTCAATCACTTCACCCCTTAACCTTCTAAATTCAATTAAATACAACTCTAATTTGTGTAATCTCTCCTCGTAACTTAACCCTTGAAGTCCAGGTATAATTCTGGTAAACCTACACTGCACTCCCTCCAAGGCCAATATATCCTGTATAAGATGTGGTGCCCAAAACTGTCACGTATCTCACATTACTGTACATAACTGTATCTTACCATGCTATACATGACTGTAACCAGATATGACCTGTAACCACAAGCTTACCTTACCACCAGGGGTGCACTTGCAGGAGACAAGGGATACCTGTTCTACACAGGTATATAAAGACAGGTCTCAGGCAAGTGTGGCATTCGAGAGCTGTGTAATAAAGGTGCAGGTCCTGAGTGACCTTGACTTCAGCGTGTGCCTCGTGTGAGTCTGTACTACAGGGACAGGACTTTACAGTGGCGACGAGTTACGGGATTACAGAATCCACAGAATGGCGACCAATGGCTCAGATGAAAAATACAATGTTGGAGATAATTGGGAGGACTTTATAGAAAGGCTCCAGCAAAGCTTTGTAACCAAAGACTGGTTAGGTGACGATAAGCCAGACAAGAGAAGAGCCCATCTCTTGACCAGCTGTGGCTCGAAAACATACGCCTTAATGAAGGACCTGCTGGCACCTGAGAATCCAACAAGCAAGTTGTTTGAAGAGTTGAGCACACTGGTAAGAAACCACCTGAAGCCAGCGAGCAGCCTACACATGGCCAGACACAGGTTCTACAACTACAGACGCTGTGTGGGCCAGAGCATACCCGACTTCGTGGCGGAACTTTGGAGGTTGGCTAGCTTATGTGAGTTCTCCGATGAACTAAGGAGAGAAGTACTGAGAGACTTTTTTATTGAAGGAATAGGCCACGCAGGCATATTCCGAAAGCTCATAGAGACCAAGAACTTGACCCCAGAGGCAGCAGCACTGGTCGCACAGACATTCTTGGCAGGAGAAGAAGAAACGAGGTTGATCTACACTGCGGGTACGACAACTAACGAAACATTGGAACAAGGAGTTCACAGCATGAAACAAGCTGCTACCCCCACACACAGACAAAGGCAGGAGAGCAGGCCCTCAACAGCAGGCAGTGGCGCCAGAAGCCATCAAGGGCCACATGAACGGCCGTTCACACCTCATCAACCCACAATGCGAGCAATCAACTACAAACTGAGAGAAGCTCAAGAGAGATCAGCCAGACGCAGATCATCCTTTGGAAACAATGGAAGCGGTCTGTGCTGGAGATGTGGGGGAAGGCACTCATCAAGGGGGTGTCGATTTCAGCATGCCGTTTGCAGAAACTGCAACTATACAGGACATCTGGCCCGCATGTGCAGAAAAACGGCAGCTCAGCTGGTATACGAATCGGAAGGGTCGGAAAGCGGACCAGAAGACGGTGGGGACAGTACCCGGGACACCGAGGTACAGCGGGTCAACACGATCAATGGCCACTGCTCTTACAACAAGACGCCTCCAATAATGATGAGGGTCCTACTCAACAGGACTCCCGTCAACATGGAGCTGGATACGGGAGCGAGTCAATCTCTCACGAGCACTCAACAATTTGAACAGCTGTGGCCGCACAAAAGCGACAGACCAAAACTCACAAGGGTCGACACCAAACCAGACCAGAGAAATCGTCCCAGTCCTTTGCAGCGCCATGCTCTCAGTCACACACAAAGGGACAGTGAACCGAACTGCCCTGTGGATTGTCCCCGGAGATCTCCCAGCACTGCTGGGGAGAAGCTGGCTAGCAAAACTAAATTGGAAATGGGATGATGTTCACGCCATGTCGTCAGAGGAACTGACCTCCTGCTCAACAGTTCTAAGTCGATTTGAACATCTCTTTCAGCCAGGTGTGGGCACCTTCAAAGGGGCTAAAGTCAAAATCTACATCACACAAGATGTAAGACTGGTCCATCACAAGGCTAGGGCTGTGCCCTATGTGATGAGGGAAAAGATTGAACATGAACTAGACAGGCTTCTGCGGGAAGGCATTATCTCACCCGTGGAATTTAGCGACTGGGCAAGTCCCATCGTCCGAGTCATGAAGCCTGATGGATCCATACGAATCTGTGGGGATTACAAATCTACCATAAACAGAGTCTCCCTACAGGACCAATACCCGCTGCCCAGAGCGAAAAACCTATTTGCCACATTGGCTGGAGGAAAACTTTTCTCAAAACTAGATCTCACATCTGCGTATATGACGCAAGAAATGACCGAAGAGTCTAAGCTACTCACCACCATCAACACACATCGAGGCCTTTTCATGTACAATCGATGCCCATTTGGCATCAGGTCGGCAACTGCTATATTCCAGCACAACATGGAGAGTCCACTCAAGTCCGTCCCGGGGACGGTTGTATTTCAAGACGACATACTTATCACGGGCAGGGACACCGACTCCCATCTCCGCAATTTGGAGGAAGTACTAAAGCGGTTGGATCGGGTAGGCCTAAGAGTTAAGAAACCCAAGTGCCTGTTTCTCGCGCCCGAGGTTGAATTTTTGGGCAGAAGGATTGCCGCTGATGGAATCCCCCCAACAGAGTCCAAAACCGAAGCAATTCGCCTAGCACCCAGGCCCCGGAATGTCTCAGAATTACGAGCCTTTCTCGGGCTACTCAATTACTTTGGGAACTTTATGCAGAACTTAAGCATGCTGCTGGAGCTTCTCCACGTGCTACTCAGAAAGGGGTGCGATTGATTTTGGAGGGACGCACAGGAATGTGCCTTCAATAAGGCACACAACCTTCTATGTTCCAACAGTGTTTTGGCTTTCTTTGATCCAGGTAAAAAGCTAGTTCTCACATGTGATGCATCAGCGTACGGGGTCGGGTGTGTTTTACAGCATGTCAATGATGCGGGTAAATTACAACCCATTGCTTATGCCTCCAGGTCACTTTCGCGGGCGGAGCGCGGGTACGGAATGGTGGAGAAGAAGGCGCTCGCGTGCATGTACGGTGTCAAAAAGATGCACCAATACCTTTTCGGAGCCAAGTTCGTGTTAGAAACCAACCACAAGCCCCTCACATCCCTACTATTCGAGAGCAAGGCAATAAACGACAACGCCTCGGTGCACATTCAACGGTGGGCATTCATGCTGGCGTCTTACGACTACACCATAAGGCACAGACCAAGCACAGACAACTGTGCCGACACGCTTAACAGGCTACCCCTGGTGACCACGGAAGGGTCTGATGAACAGGACTGTGAGATAGTCATGGCAATCAATGCCTTTAAGTCCACAGGTTCGCCCATGACGGTTCGCCAGCCAAATCAGAGCCTGGACGACCAGCGACCCCAATTTATCCTTCGTAAAAAGATGTGTTTTAACTGGTAACTGGGCAGAGGCTCGCGATGCCTGCCCCGAGGAGATCAAACCTTTCCATAGGCGCATGCATGAGCTGTCACTACAAGCAGACTGCCTGATGTGGGTCAGCCGAGTAGTTATGCCTCTGCGAGGCAAAGAGGCATTTGTCCGTGAGTTCCACCGCGAGCACCCGGGGATCGTTCTCATGAAGGCCATAGTCAGATCCCACGTCTGGTGGCCTGGCATTGACGCGGACTTGGAGCTCTGCGTCCGACGGTGCACCATTTGTGCCCAACTCAGTAATGCCCCCAGGGAGGCCCCCCTGAGCCCCTGGCCCTGGCCCACCAAACCGTGGTTGCGGGTGCACGTAGACTATGCGGGCCCATTCATGGGCAAAATGTTCCTCGTAGTTGTCGATACATTTTCAAAGTGGATCGGATGCACCATTTTAAACTCGAGCACCACCTCCACCACTGTGGAGCGCCTTGGAACTATGTTTGCAACGCACGGAATTCCTGACATATTGGTCAGTGATAATGATCTGTGCTTCACCAGCACAGAATTCCAAGATTTCATAAGTGACCACAGCATAAACCACGTTAAGACGGCACCATTCAAGCCGGCGTCCAACGGCCAGGCGGAGCGAGCAGTGCAAATCATTAAACAAGGCATGCTCAAAATCCAAGGTCCCACGTTGCAGAGCCGCCTGTCGCGACTGCTGCTGGCATTCGTTGACTGGGGTTCCCCCCGCGTAACTATTGATGAAACGGACCTTAAAGACAAGGCTCTCATTAATCCTCCCAGACATGCATGAAATCGTTGAGGCAAAGCGCCGTAAGCTAACTGAGCACCATGACCGAAATTCGAGGGGAAGGTGGAATGAGATAGGGAACAAAGTGTTTGTGCTAAACTACGGCAGGGGTCCCAAATGGCTTGCAGGGACAGTAACAGGAAAGGAAGGAAACAGGCTACTGGTGGTACAAATGGACAATGGCCAAACCTGCCGGAGGCATGTAGACCAAGTCAAAAGTAGATTCACCAACAATACTGCTGAACCAGAGGCAGACTACAATGTGGAACTCACACCACACCCGGTGGACAGACAGAGGGAACAACCTGAGAAAAGAGCAATCCAAACAGACAGCCCAGGCGAGACACCAACAATCATACTGAACGAAACAGACAGCCCAGGCAAGATACCAGTAATCACACCGAAAGAAAAACAGGCACTAAGGCAAATAACTGAACCACAACTAAGACGCACCACACGAGAGCGTAGACCACCTGAGAGACTGAACCTATAAAGACAATAAGACCTTGGGGGAGGGTGATGTCATGTATCTCACACTACTGTACATAACTGTATCTTACCATGCTATACATGACTGTAACCAGATATGACCTGTAACCACAAGCTTACCTTACCACCAGGTGTGCACTTGCAGGAGACAAGGGATACCTGTTCTGCACAGGTATATAAAGACCGGTCTCAGGCAAGTGTGGCATTCGAGAGCTGTGTAATAAAGGCACAGGTCCTGAGTGACCTTGACTTCAGCATGTGCCTCGTGTGAGTCTGTACTGCAGGGACAGGACTTTACAAAAACTGCTCATAGTGCTCCAGGTGTGGTCTAACCAGGGTTTTGTATAGCAAATGGCGTTGTGTTACAGGTCAGCCATGATCAAATTGAGCGGCGGTACAGGCTCAAGGCCCTACTCGAGGTCCTATGCTTCTGTTTCAATGCCATCAGACCTGCTGTAAATTTTGAGAATTTGCAGTTTTTAAAATAGAACCTGCATGGTTGTTGTTTTCATATCTTCACATTCTTCCCCTGGAGAACAGTGCGAAGTGGTGGAAAGGTTAGCAGGCTGATTAACAGTCTGACAGGCCCGTGAATGCTTCTTCCATGGCCGTATCCATCTTATACCAGCCGATAGGGTGGTTAGTCCTATATAGCGGGAGGGTTTTATGGGCTCCACATCATATACAGCTGTACAATGAGTGGGAGGGGGCCACTCACACACACTGGACACGAGTATCCAGCTTGGATGTCAACACAGAATTCAAAGCTGGAGCTCTGGTCTCCATTCGCAGGGAGTGTCTGGATAGGGGTTCAAGCCCTGTACCTTCTGACTCAGAGGGGGGGAATCCTAGAGGCAGGAATGCTATCACTAAGCCAAAGGCTCACTTCAGACCTGCATGTCAGAAGGTTGAGTAGGTCGGGCCTCTACTCATTGGAATTTAGAAGAATGAGAGGTGATCTTATCGAAACATATAAGATTATGAGGGGGCTGGACGAGGTGGATGCAAAGAGGATGTTTCCACTGATAAGGGGAGACTAGAACTAGGGGGCATAATCTTAGAATAAGGGGCCGCCCATTTAAAACTGAGATGAGGAGGAATTTCTTCTCTCAGATGGTTGTATATTTGTCGAATTCACTGCCTTAGAGAGCTATTGAGGCTGGGACATTGAATAAATTAAAGACAGAGATAGACAGTTTCTTAACCAATAAGGGAATAAGGGGTTATGGGGAGCAGGCAGAGTCCATGATCAGATTAGCCATGATCTTATTAAATGACGGAGCAGGCTCAAGGGGTCGTATGGCCTACTCCTGTTCCTATTTCTTATGTTCTTATGTTAAGGTTGTTTTAATAAGTAGTTATTTGAAAGACATCGAAAAATGGTTTCTAATATTTCTAGTGTCTGTATCACTGAACTCCCTGGAATATTGTGCTTTCTGGGCAGAAACCTGACTGCCCAAGGGCCAAGATCTTTATCACTCTTGATCATGAATATTATTTGGGTTGTATTTTACTTTACAATTAATAGACTATTCTATACATTATTACCAAAATTTCTATCAATCAATTTAGGAATACAAATGAACATCTGCGGTACTTCCAACCCTACTATTGTCCTGGCAAATGTATGTGTTTGACAGTTAATATACAGAGAATGATCCATAAATGTCAGCTTGATTCAGTGCTTGGACTCTTGTTTCCAAGGCTCTGTTCAAGGCCCACTCCAGCATAGAAGCTGGACTGACCTTTCATTATGATACGAAGGCTGCATTCATTGTGGGGGGTGCTGTCTTTCAGATTGAGATGTTAAACTGAGATCCCATTTGCAGATGCAAAACTAAATCATGTGGCACTTTTTGAAGAAAAGCTGGGAGTTCTCCCAGTGTGGCCAATATTCCTCTCTCAACGAACACCTAAAAACAAACTGATCTATTATCTCGTTTGTAGTGTTTGCCCAGAAAAGTGAAGACAAATGTAGGTCCCTTGCAGTCGGACTCAGGTGAAATTATAATGGGGAGCAAAGAAATGGCAAACCAATTGAACAAATACTTTGGTTCTGTCTTCACGAAGGAAGACACAAATAACCTTCTGGAGGTACTAGGGGACCGAGGGTCTAGTGAGAAGGAGGAACTGAAGGATATCCTTATTAGGCGGGAAATTGTGTTGGGGAAATTGATGGGATTGAAGGCTGATAAATCCCCCTGGGCCTGATTGTCTGCATCCCAGAGTACTTAGGGAAGTGGCCCTAGAAATAGTGGATGCATTGGTGATCATTTTCCAACAGTCTATCGACTCTGGAGCAGTTCCTATGGACTGGAGGGTAGCTAATGTAACACCACTTTTTAAAAAAGGAGGGAGAGAGAGAAAACAGGTAATTATAGACTGGTTAGCCTGATATCAGTAGTGGGGAAAATGTTGGAATCAATTATTAAGGATGAAATAGCAGCGCATTTGGAAAGCAGTGACAGGATCGGTCCAAGTCAGCATGGTTTTGTGAAGGGGAAATCATGCTTGACAAATCTTCTGGAATTTTTTGAGGATGTAACTAGTAGAGTGGACAAGGGAGAACCAGTGGATGTGGTATATTTGGACTTTCAAAAGGCTTTTGACAAGGTCCCACACAAGAGATTGGTGTGCAAAATCAAAGCACATGGTACTGGGGGTAATGTACTGGTGTGGATAGAGAATTGGTTGGCAGACAGGAAGCAGAGAGTCGGGATAAATGGATCCTTTTCGGAATGGGAGGCAGTGACTAGTGGAGTGCCGCAGGGATCAGTGCTGGGACCCCAGCTCTTTACAATATATATTAATGATTTGGATGAAGGAATTGAGTGTAATATCTCCAAGTTTGCAGATGACACTAAGCTGGGTGGCGGTGTGAGCTGCGAGGAGGATGCTAAGAGGCTGCAGGGTGATTTGGACAGATTAGGTGAGTGGGCAAATGCATGGCAGATGCAGTATAATGTGAATAAATGTGAGGTTATCCACTTTGGTGGCAAAAACACGAAAGCAGAATATTATTTGAATGGCGGCAGGTTAGGAAAAGGGGAGGTGCCCCTCAAAATGGGAGACCTGGGTGTCATGGCACATCAGTTATTGAAAGTTGGCATGCAGGTGCAGCAGGCGGCGAAGAAGGCAAATGGCATGTTGGCCTTCATAGCGAAGGGATTTGAGTATAGGAGCAGGGAGGTCTTACTGCAATTGTACAGGGCCTTGGTGAGGCCTCACCTGGAATATTGTGTTCAGTTTGGTCTCCTAATTTGAGGAAGGCCGTTCTTGCTATAGAGGGAGTGCAGCAAAGGTTCACCAGACTGCTTCCAGGGATGGCTGGACTGACATATGAGGAGAGACTGGATCAACTGGGCCTTTATACACTGGCGTTTAGAAGGATGAGAGGGGATCTCATAGAAACGTACAAGATTCTGAAGGGCCGGGACAGGTTAGATGCAGAAGAATGTTCCTGATGTTGGGGAAGTCCAGAACTAGGGGACACAGTCTTAGGATAAGGGGTAGGCCATTTAGGACTGAGATGAGGAGAAACTTCTTCATGCAGAGAGTTGTTAACCTGTAGAATTCCCTGCCGCAGAGTTATTGATGCCAGTTCATTGGATATATTCAAGAGGGAGTTAGATATGGCCCTTACGGCTAAAGCGATCAAGGGGTATGGAGAGAAAGCAGGAAAGGGGTACTGAGGTGAATGATCAGCCATGATCTTTATTGAATGGCGGCGCAGGCTCCAAGGGCTGAATGGCCTACTCCAGCACCTATTTTCTATGTTTCTATGTTTCTAAAACAATGACTGCACTTCAAAAGTAATCCCTTGGCTGTGAAACATATTGGCAGGTCCTGAGGATATGAAAGTTGTTATGTAAATACAAGCTCTGTATTTCAATGATTTTACCACTTACTAAATTAAGCATTGGTACTTACTCACCAATAAGCTGCTCACTGATACTCAGTTTTTGTCCCGCCAGGACCTCAGCATAGCTTTGGTCCAAACATGAACTTGGTCCTAACAAGAGCTAAATTCCAGAAATGAGATGAAAGTGACGGCCTTTGACATCATGGCATCATTTGACCAAGTGTGGCATCAAGGAGCCCCAGTAAAACTGAAGTCAATGGAGGATCAAGGGAAAACTCCATTGGCTGGAATCATACCTGGCACAATGGAAGATAGTTGTGGTTATTAAAGGCCTATCATCTCAGCCGCAGAGCATTGCTATAGGAGTTACTCAGAGCAGCGCCCTAGGCTCAACTATCTTCAGCTACTTCATCAATGTCCTTGATGACCCTCCATCATTGGGTCAGAAGTTGGGATGTTCTCTGATGAATGCTCAGTGTTCAGTTCCATTCGCAACTCCTCAGATAATGAAACAGTCCGTGCCCACATGCAGCAAGACCTGGACAACATTCAGGGCTGAGTTGATAAGTGGTAAGTGAAATTCATGCCACACAAGTGCCAGGCAATGACCATCTCCAACGAGAGAGAATCTAGCCTGCACTTGACATTCAACGGCATTACCATCGTCGAATCTCGCACCATCAACATTCTGGGGGTCACCATTGACCAGAAACTTAAATGGACCAGCCATATAAGTACCATGACTACAACAGGTCAAAGGCTGGGTATTCTGTAGCAAGTGTCTCACCTCCTGACTCCCCAAAGCCTCTCTACCACCTACAAGGCACAAGTCAGGAGGGTAATGGAATACTCTCAATTGAACAGCTCTCAAGAAACTCAACATCATCGAGAACAAAGCAGTCCCACTTGATCAGCACCCCATTCACCACCTTAAACATCCATTCCCTCCACCACTGTCACACCGTGGCTGCAGTATGTACTATCTACAGAATGCACTGTAGCAACTCACCAAGACTTTTTCGGCAGTACCTCCCAAACCTACAACATCTACCTCCGAGAAGGGCAAGGGCAGCAGGTACATGGGAACACCATCACCTCCAAGTTCCCCTCCAAGTCACATACCATCCTGACTTAATAAGAACATAAGAAATAGGAGCAGGAATAGGTTGTACAGCCCCTCAAGCGTGATCCACCATTCAATAAGATCAAGGCTAAACTTCTATATCAACTCCATTTCCCACACTCTCCCCATATCCCTTGATTCCCTTAGTGCCCAAAAATCTATCAATCTCAGTGTCGAATATACTCAACGACTAAGCATCCACAGCCCTCTGGGGTAGAGAATTCCAAAGGGTCACAACCCTCCGAGTTAAGAAATGTCTCCTCATCTTAGTCTCAGGATAAGGGGTCAACCATTTAGGACTATGACCCCTAGTTCGTGACTCTCCAGCCAGGGATAACAGCCTCTCAGCATCTACCCTGTCAAGCCCTCTAAGAATTCTGTACATTTAAATGAGATCACGTCTTGTTCTTCTAAATTCCAGAGAATATAGGCCCAATCTACACAATCTCTCCTCATAGGACAGCCCTCTCATCCCAGGAAACAATCTAGTGAATCTTTATTGCACCGCCTCTAAGGCAAGTATTTTGTTCCTTAAATAAGGAGACCAAAACTGTGTACAGTACTCCAGATGCGATCTCACCAAAACCCTATATAATTGCAGCAAGACTTCCTTACTCTTATACTCCAACGCATTTGCAATAAAGGCTAACATACCAGTTGCCTTCCTAATTGCTTGCTGTACCTGCATGTTATCTTTCTGTGATTCGTGTACAAGAAACCCCAAATCCCTCTGAATACCAACCTGGACAGACATCTCCGTTCGTTTCTTCATTGTCACTGGGTCACAATCCTGGAACTCCCTGCCTAACAGCATTGTTGGAGCACCTTCACGACGCAAACGGCAGCAGTTCAGGAAGAAGCCCCACCACCACCTTCTCAAGGGCACCTAGGAATGGGCAATAAATGCCAGCCTTGCCAGCGACGCCCACATCCCGAAAATGAAAACAAAATTGGGCTGGTCTCAGGCAAACCCATCATTCCATAACTATCCGCCACTATCAGTTATATCTTGAAACTATATTTGTAGTGACAGATGAATACATGAATATGCACAGTGACAGATGACTAGGTACACACAGGGCATTGTGCATCAGTCGGTATTTTTGCAAGTTCCAACATAATCATTTAACATAATATTGTCTGTGTCACAGCTATATTAAACTTTGCTTAATGTTTGTACCTGCTCAAGAAGTGTTAAAGGATCATTGGAATTTGGATTGGGATTGGGGAGTAAAAAGAGCTGTCTGTGAATCCTGTCACGAGTGCACCACGATGATGCGAGGCATTTTGAGCTGATTTGCGTCGCTGTGTCATGTCTGAAAACAAGATACACATAAATGTTGACCAAGCACATTACCAGAATGGCAGTGCCCCTTTATGGTAGTGTTTGTGAGCTAATAGCACCACCTTGTGAGGAAAGGTATGTTTCTCATGTGTGAGCGTGAGAGAGAAAAAGAATGAGAATGATTTCTATAAAATCGAGTTGTTCTTATATCATTCAAGTTAATGTTGACATTGTAAGCTGTGGTAGTGAATTACATAGAATTAAATAGAATATACGGCACAGAAACAGGCCATTCAGCCCAACCAGTCCATGCATCTATGCTCCACTGAGAAGCCTCCCCCCGTCCTTCCTCGTCTGCCTCTAACAGCATGATCCTCTATTTCATTTCTCCCTCATATGCTTATCCAGCCTCCCCTTAGATGCATCTATACTATTCGCTTCAACCACTCCCTGTGGTACGAATTCCAAATTCTCACCACTCTCTGGGTAAAGAAGTTTCTTCTGAATTCCCTATTTGATTTCTTGGTGACTATCTTATATTGATGGCCTCTCGTTATACTCTTCCCCACAAGTGGAAACACTCTCTCTGTCTACTCTATCAAAATTTTATAATTTTAAATAACTCTATTGGGTAACCCATCAGCCTCCTAATGCCCAGCGCTAAACTTACAGTGCGACACTGTTCTGTTGGCGTTCGTTCTGGCAGGAGGCCCCAATGTTGCATCATTGCAGCAAGAACAGCATTCTCCTGAAGCAAAGCTCAGAAAGCAGTTCAGTCTCTTAAAGGAGAACTGCCTTCTGAAATAAAAACAATTGCCAAATGGAAGTCTTCAGCTCTTAAAGCTGAATTCCCTTCCTAAAAAAATAGGAAAACTGCTTCAGCACCAACACAAATGGCTCAGCAAGCCAAGGAAGGAGCACACAGGGTCTTGCATGCAGCACTCCAGCTTTGTGCAATGGGTCAACACTGCAAGAGCAGCCCCCTACCCACAGGGACCAGGAGGCCCTCCAACATCACCAAGGTCGTCACTACGACCTAGCTCCAGTGCCCAAAGAAGCTTCATGACCTCAGCCCTGGGGTCAAGATCAGTGAATGCATCTTCAAAAACCATCTCCTACCAACTGCCCAACTCGCCTCACACACGTCTCAATGCACGATTCACCCACCCCCCTCCCCAATCGTTCACCTACCAACAATCTGTACCAAACACAACACGCACCTCCCATTCCTAATTTCAGTGGAGGAGACAGTGCTGGTCATTCTTGGCAGGGACATGGCAAGGATGGGGGGGGGGGGGGGCTACTGCGTGACATCAGTAGGATAGGCAAAGGCACACATAAGACAATCACTAAGGGAATGCATAAGGGTGATGAGTTGATTTCTTGATGATATAGTGGATGGATAGATATATAAAGTTGGATTGGAACGTTTGCGTTGTGGTGGCTTTTATTTCAGCATCATGGCCAAGAATACACTGTGATGCTCAGTGACAGAGGGAAGGTAAGGTGTGGGACAAAAGGGGAATTCAGGTTGTAGTCACTGAAACCACAGGTGGATGACTCCATTCCAGATATCCCAGTCAGAAAGGGGCTGTCTGCGTTACATCCTTCCTTTCGCTTCCTCCTCTTCTGCATCTTCCTCTTCCCTTTACGAACAGATGCTCAAAATCTGGAATAGAAGCAGAAAATGTTAGAAATACTCAGCTGGTCAGACAGCATCTCGACCTGAGACGTTAACTCTGTTTCTCTCTCCACAGATGCTGCCTGACCCGCTGAGTATTTGAAGCATTTTCTGTCTGCTCAGAGGCCTTCCTCTATCATCTGAGGCCTTGCACGCATCCAGCAGCACTTACTGCACACTTAAAAAAACTTTTAACATGTATTGTACCAAGCAACTGCTTCAATAAAGTGTTAAAAATCCAGTCCAAAAGCTTACTTGATAGATGTGTGTGTCCCTTTAAGAAGTGCTGACAGCATCTCTTTAGTCTGCTGAACACCCGCTTTTCAGAGCGAGCTTAAGACCCGGCGCTAAACTCAGCGCTAAGATCAAAGTTTGCAGAGCGTGACATTAGGTCAATGTTGCACGCAGACTGACATCACTCTCTCCGCATTTGCATCTCCAGGGTCAATGTTACTATCGGCAACACTAAGGTCCTCACCGAAATGACGGCTGCCGAGTCCCGTGCCAGAGAATGGTGCTAGATTGGCAGCTGCCATTTTACGCCAGGATAGCAGCACAAAGGGGTGGCAATAAGGTAGGGAATTTCTACCCTTGAGCTTTTTGACCTGGAAAGAAGACATCCGAGAGGTGATCTTATATATGACATAAAATGGTATGGAAAAGGTTAATGTGGAATATTACTTTAAACAGTGAGAGTAGGACAAGGCGGAGATAGACACATTTTTGAACAATGAAGGAGTCAAGAGTTATGGGGAGCGGGCAGGAGTTGAGGTCAAGATCAGATCAGCCATGATCTTATTGAATGGCGGAGCAGGCTCGAAGAGCCAAAATGGCCTACTCCTGCTCCTATTTCTTATGTTATTATGTGGGGGACGCAGGTTCAAACTTGTAAAAGGTAACTTTACAACTGCTGTCAGAAGCTTCTTTTCACAGAATGTGATCACCACTTGGATTGAACTCCTGGACAAAGTGATGGAGGCGAAAATCACTTAAGAAACAAACAGATAAGGGGATGAATGAAGGCGGGCTGAATGGCCTTCCTCACCTCTAAGTATCTTGTGATTTGATTCCCAGCGTTACATCACACACTCAGAATTACTTAAGATACTTATTTATAACGTACATGGTTTAACTAATAGAGCAGTGGTAGATGGCCTATAATCGACCTGTCTCTTTGAACAATAGAGGGAAAATACAATGGGGCTGAAATTGCGGTCGGAGGCTTCCCGCGGGCAATTGCCTCCGGCCTGAAACATTTCTACTAATGTACCTGGTGGTCCGGGAGGAGCCTACGATTCCGCCTTCTCTTCCTGCGCTGCGAAGCGCGCTCCCATCCTCAAGGTTCCCACGCAGAAGATGCAGTCACGTGTGATGGCTCAGCCAATCAGGTACAATATTCCATAACTTTCTCATTAATAGCAATGAGAACTCCGTATCTACCAGTTCTCATTGCTATTAATGAGAACAAAAACCCAAACACACTAAACACGTAATAAAAAATAAAAAACATACCTCACATAATTAAAATTAATTGAATTTTAAGTTAATAAATATCTTATTGTGCGCCAAAAACCATCTTTTGCGATGCCTTCCCGGGTCTGTAGACACTCAGTATGGACCCAGGGAGGCAGGGATTTCCAGCCTTGCCATTTCTGATCACTGTCCAGAAGGTCCACCATCGGCTCCCGAATCGTCAATGCCTCGATTTTAAAGTTTTCATCCTTGTGTTCATATCCTTCCTGGAACTCACCCCTCTCTTTGTCTGTAACTTCTTCCAGCCCTATAAGATCTTATGCTCGCCTCCAAATCTGGCCTCTTGTGTATCTCCAATTTTCATCGCCCTACCATTGGTAGCCGTGCCTTCAGCTGCCCAGGCCTGAAGCTCTGGAATTTTCTCTCCAAACCTATCTGCCTCTCTCGTCTCCCAAGACACTTCATAAATCCTACCTCTTTGACCGAGCTTTTGGTCACCTGCCCCAATATGTGGCTCGGTGTCAAATCTTTTTTGATAACATTCCTGTGAATCGCCTTGGGACATTTTACTATGTTAAAGGCGTTATATAAATGCAAGATTTTGTTGTTGGAGTATATGCGCGAAGACAGAATCAGCCTCAGCTAACTTGCTGCCACTCACTGTCAAGGATCATACAATAAAGACTTGCATTTCTGTAGCACCTCAAGCTATCCCAAAATGCTTTACGGCTAATGATCTACTTTTGAAGCATACTGATTTTTATAATGTAAGGAAATGCGGCACCCAATTTGTGCACAGCAAGCTCCCACAAGCACCAATGTGATGATGATCAGATAATCTGATTTTAGATGTTGACTGAGGGATAAATATTGGCCAAGATACAGGGGCAAACCTCTCTGCTCTTCTTCAAAATATTGCGGGGATCTTTTACGTCCACCTGAGAGAGCAGACGGGGCCTCAGTTTAACATCTGATCTGAAAGATGCACCTCCGACAATGCAGCACACCCTCTTTACTGCAATGGAGTTTCAGCCTAGATTTGTGTGCTCAAGTCTCTGGAGTGGGACGTGAACTCACAAGTTTCTGACACAGGGGCAAAAATGTGACCCACTGAGCCGCGGCTGTCACTCAGTGGCCAGTTGGGTAAGGTCCCAGACGGAGGCCAGCAGCCAGAGAAGCACAATAGAGGAATAATCTGCATCGTTATGAGAGTGTGGGAGAAAATTAAGCATTGGAAATTCTAGCTGCCAATATTTTAAAATGCAAGAGTTAGTCAGATTACAGCAGCATCAGTGTGGGTATGGCCAGGCTCCTCAGGTGCTGCTGAAGGGTTACACCTTCAGTTTCTGGCTCCTCTTCTTAGGCAGTCCGCCAGAGTCGAGGATGAAGTGCTTCCACACTATAATGAGTTCTAAGGTGACTGATGAGACCAATGCGGGATCTACAGTCTCTGTCACAGGTGGGGCCCGTTGGAGGGATGGGTGGGTGGGGTGCTTGATTTGTCGTATGCTTCTTCCGCTGTTTGTACTTGGCTTCCGCGTGCTCCCGGCGAAGAGACTCGAAGTGTTCGCCGCCTTCTCGGATGCTTCTCTGACTGACTGACGTGCTGTGCCTTGCCAGTAATCCTCACCCAAGCTTCCCCCACACCTTGTGGACTTTATGAATCTGGTGGCTGAGGGCACGATAGGGTTAGCCTCCGACTGACATGAACGAGTGAGCGAAAAAGAATCCTGGGAGAGCGGTTGAGGCTGAGACTATAAATAGTGTGAAACCACGAGCAAATGTAATGGAAACGAGCAAGAGACTGTGTGCTTGGATGCCACTGCCAGAGTCAATGGAGTGTAGAGCATGACAAGATCAACAGGCAGTATTACACAGCAGAAACCCTGTTCTAATTAAATTGCACAATCCCATTGTTTTTACGAAAGCAGCATTCGCTCCAGATGGCTGCAGCACCTGACAAAAGATATACACACGACTTGCTTCAACCAACATCATCAAAAACAGATTAACTTGTTATTCACACATTTGCTGTTTGAGGGACCTTGCAGTGCACAAATTGGCCGCTGTATTTGCATACGTAACCACAGTGATTACAACCCTCTGGATTGCCTTTCAAGTATAAAGTGCATAGGTAGTCCCTAGGGATAAGGCGCTATATAAATGCAAATTCTTTCTTACCACCCTGCACTGGTGTACTGTAATGCAGTCATATTGCAACATCAGCAACCAGGGACAGTAATGAAGCTAATTGATTTGAGCTAATTTTATTCATACCATACATTGAAAGCTTGAAAATGAATTGCTGATTAAACAATGTCTCTAGGCTCACTTTGGTTTATTATCCTGACGTAATGTCCTGGTTATACTGTAAAATGGCAATGCTCTTCCATTAATTCCTTTCCTTCCGTGTTTACAGGTGGGGAAGTGCAGTAACATTATGCAATAGTCCCCATTACTCAATAGCACAGAGTGGGTCGGGACACAGATTCCAGTCTCAGCTGACTCAGGTTGTGTGGGTCAGGATGGCATGAGCACAGGCTCCAGTGTAACCCAACCACATGGGTTATGAATGCTGGAATCAATCCGTAGATACAATGGAGAAATAAAACACATCTGTTCCCCCCTCCCCTCCCCAAATGTTGCTCCCATTTTAGATCATGCTCATTTGTGGAGAGTACACTCTGCTCCAATTTACCTGAACCAAAACCTAGAAAGGGAGCGGGGGGTGGGGGGGAGACTTGGACATGAGGGGGAGGAGGGCATGAGTGAGGATAGATGGGGATAGAGTAATGGGAAATGAAAGTAAATATAAATTTGATGAGTTTTTGAGGAAGAACAGTGGATGAGGTAAATGCAGTAGACTTCATCTACCTGGACTTTCAGAAAGCTGCTGAAACGGTACCTCACACTAGGTTACTTCACAAGATAGTTGTGGTATCAGTGTGGGAACTTAATATGTTGGATTCAGAACTGGCTCTAATCTCAGCCAGAAAGTTGTCGTTAAGAGATGTGGATCAGCCTGGAGGCATATTACTGGGCGTTTCCCCCAGGGATCAGTCCTATTTATTAATGGCCTGGACAGTGGTGTGGGAAGTATGGTCAATATGCTTGCAGATGATACCAAAATCTGTACAGGGTTAAGACAGTAGAGGAGTGGAATCAAATGCAAAGAGTTTTATATGCGCTAGGGGAGTGTGCCACACATTGGCAAATGGCATTCAACGTAAATAAATGTAGTGCCATGCATGTTGGAAAGACCAAAAGAGAATACACTTATCATTTGCAAGACACAATATTAAAGGTTAAGAGAGAAAAGGATCTAGCTAGGTGTTCTTGTGCACAGATCACTGAAGGTTCATGACCAATGTAGAGAAGCTGTAGCTAAAGCTAACAGGGTATTGGGCTGTATTAATAAAACTATTCTGTCATTATACTGAGGGCTGGTTAGACCACATCTGGAATACTGCACCCAGTTTTGGTCTCTTCACCTGCTGGGTAATATAGTGGCATTGGAAAAGGTTCAGAGAGCTACGAGAATGATTCCTAACTTAAAGAACTTCAGATAGGCTCAAGGACCTTGGTCTATTTACTTTCGAGCAGCACAAACTTAGATGACCCGATAGAGGTCCATAAAATAATTAAAGGGCTGGATAGCTTGTCTATTGATTATTCCAATTTGACAGATTGCAGAGGACCAAGAGGCACAAGTTTTAATGACACGTGAGTAGGAATAGACTGGTCTTTTCCCCAAGAGAGCAGGAAGCCTCTGGAATGCGTTGCCGTCTGGCGTGGTGGGTACTGACTCTCTGCAGCCTCTTCGTTTAAGACTCTAGGATGTACAGAGATAAAATTCCCTGGATTCTGGGGTGATCCCAGCGGATTGGAAAACCGCAAATGTAACATCCCTATTTAAAAAAGGAGGCAGACAGAAAGTAGGAAACTATAGACCAGTAAGCCGAACATCTGTCGTTGGGAAAATGCTGGAGTCCATTATTAAGGAAGTAGTAGCGGGATATTTGGAAAAGCATGATTCAATCAAGCAGAGTCAGCATGGTTTTATGAAAGGGGAATCATGTTTGACAAATTTGCTGGAGTTCTTTGAGGATGTAATGAGCAGGGTGGATAAGGGGGAAGCAGTGAATGTGGTGTATTTGGATTTCTAGAAAGCATTCGATAAGGTGCCACATAAAAGGTTACTGCAAAAGATAAAAGCTCACAGGGTTGGGGGTAATATATGAGCACGGATAGAAGACTTGCTAACAGAAAACAGTGAGATGGGATAAATGGTCATTTTCCGGTTGGCAAACAGTAACTAGTGGGGTGCTGCAGGAATCGGTGCTGGGGCCTCAACTATTTGCAATCTATATTAATGACTTGGATGAAGGGACCGAGTGTAATGTAGCTAAGTTTGCTGACGATACAAAGATGGATGGGAGAGCAAATTTTGACAAGGACACAAGAAATCTGCAAAGGGATATAGACAGACTAAGTGAGTGGGCAAAAAATTGGCAGATGGAGTATAATATGGGAAAATGTGAGGTTATCCACTTTGGCAGAATAAAAAGAGAAGCAAATTATAATTTAAATGAAGATAAATTGCAAAGTACTGCAGTAGTGGGACCTGGGGGTCCTTGTGCATGAAACATAAAAAGTTAGTATGCAAGTACAACAAATAATCAGGAAGACAAATGGAATGTTGGCCTTTATTGCAAGGGGGATGGAGCATAAAAGTAGGGAAGTCTTGCTGCAACTGTACAGGATATTGGTGAGGCCACACCTGGTGTACTGCATAGTTTTGGTCTCTGTATTTAAGAAAGGATATACTTGCATTGGAGGCAGTTCAGAGAAGGTTCACTAGGTTGATTCCAGAGATGAGGGGGTTGGCTGAAGAGGCTAGGTTGAGTAGGTTGGGCCTACACTCATTAGAGTTCTGATTGAGAGGTGATCTTATCAAAAACATAATGAGGGGGCTCGACAAGGTGGATGCAGAGAGGATATTTCCACATTGGGGGAACTAAAACTAGGGGACATTGTTTTAAATGGGCGGCCTCTTATTCAGAGATAGAGGTGAGGAGGAATTTTTTCTCTGAGGGTTGTAAATCTGTGGAATTCTTTGTCCCAGAGAGCTGTGGAGGCTGAGTCATTGAACATATTTAAGGTAGAAATGGACATATTTTTGAGCGATAAGGGAATAAAGGGTTATGGGGAGTGGGCAGGGAAGTGGAGCGGAGTCCATGATCAGATCAGCCATGATCTTATTAAATGACGGAGCAGGCTCGAGGAGCCAAATGTCCGATTCCTGCTCCTATTTCTTATGTTCAATAGGGAGCTGGTCCAGTTCTTGACTGGGACAGAGATTGTATCAATGTAAGTGGCTTTATAGATAATGGTTATGTGATCTCCTGGACGGGTTCCGGTCACCAGAGAGGAATTTTCTAGTTTATTTTCCCCTCAATAGGCACTGGATTTTTCTCTCTTTTTGCCTTTTCCAGGAGATTACATGGCTGCAGGGTGTAGGAAGTGTCCAGCTAATCAAGACTGTGGGCAGACTGGATGGACCATCTGGTCTTTTCCTTCCCGTCATTTTCGTATGTTTGCACCCACAAACAAAAAGATAAATGGTCAATTAATCTATTTTTCGTGGCAATAATGAATGTGGTTCAGAATCCCCGCTTTCCTTCAAATAATTCTGTGAACAAACAAAGACTGCACCTCTAACAATGCAGCACTCACTCAGTAGTTTGAGAAATGTTTTGTGCTCACATTCTGGAGTGGGGCTTGAACCCATAACCTTCTTACTCAAAAGGCAATACTACCACCAACTGAGCTAAGCCGACACTCGTTAGCAAAGATCCACTGCTCAATCAATTCCAATTTTTCAAGTCTCCTTACCAAAATCTAATTTAAACTATTCTCAATTATGGTTTCATGTTCCAAGCCAAAAACTTTGCTGCCAATCCTGGTTACAAAGAGAAATTGTCTAGAACCTCCTTGCAGCAAATTGTGCAGTATCGACAGGAATCCTTGATAAATGTATACGCTATGCAATCTAAAAGGAATGTTTTGGGAAAAGCAGTATATCTAACAATTGGCAATTTTCCCATTTTATTTTATTAAATAGTACTATTTCATAATAGCTTGATTTCAAGTATATTTGGAGTCAATCAAACTTGTACAAAAGCATACATGTTCACAAAACTATAATGTTCTACATTATATTTTATGCACCAAACAAATGAACATGTTCTAACAGAGATAGAAAGGCATTAAAAGTATTAAAAGGCACCGTCAATAGGACTGACAGATTGCCACTTAAGTCCAGGTTTACAAGTAGTCAAGTCTTTTATTCAGCTGACTCTAGGGTTTCCACCTTTAGTAAGTAGCTGTGGTACAAAATACAAGCTGTGGGGTCTGTTGTTGCAAATCTCAGGTCTTAAAATGCAGCCGTCTCAGGAAAAATATGTCACACCATCACATAATAATGATACTGTCCAGATTGTTCAGAGCCAACTCACGCAGATCAAAAGGGCAGACAAGGGCCTAGTTTACACAGGGTTAACGACACAATGGAGCCTCAGCAGGGATGAGTTCTTGTACTGATTCAAGGATGTGCCTGTAACACATGGGATTTACTCCACAATCAGCTGCGGTGTGCAACAGGGAATCACACTCACCTGCACCTCAGGTCTAATAGTGTTAGATCTCTTAACTTCCAATGAAATACGAACTCCGATTGTAGTTTTAATGTAACTTTATTCTGGCAGCAGCAACAAGCTCTTGGCTTTAAGCCAGGCCTTTGTCCTTCTGAGACCACATGGCCAAAATGGCTGGACTTGTACCTGGTTCAATTTACAGAAAAGAACTCGCCTTCTTTGACCTTATTGACTCATTTGATAATCTTTTAACCTTTAATTGCCTCGCTAGCCAAGGTCCTAAAATGTCAAGTTGATTGATGACTTAATGCAATGTGGTCTGTGTTTTCTCAAAAACTGCAGCCAGGCTGCAGAGCTTGAATTCTCCATCAATCCCCCCTTTGATTCTTTCACAAACTGAATCATAAAACATCAGCTATCACTGGTTAAACATTCTACAAAATAATTTCATACATGTTAATAGTTTCCTTCTAAAATTTGTTGATGTGTTTCGCCACATGTCCGGACTAGTCACTTCTACACAAATTTACACCAACCCGAGTTCCATCGTGACCACAATGGAAGTCTGGTTTTAGTAGGTTAATTAACCTTATTCCAATTTAATCCAAATCAATATCTTAATTCAACCAGTAAACAACGTTCCCTTAAGCATAACATACCCCTGTGCCACGTACAGACGGTTTGCTGGGACCTGCTAGGCGCCTCACCTGCGGGACAGCAGCTGCAGCCACCTGGTTGCAACAACATTTAATCAACATAAACAAACAATATAAAAGTAAAACAATTACAACAAATAGAATTAAACCTTCCACCAATGAAGTTCCTATTGAACCTAGCCATTCAGTGGCTCCGCTCCACAAAGTGAATGATGGGGGCTGCTTAAGTTTTTCTACCTCCTTTTGGATATGCTCTGCTAAGTGGGTAATTTCTTCGGAGCTACCTGGGATACATGTGCAACACTCAGTTCCGAGTAGGGGCAAGTACCTCCCTTTTCAGCCAGGACGTAATCAAGGGCCAGTCTATTCTGTAGGGCTACTGTGCAGATTGCTACCATTTCTGCATTGATTTTAACTAGGGCCTCTGAGGTATCATTGGCTACCCGCTCCACAACGGATGTCATGTTAATGGATTCCCTTGCCAGTCTGGCGATCCCATGCCTGGGGATCAGAATGGCAAAGAACCTCTCTGTTTCTGTGATAGCTCTCTTAGGACGGTGTAAATGTTCCGACAGTGACTTTATATGATACATATAAGGCACAATGTAGGCTAAATAGCAGGATCCCGTCCAATTCTGGGGCAGCCAAGGGTAGGCCTTGTGGCCACACACCCAATAGGTGCCATTATAGGTAATGAAGGTTAGCTGTTTCTTTGTCAGCAACACTCCGGGGCCTGTCCAGGCTTTTCCATCTGTTTTATTCAGAATCCCTGTTACGTTAAAAATTCCCACATCGGCCCAGTTTGGATGGTTCCGTGGCTTGATGATATTATAATTCCAGGAGCAGTTACTATACCCCATATTTTGGCCTCCTTTGATGTTTCTAATCAGACAGACCGATTCCCCCGGTCTTCCTATTCCCATTGTATTAGTGATAACAAAAAATGGGGGCCGTTTGGAATTATTGTAGCACGGTTGGTATCCCCTTCAAAGGTAGTCAGATTGTAACCTGCTGACTTCCATTTACGTGCCCAGTTTTCCATATCCTGAAACGCCTTGCCTGTTTTGATTTGATTAATTATCCACTCAGCCATTTCCGAGATAGTCAAGGGAACTGGCCTCAAGGGAATCCCTCCCTTTGAGTGAATAGGAATATGCGTACACACCCAACAACTAGAAATGTTACCTTGTTTGGCATAAATGTATGACATATATAAAAAGTTATTTACATGTAATTCCCTTGCTACCCAACTATTTCCCTTTGGTGCAAAGGGTCGGCTAGTAAGAAGTAGGCAAATGCCTAGAATACCTACAATCAATACTACAGTAAATTTATACATTTTGGCACAAAGTAATTGTCCTTATTAGATTTCAGCTTCAGTTACGGGTGCTCTTTTAACATGTGAAGCGTGGATCCAGGCTTTCTTTCCTTGGACTTTAACAGCTGCCTGGGTGGTCAATAACACTTGATAAGGTCCCTCCCACTTGGCACCCAAAGGTTCTTTGTGCAACTTTTTCACATACACCCAGACTCCCGGGATGATGTCGTGTCCTCCTTCGGGTGGATTACCCCAAGCTGCTGATACCTGTCGGGAAACAGAACTAATAGCATTGGTTAGGTTCTGACAGTATAATAACAAAGTGTCACTCATTAAGTGAACATCAGCTTTCCTTAAATCAATAGTTCCTGGCAGCGACATGGGTCTTCCTGTTATAATTTCAAATGGGCTTAGACCTGTAGTTCTGTTCGGGGTTGCCCTAATACTACATAGCACTATTGGTAGTGCCTGGGGCCATGGTGTTCCTTCTTGGTGATATTTGGCAAGCTGTTGTTTCAGAGTTCGATTCATTCACTCTACTTGTCCTGATGATTGTGGATGATAAGGACAGTGTAAATCCCACGTAATGTTCAGTAACCTACAGACTTCTTGGCAGACAGCACCTGTGAAGTCAGTGCTACTCAGGACTCCCCATCGTGGAATGTAATCCTTACACAAGACCTTTGCAGTGTGATTGGCTGTGGCTCTTTTAGTTGGGACAGCTTCTACCCATCTAGAGAATCTGTCAACCATGACAAGAATGTTAATGTATCCTTGGCATGAAGGAAGAGATATATAATCAACCTGCAGATGCTGGAATGGTCCGACAGGGGTAGGGGGCCTCAGTTGGGGCATTACCGTGATGGGTCCAGAATTATTTTTCTGGCAGACCACACAGCAGTCTGCTACAAGCTGGGCATGTTTTTTAAATCCCCGACCCCACCAGCTTTTCTGGAACAGTGCTGTCATCTGTTGTGAGGCCAAATGTCCCCACGAGTGGATCTGTTGGGCTAAAAAAGGCATAAGCGCTTGTGGCGCGACTGGCTTGTCGGTAACTCTGTTTCCAGACACCATCTTCACATAGCTTAATTTCTGCCTCAATCCATGTCCATTTTTCATCTCGGGAGCACTCGCCTTGCATTGTTTGAAGGTCTCGTGTCAGAGTCCTGAGTGCTCTCAATCTGCACATCTGTGTTGGTTCTTCTGGGGGAACGCCCTGTGAGGCGGCATCTTTAGCTGCCTGGTCGGCTACGGCATTTCCCTGTGCTTCCGTGGTATTTTCCTTGGTATGGGCCTTAGACTTCAGGATGGACACTTTCTGAGGTAATTATATGGCCTCTAGCAAGTCTTGGACTTCTTTTCCAATTCGGATAGGTGTACCAGCAGCAGTGAGGAATCCTCTTTTCCACCATAACAGACCAAAGTCATGAGCGACTCCAAAAGCATAACGCGAATCTGTGTAGACATTAGCTGTCTGTCCTTCTGCTATTCGACATGCTTCTGACAGGGCCCGTAACTCGGCCTGTTGTGCTGACGTACCTGAGGGTAAACATCCTTTTGCCACTACCTCATATAAGGTTGTAACTGCCCATCCTGCTTTTCTGGTACTATTGTCAACAAAGGAGGAACCATCTGTAAACAGGATGAGGTCTGGGTTGTGCAGAGGCTCCTCTGTTGCTCAGGCTGCGTCTTCTGTTTCTTTTAAAATCTCCATGCAGTCATGCTCTTCACATTCTCCCCCCTCTTGCTCCCTTGATTCTGACATTGGGAGCATAGTTGCGGGATTAACCGGGCTGGCCCGGACGAAATGGAGATTAGGAGCTTCCAAAACTGCTGTCCAGCGGGTCCATCTAGCTGCCGTCACCTGAGACATTCTAGTCATAGACAGCAAAGCATGTACGGTGTGGGGACACTTGACAATCAGCTTTTGGTCGAGGACTAGACCCGCAGTGATCATTACCGCTCGACATGTAGCTTCCATGGCCCTTAGACAACTTCCCCATCCGAGGGCTACCGCATCTAGTTTTGCCGAATAATAGCCAATAGTTCTTTGCCGATCCCCATGTTCTTTTGTCAATATAGCGGTCATATATCCTTCTTTCTCATGGACAAACAGGGTAAATGGCTTACCACTGTCGGGGATTCCCAGAGCCGGTGCCGAACACAAAGCCTTTTTCAAACTCAGGAAGGCCTCTTGCTGTTCCTTAGTGAGGGTGATGGCTTCTTTAGAGGCACGTTTCCCCTTTAAAATATCATTCAATGGCTGAGCAAGCTGTGTGAAGGTGTCAATCCAATTTCTGTCAGTTACACAATCCCAAAAAAGACCTTAGTTCCTGAATAGTGGTGGGTTTTTTAGCAGCCTGAATGGCTGCAGTTCTATCCTGGGTAAGTTCTCTTTCCTTGTGAAATCTTTTGTCCCAGGTATACAACCGCTTCTTGGGATATTTGTGCTTTGTCGATGCTGGCTTTATGTCCTTTCAGCCGAAGGTGGTCCAGCAAAGCTCGTGAATCTTGTTCATGCTGTTCTTCCGTGTTTGACGCTAGCAGGATATCGTCTACATATTGGATGACTGTGGATGACAGGGGAGGTAATTCTCGCAAATGGCTTTGTAAAGCCATGTGGAATACCATAGGGCTTTTGTGGAAACTCTGCGGTAACCGGGTCCAAGTATACTGTTGTCCTTGGACAGTGAAAGCAAACCACTATCAAACCTCCAGTGCCAGAGGCACCGACCAAAATCCATTGGCCATATCTATAACTGAGAAATATTTATGTTCCGGTTTGAGGGCATTAAAAATGGTGGAGGGATCTGCGACCAAAGGAGCTTTTTGATCAATACACTAGTTAGCTTTCCTATAATCGACAGTCAAACGCCAAGTCTCATTAGATTTCTGTACCGGCCACATGGGGCTATTGGAGGAGCTATGCGTTTTAATAAGCACCACTTGTTTCTCCAATTGCTGAATAACCGGTAAGATTCCTGCGATGGCAGTTGGACTGATGGGATACTGTTTAGTGCATGGAGGCTTGGTCCCGGTAAATGACGCAGGCTCCATCTGGAGTAGGCCACAATCATTCTTATCTTTAGCCCATATCGGGTGTTCCTTCAATTCTTCTTTCTTCAAAGTTCTAATTGACCATGTCACCCGACCATCCTCAAAATGCAACGATGAATCTACTTGGATTAGAAGGTCCATTCCCAAAAGGGGTTGATCTACTGGGCCTATCCAGACGGCGTAGTTAGTTCATGTGGACCCAGCCCTATAATTACTGGTGTTGTTCTTTTAATTTCCATTTTATGGGCCCCAACTCCATAGGCTGTACCATCCAACGGCAAAAAGTCTCCATATTGTAGGGGTAAGCATGTTAATTCCGCCCGTGTCTAAAAGACAGTCCACCTTATCGCCCACCCTCACAGTTATATATAGCCCATCTCCCCTTTGTTGAATTAGTGCGAGGAGGTGGACCAGGGTGGGCTCTAATCGTTTTTTGCTATTCCAAGTAACTCCTTCTGTTGTTATATTGTCAGTCGTTTAAATGCTTCTGAGGTCATTATCTTGTGACAAGCCTGGATTGTTGGCTGAATTGTATCACTGGCTGCGTCCTCTTCCCCGGCCGCGACCTTGCCCTGCACGTCTTGGCCCAGTGACCTTCTTTCCCACAATAATGACATTTTCCGGGTAATTTTCCTAATAACTGTTTATCGGAATCCTGGGATTTCCATCCCATAGCCTGTACAGCTCGGACTTTAGCTCCCATATCCCAATCTAATTGGTTACATCGATCCACCAATGCTGCAAAGGTAGTTCCTCTACCTTCCCAGTCCGGTAACACTACCTTAAGCATTTTGGACAGTTCTGGCTTTCGACCTGCCACGAAAGCTGCTTTCAGAGGTCCAAACACTTGTTCATCCATTTCCTCATCCGTATTATTTATACCCGAATGTTCTAGCCGCGTGCATCTAAACCAGTCGTCATACTCCAGGACCTCCTCTGTTCCTTTCTGTTGGCAGGCTGCAATTTTTCCCCAGTCTGTCTTAGCTGGACTGAAGGCTTGCAGCCAGTGTTTAATCGCCTCCCATCCTGCATTTAATTCTTGCTCATCCTGCCCCAAAGCTTCTTCTACCTTGTCGTGCAATTTTCTTCCTTGTGTTTTTGGCACCATTATGGTCAAAATTTGCACTCCGTCCCAGGGATGAAGTTAATATATATTTCTTAAGCGGTCCAATTGGTCCCACGTTTTCACTCCCCCTTTCTTTGGATTGGGCAACTTCTTGGACCATTTATCAATTTTCTCTGGGCGTGCCAGATCATGAACTAAGTATTCTGCATACACCCTTTTCCTCGTTTTTTTGGTTCCGCCCTCATCCGCAGTCTCTTCTGATTTGACTACAACTCGTCTTTTTTTAAATGGGGCAAAGCGCACCCCTAATTCTTCATCCTCCGACCCTGTATCGTCAGAGGATTCAGAATCCGTATCTATTCCTTGGTCGTGTCTTCGGGTTTGCGCTTTTAATTTATCCAAACATGGGTACCCTGGGAATTGACCGAGACATTTTCCTTTTCCTATTACTGTCTCTTGACCTAATGATTTTTTCCATTCTTTAATTTCACCTTTAAGATCTTTAACTTCCGCTTCCTACTTTTCAAGTTCAAATCTTTTCTGTCGTAGCTGTGCACAAACAGCTTGCAATTGGTCCTTTGTACTGGTCAGTTCTCGATCATGTTGGGAATGCATTATAATTTCATTCCGCTTTTGGGTCTGTCCCATAACGGCTAGGGACCATCTAGTTCGCTCTTTATTTTTCATATGGGTAGTTTTTCCCCAGACCCTTTTAATCTCGTCCAAGGACCATTGCCCTTTGGAGGTTCCGTACTTTTGTTCGATCTTAATACAGGTTTTAGATAAGTTGAATTGTTGCTCTATGTGTTCTTTCAACAGTTCGAGGATTTCATCTATCGAAACCTCAGGTGGTGCCCGCCCACCTTTTACAGTTGTAGGCAATTCTTTGCTCTTATCTCCTGCTGCCATAATACTGATTTCTTTATTGGGGTCTCGAGTCGTAGACTTTCCAGCTGATCAGTGGGTCGGTGATTAATTAACTAACACATCGCCGAAGTTAGACGTCTATGGGACCTCGAGCCAACTACCAACCGGAGGCTTTCGGAATCGCGTAGGAGAGGCGAATTTAGACTTTTGACCGAGGACTTTTATAAAGTGGAGTCCTTACCTCAGTATGTAGGTCCGATGTCCAAAATTCAGTTTCTTACCTCAGCGATCCTGTTCGTGACGCCAAAATTGTTAGATCTCTTAATTTCCAATGAAATGCGAACTCCGATTGTAGTTTTAATGTAACTTTATTCTGGCAGCAGCAACAAGCTCTTGGCTTTAAGCCAGGCCTTTGTCCTTCTGAGACCACATGGCCAAAATGGCTGTACTTATACCTGGTTCAATTTACAGAAAAGAACTCGCCTTCTTTGACCTTATTGGCTCATTTGATAGTCTTTTAACCTTTAATTGGCTCGCTACCCAAGGTCCTAAAATGTAAAGTTGATTGATGACTTAATCTGTGTTTTCTCAAAAACTGCAACCAGGCTGCAGAGCTTGAATTCTCTATCAAATAGCAAACCTGTTTTACAACTTTTCATCTTCACTGCATTAGCGATCCACAACACTTTGGCAGCAGTATTTCTGTATTGGGAATGCTGTTAAGGTTGCCAGAATCCAAATTTTGATGTAGATCAGAAGCAGCCAATTGCCTTTTTCCACACTGTAGCTCATCAGTTCAGGCTAGGCAGCGTGTCATAATCCTTACTGATCCACTTCGAAAGGTTCTCCCTTGCTCAATCTGGGCTCTGCCGCGAGGTGGGCCCGCTGTTCGAGCCTTTTCCAATACCACAATTAAACTGCCCAGAAAGTGTGGCCAAGACTCACTCGCACTGGTTTTATTTCCTCATGCTGCAATGTCTTTTAGTCTGTAAAATGCTTGTAAACAGAAACTTGCACTAAGTGAATAGCAACCTGAATAATTATGATGGGCAACCACTGTTTGTATCAGGCGCTTCAAGATCAAGTGTAGCTTGTTAAAGATACAAAATAAAGCTCCCTTCACTCAGTTTCAATGATGGTCGCAACCACATCCTCAGAAAAGAATTCCCCACTGTATCAGTGTGACATTTTCCATTTCCCATCAGGCATTCTGGCCGAGACTGACACGTTAATTTATGCTGTTGGCTCATACCCACTGGGAATTAACTGAAACTGCCTATTCGCACACAGCAAACACAGGTGACTCTCATTCCATCAATTTGGCCTAAATTTCAATCCAGATCCAAGCTAATTGAAAGGGTAATTGTCCAACTCATTATAGCCAGTCCCCAATTGTTGGAGGTTTCAAGGAGAAACAGACAGCCTGTTCTACAACCACAAAGTTAGTGGAGACGGAGTCATTTATGCAGAAACAGACAGTAGTTCTAAAATTATTTCAAGTGCATAAATATGAATTGTTTTTGTTGTATAGCTCTGAGCAGCGCAGAACAGAATACATTAAAAAATTAGTTGTGTTTACTGTGGCAGTTAGTACACATTAGACACATACTGTGATACATTAGACACATACTTTGTCCCTCGCTCACTCATCAAACAAATAAAAGGATTGCAAAGTTTATGATCAACACAACGCAAAACTTTGAGGAAAATAATATAAAAACTCAACATTATACAGAATGGCTTAACTGCATTAGCCAAACTAACCACATCCACGCTGCCGGCCTTCACAGGCCTGACCGTCAGTAGCAGTATTCCTTATTGCAATCAAAGCATTACCTTTATTCTTAAGGCTACATTGGCTACTTCTCTTGAGGTTTAACTGGAATGTTTTTTCACCAGTGAAGGAACTTTTCTGCATTTTAAAATTGCTTTCACATTAGCCTTGGAGGGATGCTTGGGCCAACAGTTCCCAAGGCACAAGTTGTGCGTCTGGCAGCAACCTCAATGCAATTGGATTTGCCATGACCTGCCTGATGGAGCAAGAACTCTCCCAAGGCCAATGTAAAAGCTTAAGAGCTATATTACTGACCTGGAACTTGCTAATCAAGCAACCGCAGCAGTTCCAATTTAAACTTTAAAAAAAATTGCATTCCAACTGAAAAACATTCAAATTGCTAGCATTTTAATCAAACACATTGTTGTTTGATCTCTACAGGCCTAACTGTAGTAATTACAGGTTTTGCATTATAACCTTTAGTCAAATAATATAGAATGGAGGGATAAATAGCAACACATGTACATTTATTCCACTATATCTCTACCTGCACAGACAGGTGGATTAAATTCCTCAATTGCAGACTATAAATCTGATTAATGCAAGTTAGTCCCAATAAACCAACACTTTGGATATTATTCTTTTTTTTTTTACAAACAGTAACTAGCAAAACTGCTATGGTTTCCCAGCTATAAGCTAGGTTTCGCATTGGTTATGCACACTAAATACAGTAAGATCCACAAATTGGTTAACATTACTTACATTTTAAATGTTTCCCAACTAGGCTGGGACGAGTTAGTTCTCAGTTCTGGCGGACTGAAAAAGAAACCAGCTCATCACTGTGCGAGTAGTTTGTGCACATATCTTGTCATCCACTTTCCTTCTCCATTTGCTCACTGCTTTAAGCCCTGTGATCTGTTGCAGCTTTTCATGATTCAATTCCCAGTGTCCAACAGAAAGTGTATACCGTTCCATTCCCAGGATTGAACTCTCTCTGGTTAAGTTATGAGGAAAGATTAGGAAAACTTGGGACTGTCCAGTCTTGAAAGTACGTGAAAAGAAAGGGAACCTTATAAGATGGATGCAAGATCATAAGTGGAATAGAAAAAGGCGGGAGTGCGAGCAGCAGGAGTCCGGGGACAGCGGAGCGGCCTATAAAGGCCCAGCATCGTTCAGAGAGTCGTGCTTGTGCAGCTGCAGCGGGGAGAGAAGGTAAAAAAGTACAAAGAAATCGCAAGGTGACGTCACAGCCAAGGGGATAAGTGATTGGCTGGTGATTGGTGAATAGCTTTTATTTTTCTTTACTATAATCAGTAGGTAACCCTTAGCATTGCTGTTGCCAAATTAAGTTAATCTAGGGGTTAAGTCATGGCAGGACAGCTCGGACACGTGTTATGCTCCTCCTGTACCATGTGGGAAATCAGGGACGCCTCCGGTGTCCCTGACGACTACGTATGCGGGAAATGTATCCACCTCCAGCTCCTGACGGACCGCGTTGCGGAACTGGAGCTGAGGGTGGATTCACTCTGGAGCATGCACGATGCGGAGAATGATGTGAATAGCACATTTAGTGAGTTGGTCTTACCGCAGGTAAAGGGTCCACAGCCAGATAGACCAACAGGAAGAGCAGTGCAAGGAAGGTAGTGCAGGGATCCCCTGCGGTCATCCCCCTGCAAAACAGATACACCGCTTTGGGTACTGTTGAGGGGGATGACTCATCAGGGGAGAGCAGCAGCAGCCAGGTTCATGGCACCGTGGCTGGCTCTGCTGCACAGGAGGGCAGGAAAAAAAAAGTGGGAGAGCAATAGTGATAGGGTATTCGATTGTAAGGGGAATAGATAGACGTTTCTATGGCCGCAACCGAGACTCCAGGATGATATGTTGCCTCCCTGGTGGAAGAGTCAAGGATGTCTCGGTGCAGGTGCAGGACATTCTGAAAAGGAGGGTGAACAGCCAGTTGTCGTGGTACATATAGGTATCAAAGATATAGGTAAAAAACAGGATGAGGTCCTAAGAGACGAATTTAGGGAGCTCGGAGTTAAATTAAAAAGTAGGACCTCAAAAGTAGTAATCTCAGGATTGCTACCAGTGCCACGTGCTAGTCAGAGTAGGAATCGCAGGATAGCTCAGATGAATACGTGGCTTGAGCAGTGGTGCAGAAGGGAAGGATTCAAATTCCTGGGACATTGGAACCAGTTCTGGGGGAGGTGGGACCAGTACAAACCGGACAGTCTGCACCTGGGCAGGACCGGAACCAATGTCCTAGGGGGGAGTGTTTGCTAGTGCTGCTTGGGAGGAGTTAAACTAATATGGCAGGGGGATAGGAACCTATGCAGGGAGACAGAGGGGAATAAAATGGAGACAGAAGCAAAAGATAGAAAGGAGATTAGTAAAAGTGGAGGGCAGAGAAACCCAAGGCAAAAAACAAAAAGGGCCACTTTACAGCAGAATTCTAAAGGGTCAAAGTGTGTTAAAAAGACAAGCCTGAAGGCTCTGTGCCTCAATGCGAGGAGTATTCGGGATAAGGTGGACGAATTAACTGCGCAGATAGCAGTTAATGGATACGATGTGGTTGGCATCACGGAGACATGGCTCCAGGGTGACCAAGGCTGGGAACTCAACATCCAAGGGTATTCAGCATTTAGGAAGGATGGACAGAAAGGAAAAGGAGGCAGGGTGGCATTGCTGGTTAAAGAGGAAATTAATGCAATAGTAAAGAAGGACATTAGCTTGGATGATGTGGAATCGGTATGGGTGGAGCTACGGAATACCAAAGGGGCAGAAAACGCAAGTGGGAGTTGTGTATAGACCACCAAATAGTAGTAGTGAGGTTGGGGACAGCATCAAACAAGAAATAAGGGATGTGTGCAATAAAGGTACAGCAGTAATCATGGGCGACTTTAATCTACATATTGATTGGGCTAACCGAACTGGTAGCAATGCAGTGGAGGAGGATTTCCTGAAGTGTAATAGGGATGGTTTTCTAGACCAATATGTCGACGAACCAACCAGAGAGCTGGCCATCCTAGACTGGGTGATGTGTAATGAGAAGGGACTAATTAGCAATCTTGTTGTGCGAGGCCCCTTGGGGAAAAGTGACCACAATATGGTAGAATTCTTTATTAAGATGGAGAGTGACAAACTTAATTCAGAAACTAGGGTCCTGAACTTAAGGAAAGGTAACTTTGATGGTATGAGGCGCGAATTGACTTGATTAGATTGGCAAATGATATTTAAAGGGTTGACGGTGGATAGGCAATGGCAAACCTTTAAAGATCATATGGACGAACTTCAACAATTGTACATCCCTGTCTGGAGTAAAAATAAAAACGGGGAAGGTGGCTCAACCGTGGCTAACAAGGGAAATTAAGGATAGTGTTAAATCCAAGGAAGAGGCATACAAATTAGCCAGAAAAAGTAGCAAGCCGGAGGACTGGGAGAAATTTAGAATACAGCAGAGGAGGACAAAGGGTTTAATTAAGAGGGGGGAAATAGAGTATGAGAGGAAGCTTGCCGGAAACATAAAAAATGATTGCAAAAGCTTCTATAGATATGTGAACAGAAAAAGATTCATGAAGTCAAACATAGGTCCCTTGCAGTTGGATTCGAGTGAATTTATAATAGGAAACAAAGAAATGCCAGACCAACTGAACAAATACTTTGGTTCTGTCTTCACAAAGGAAGACACAAATGACCTTCCGGATGTACTAGGGGTCCGAAGGTCTAGTGAGAAGGAGGAACTGAAGGATATCCTTATTAGGTGGGAAATTGATGGGAGTGAAGGCCGATAAATCCCCAGGGCCTGGTGGTCTACATCCCAGAGTACTTAAGGAAGTGGCCCTAGAAATAGTGGATGCATTGGTGATCATTTTCCAACAGTCTATCGACTCTGGATTAGTTCCTATGGACTGGAGGGTTGCTAATGTAACACCACTTTTTAAAAAAGGAGGGAGAGAGAAAACGGTTAATTATAGACCAGTTAGCCGGACATCAGTTGTGGGGAAAATGTTGGAATCAATCATTAAGGATGAAATAGCAGCACATTTGGAAAGCAGTGATAGGATTGGTCCAAGTCAGCATGGATCTATGAAGGGGAAATCATGCTTGACAAATCTTCTGGACTTTTTTGAGGATGTAACTAGTAGAGTGGACAGGGGAGAACCAGTGGATGTGGTGTATTTGGACTTTCAAAGGCTTTTGACAAGGTCCCATGCAAGAGATTGGTGTGCAAAATCAAAGCACATGGTTTTGGGGGTAATGTACTAACGTGGATAGCGAACTGGTTCGCAGACAGGAAGCAGAGAGTCGGGATTAACGGGTCCTTTTCAGAATGGCAGGCAGTGACTTGTGGAGTGCCGCAGGGATCAGTGCTGGGACCCCAGCTCTTCACAATATATAATAATGATTTAGATGATGGAATTGAGTGTAATATCTCTAAGTTTGCAGATGATACTAAACTGGGTGGTGGTGTGAGCTGTGAGGAGGATGCTAAGAGGCTGCAGGGTGATTTGGACAGGTTAGGCGAGTGGGCAAATACATGGCAGATGCAATATAATGTGGATAAATGTGAGGTTATCCACTTTGGGGGAAAAAACACGAAGGCAGATTATCTGAATGGCGGCAGGTTAGGAAAAGGGGAGGTGCAGCGAGACCTGGGTGTCATGGTTCATCAGTCATTGAAGGTTTGGCATGCAGGTACAGCAGGCGGTGAAGGCGGCAAATGGTATGTTGGCCTTCATAGCAAGGGGATTTGAGTATAGGAGCAGGGAATTCTTACTGCAGTTGTACAGGGCCTTGGTGAGGCCACACCTGGAATATTGTGTTCGTTTTGGTCTCCTAATCTGAGGAAGGACATTCTTGTTATTGAGGGAGTGCAGCTAAGATTCACTGGGATGCCTGGACTGACATATGAGGACAGACTGGATCGACTGGGCCTGTATTCACTGGAATTTAGAAGGACGAGAGGGGATCTCATAGAAACATATAAAATTCTGACGGGACTGGACAGGTTAGATGCAGGAAGAATGTTCTCGATGTTGGGGAAGTCCAGAACTAGGGGACACAGTCTAAGGATAAGGGGTAAGCCATTTAGGACTGAGATGAGGAGGAACTTCTTCACTCAGAGTTGTTAACCTATGGAATTCCCTACCGCAGAGAGTTGTTGATGCCAGCTCACTGGATATATTCAAGTGGGAGTTAGATATGGCCCTTGCGGCAAAAGGGATCAAGGGATATGGAGAGAAAGCAGGAAAGAGGTACCGAAGGAATGATCAGCCATGATCTTATTGAATGGTGGTGCAGGCTCGAAGGGCCGGATGGCCTACTCCTGCACCTATTTTCTATGTTTCTATGTAAGCTTATCCTGAACACGATTATACGACATGAGGAAAACATTGAAGCCCCATCCCAGGATCAGTGCAGATTCCAGTGTAAGATGACGAGAGCTATGAGCAGTCCCACTGATTTGTGACAAATGCAAGACATGGGGTCATAGGTACAAAATAATAAATTATGTCAGGTGGAACTTCTTCACAAAGTGATTAATACATGAATGTAATGGTCTTCTGAGTAAGGGAGTGAAGGCGAAAACGCAGGAGTTATCAAGAGGCAATTAACTACTGTGATGGGGAAAATTGTAGATTCCTATGGAAGGATTAATTTAATGGGCTGAAAGACCTCAGTTATATTGGTGAAACCTAAACTGCTGCAGTTGGTGACTAGAAAAAAATGAATGGGGATGGGGGGGTGGGGGGTGAAAGGAGGATGAGACAAAGTAGTACAGACACAAATGTACCTTCTTCAGTTCTACCTAGCATTGGCCATGAAGCTCCTCTTCAGACAGGGATACGAAATAAAATTAATCCTACGATAGCAGTAAATCTTTTAATATTTGTTTAAAGATCGAAGAAAACTGCAGTGTGCATTTCAATTGAAAAGGAAGCGCAGGAATTTAGGGCCGAAATTGCTCCCCCCCCCCCCATCCCCATTCATTTTTTTCTAGTCACCAATCCATGGGGCAGAAAGTACAGTGAAATTGAGGTCTTATATGTTTTTTTTCCTCCGGGCGGTTTGGAGCGACTCGGTGGGGGGCGGAAGGCGGGTGATCCCCTTTAGTTGAAGGGGATTGCCGCTGTGAGCTCTGCGCAAAGTTTAGTTGGGCCCACTGGGCTACCAGGAAGGGTTTCGGCTGCCGCCCAACCACTAGCAGCTTCCCGCCAGGGAAAGCTGTCGGGGGCACCGAGTAGCGGCCGATCCACTCCCGCGGAACAATTTCCCCTGCAGGGCAGAAAGGGGGGTCGCCGCCGGTTGGCAATGGGTCGCTGTGTGCCCAACGGGGCGGGAACACGGGCGGGCGGCGGCGTGCAAAGATAAAGGAGGACAATTTCTCAAATGTTGGCACCTCCACCCCGACTGAGGCCCCCACCCCCGTTGGGCTCTTAAAAAAAAAAGGGGGCAATTTCAGCCCCTTAGCCTCTTTAGGTTTGCCAAATTGTGCTTGATAAAATGGGGGTGGAGGAGGAAGAAAAGTATTGGGGTTCCTACAGTTTGTTATTTACATCAATGACTTGGACTCAAACTCAATGCAAGCTGGTCAAAGAACAGGAGAGAAAAAGGGTAAAGTTTGAGGAGGCAGCTAAGAATCCACAAAATGAGCTAGAAAAAAGATTAGTGGGTGGAACAGTGGCAGATGAAATGGGTAAGTGGAAGGTACAATCGTTGGAAGAAAATGGAAGTTGAGGTTGCCCACATTGGAGAGGCTGAAGAAAATGTGCAAGAAAACGGAATGATTTGGGACTAGTCCTGATAAGTAAGAGTACGCACATTACCCAGCACTACGATGGAAACATATTTATGTCCTACATAATGGTGTCAAAATAGTTTTGGATGAAATTGAAAGATCCAGGGTTATTCGCAAATTCAATACTTAACATATCCAGTCATTATGGAGCAGCAATCAAAGCAAATGCAACGCTGAACTATGGTCCTAAATCACAGAGAATGTCACGCTGAAATTGTCTAAGGCGCTCTCCCTGGACCACATCTTAAATGTTGTGCCCAGGGTTTCTCACTAAGACACAAGGAAAGCATTCAAGTGGCCAGGGGCCTTGCAGATTCTAATGCAAGATAGCTGAACTATGGGCAGGCCACACGGATTTATGGTGACCGAAGAATATACAGAGTTTAATTATTATCTGGTATTCTAGGATTTTTAGGGATCTCATTCTGAAACTTGGTGCTTTTTGTTCTGTGAAAATCATACATGAGTGGCCTTGATTACGAAGAAAAACTGAAGAAACATGGGCTCGTCAACCTTCGCCAGGAGACCTTATAAAAGATGCACAAGATAATAAATGGCACACAGAAAAAGCAAATTAGGAATAACACTTCCGACAATGGAAGTTGTGAAGACAAAAACTGAACTGCTTTCAGAACCAGTTGATAGCGATGATTCGCAGAGAAGGGAATGGGAGGCTTTTCTACAATGACCCAAGATGGGCTCCCTCATTCATTTTAATCTTCGTGATCCTGCCTCTTTAAACCAAGAAGAATGGAGAGATATTTTTTTCCTGGATAAAACCAGACACTGAGAATGATCTCTGAGGTAAGATACATCCAATCTGTAGAGCTTTTGATTTCACTGTGGACCTCTCCATCAGTTCACTGACTGGCTACCTTTATCATCTCTTGCACACCCAGCAGTTTCTCTCTGGGCTTGCCTGCTTTTTCTCCCTTTGCCACTTCAACGGCATCAATCTTTTCCCATTCGGAGAACGAAACTGGGCGTACACCTAAAGCCAGATTTTAAAACCCAGTTATATATACATTCACAAAAATCTTTTTTAAATATCTGTTCAAAATGTCAGTGTCATCATAGTAATCTGCACACACAATGTAAAACAGTGGTGTACTCCTGACTCTATAAAAACAAAGAACATTTCACAAGAAGTACAAGTATAACATGACCTCAGAACATCTCAAAGCGCTTTATAGTTAATGAAATACTTTTGAAGTGTAGTCACTGTTGTAATGTAGGAATTATTTTAAAAGGGTAAATCATTTATACAGGCAAACAATTTTGCACATAGCTATTTGTGGGATTTTACCAAGTGCAATAAATTGAATAACCAACAAGATGTGTTTTTGGTTGAGGGAGGAGAACTCCCTGATCAAGTTATCTCATGAACTCCCCAACGTGCTCCTGAACCACCAGAAGAGAGAGATGGGGCCTCGGTTTGGCCTCTCCTTCAAAAGATAAAGTCCTTCCAATGGTGCATCACTCCCTCAGTGCTGCACTAGACTGTCACCTCAGGTGCTCAAATCCTGAAGTGAACCCACAATCTTCTGGCAAGAGGCAAGAATGTTATCCTACTAGCATTATGCATTAACTCTGGGCAACCGTGTCCTTAGGAGATAAGCTTTCTCAAATCCTGTGGCTTTGCTTTCCCATGTCCCGAGATGGTGCATCCACACCCGCGTTCAAAAGATAGCTCAGATTATGTAAAAACGATCCAGAATTAATATCATTAAGCTTATCCTTCCCCATCCCCCAGAACTAAAATTGAGATTAATCTCTGTTGTGTCCTTAGATGCTCTACTAATGACTCCACGAGGCAATGTGTTGTACTTGAACTGTAGTGACCTTAGTCCTTTATTAGTTAACTCCAGAGTGAGGATCACACCTGGTGGCCTGCCTTTTATACTAGGCCAGGCACACCTGTACTGGTAACCTACAAGTCTCCCACTGCTGTGCCCTCTGGTGGCACACCTTGTGATAGTACAAGCAGTAACCATGTAGGATATATGACAATCTCCGTGTGAGTGCAGCTGTTGTGTGACTGTGAATTATATAAATCACAGAAAGGAGGCATTTTCGTGAGGACACAATTCCATTAGAGTAATATCTTTAAAAATTGCTCAATTCATTTTGTGAAGAACCTGTTTTAAAGTACACACCTCTTTGTTTAAGCAAAGCCTCAATGTCTTTAAATCCTCCTTTTGAAGCAGACACGTTCAGTGATCCTAACCGCACATCTTCCAGCACAGACACAGCGGTTTCAAAACCATCATTCATCGTTGTCACGATGACCCCTGTTGGTCCCCTTTTCACCCAGCCACTGCAGTAAAGGCCTGAGAAGGTTGGACGGTTAAAGACGACGGATTAAGTCATGAAAAAACACAACAAAATAATGCAACGTCCAATGTTTGAGAATTATTTCACACCCGAACTTGTACATTTAAAAAATATGTGAGTTCCAAGTCTTTCCAGTCTCTTTCCACTGTCTCAAAATGCCTTGCTGCTCAACTCAGCAAGCCCCCTAGTTAATTTAGTTCCCAGATTCACTGGTACATTTCCTTCATCATGAAGTCCACTTGGTGCTGTTGAACCAGCATGACTCAATTACATCCAGCGTAATTTCCAATTCATCTACCTGGCAAACACTAACCTGCATAATTTGACCACTGCCACAGTATAAATTTTATTGTAATTAATTCTCGGGATGCAGGCGTCACTGGCAATGGCACCGTTTCTTGCCCATCCCTATTTGCCCTGAAGTGGTGGTGGACCACCTTCTTGGTACGACGGCTAGGTCACTTCAGTGAGCAGTTAAGAGTCAACCACATTGGCTTTGGGGCTGGAGTCACATATCGGCTAGACACAAGAACATAAGAATCAGGAGCAGGAGGCCATTCGGCCCCTCGAACCTGCTCTGCCATTCAATAAGATCATGGCTGATCTTCTACCTCAACTCCACTTTCCTGCACTATCCCCATATCCCTTGATATCCAAAAATCTATCAATCTCTGTCTTGAATATACTCAAAGACTGAGCCACCACAGACCTCTGGGGTAGAGAATGCCAAAGATTCACCACCCTCTGAGTGAAGAGGTTTCTCCTCATCTCAGTCCTAAATGGCCGACCCCTTATTCTGAGACTGTGATCCCTGGTTCTGGACGCCTCAGCCAGAGGGAAACATCCTCCCCTACATTTACATTGTCAAGCCGTGAATTCTTCTAAACTCTAGAGAATATTAGGTCTAGTCTACTCAATCTCTCCTCGACAAGGCAAGGACGGCAGGTTTCTTTCCTGAAAGGACAGTAGTGAAACAGTTGGGTTTTTATGATAATCCAGCAGCTTCATGGTCATTTTTACTGATACCAGCTTTTTAAATTCCAAAAAAAAAACAATTCAAAGTAACATAACTATTACTCTACCGTACAAAGTTCACTGCACTACAAGGTTTAAATAACATTAGAATAGAAATAAAACATTAAGACTGCATTTATCATGCAGTGCTCAGTGTTTGCTGCGAGTGCACTTCCTGCTGCACCATCCTGACTTTATGCCCGAATTTTAAAAATAGTTTTCAATATTCTACCTTCAACAGCTGCAGCGTAAGTTTTAAAGCTGACCCAACGTTTATCTAATATCAATATGAGCATTGCAAAAGGGACTGTTCTGATGAGATGGACTTAAAGTCAATAATATCTAATAAAGACTGCGAACCGGTCAACCTTTGGACACAGCAGAAAGTACCTGCAACATAAACAAGTCTGAGATCAGTCGCCTCCTCATTGGCTTCTTAAGGAGTGTACTTTCCCCATATTTTCAACTTCCTCCAAAGTACAGGCTTTCAAACTGCCCCTTGATTAAATTTATGCCAAAAATTAAAGTTTATGCTATAAATAACAGGATGAATTTTTCATTTTGCTACTGGTGCAACAGTAAAGTGATCTTTAAACTGGGTCACTGTAAAAATCTGTATTTCCTACATCCCCTCAGTGCAGTGAGCTACAAGAAGGTACCCAGGGACATGAATTTTAAAAAGTTAGACCTCACAGGCCTCTGATTAACAAAATGACTTTGATTGTGCAGCAATACATTCCTTGAGGATATAATTTTCCCTCACAAAAAACCAAGGTTCCGGAGCTGAATTTCTTCACTATAGATCAGAAGTGGTCTCAAACACAGTAGGAAACCAGAGAGTTTTAGTCTAATTTCAAACTTCTTTAAAATTATTGAGGGAGGCAAAAAAAAACACTGGACATTAACTGAAATATGCAGTAGCACATTTGGTGCATTAAGTAATGTTATCCTATGTGGAATACATTTTCTGATGCAAAACACAGATGAAGGGGCTGAGGAAACATTAACACTGCATAAAACCTAGTCACAACCATTAAAGCAGCCCAACACAATGCAAAGAGGTGTTCCATTCTGGAGATATTGAACTGCAAATGCTGAAAATACATAGAAGGTCCTTCAACATCTGCGAAGAGTAAAGTGGGTCGATGTTTTATTGCAATTACTGCAATTGTACAAAGCCTTGGTGAGGCCTCACCTGGAATATTGTGTTCAGTTTTGGTCTCCTAATCTGAGGAAGGACGT
This sequence comes from Pristiophorus japonicus, assembly GCF_044704955.1. Lineage (NCBI taxonomy): Eukaryota > Metazoa > Chordata > Chondrichthyes > Pristiophoridae > Pristiophorus > Pristiophorus japonicus. Next base: position 82,614,366 of record NC_091992.1, read on the forward strand.
TCTTGCTATTGAGGGAGTGCAGCGAAGGTTCACCAGACTGATTCCAGGGACGGCTGGACTGACATATGAGGAGAGATTGGATTAACTGGGCCTTTATACACTGGAGTTTAGAAGGATGAGAGGGGATCTCATAGAAACATATAAGATTCTGACTGGACGGGACAGGTTAGATGCGGGAAGAATGTTCCCGATGTTGGGGAAGTCTAGAACCAGGGGGACACAGTCTTAGGATAAGGGGTAGGCCATTTAGGACTGAGATGAGGAGAAACTTCTTCACTCAGAAAGTTGTTAACCTGTGGAATTCCCTGCTGTAGAGAGTTGTTGATGCCAGTTCATTGGATGTATTCAAGAGGGAGTTAGATATGGCCCTTACGGCTAAAGGGTTCAAGGGGTATGGAGAGAAAGCGGGGAAGGGGTACTGAGGTGAAGGATCAGCCATGATCTTATTGAATAGTGGTGCAGGCTCGAAGGACCGAATGGCCTACTCCTGCACCTATTTCCTATGTCTCTATGTTTGATGCGAAGACTTCCTGGCAGAACTCTGGTTCAGACAACGGGTCCACGCCTGAAATGCTAGCCCATTGTTTCTCTCTACAGGTGCCGATGGACGGTCACTCAAGATCTTGCTCTTTACAACTACCAACTAACCTGGTGCCTGCAGGACCCGTCCCAAATTATTTGGGATAATCCCTTGCTGCTGATCAAATGGAACCGAGGGGTCAATGGGATAGCTTTTATAGCCAACGCTGCTCAGCACTAATCCACACTCCAGATCTTCAACGTCTTCTGTCTGAACGGCCTTTGCAGACTTTCCTGAACCCTCAGGGAAGAGAAAAGTTCTCCAGTAGTCAAACCAAACACATGCAAGCTCAGTAATCTCATCATTCGGCATAGATGCAGCACGGTAAAGTACTCTTAATTTGCAACATTAATTGTCCAGTTACCAAAAGATCGAACAAAATAGGCAGCACTGAATGAACATTTGATACAACTTGCATTTATATAGTGCCTTTAACATAGTAAAACATCCCAAGGCACTTTGCAGAAGTGTTATCAGAAAAAACATGGAGATATTAGGAGAGATGACCAAAAGCTTGGTCAAAGAGGTAGCTTTCAAAAAGACAAAGACTTGGACTTATATAGCGCCTTTAACGACCACCGGACGTCTCAAAGCACTTTACAGCCAATGACGTACATTTTGGGAGTGTAGTCATTGTTGTAATGTGGGAAACGCCGCAGCCAATTTGTGCACAGCAAGCTCCCACAAACAGCAATGTGATAATGACCAGATAATCTGTTTTTTTTTTTATTATGTTGATTTAAGGAGCATCTTAGAGGAGGATAGAGAGGTGGAGGGATTTGGAGAGGGAATTCCAAAGCTTAGGGCCTAGGCAACTGAAGGCACGGCCACCAATGGTGGACAATGAAAATCGGAGATGCGCAGGGCTCCAGAATTGGATGGATGCAGAGATACAGCAGCATGGCAAGCATCACCGAATTACAAATTCACCAGCAGTTGCATTTAACTTAACTTCTTCTACCCTCCAACCCCAACACACCAAACAAACTTTGAATCCTAGCCTCACACCGGTTACAATAGGCGCACTGATAATCTTGGATGCCTCACAGATATGGCAGATACAGAATGCTAAGCACAGTGCCTACCTCAAGTTTGGTAACAGCCAGCCGAATCCCAGCCACCCGCTTGCCATCGTTACTCGGTACAATCTCCACGGGGCTCCGCAGGAACTGAAGGCCCCATTCTTTAGTGGCTGCCGCTCGGTGCTCAGCTTCTTTCTCAGAAGGCTTTTCAAGAGCAGCTTTTATCATGAGCTCAGTTAGCCGTTTCCTTGGCCTCGGCAGGTCTGGAAAGTTGCAGATGGCAGAATCTAGTAATTGCATTTAGGTTTAATGGTTTCTTTATGGCTAAAAACTTTCTCCGCAAGGCAAGGAGCAGTCAGTTTTGGTCTGCACAAAATGATCTTTTAACCACCACTTTCTAGGCAGAAGAGCTGACTGGAGATGATCAATAATTGCTATAAATATAATACATAGTTTGGTACTCCCGAGGCCTTGTTGCCTAAAACATCTGTCTTTAGACACAGTCACGGGAAAAACATGAGGAGGTTCCCCAAAGGAAAGGGTCATTTTTAGATCTGATCAAGTTCTTTGTATTGAATTAAAACTTCGAATGGGATAACTCAAACCTATCTTCATAACTACATCGCACATGGTAGGGTCATAGAAACATAGAAACATAGAAAATAGGTGCAGGAGTAGGCCATTCGGCCCTTCTAGCCTGCACCACCATTCAATGAGTTCATGGCTGAACATGCAACTTCAGTACCCCATTCCTGCTTTCTCACCATACCCGATCCCCCTAGTAGTAAGGACTTCATCTAACTCCTTTTTGAATATATTTAGTGAATTGGTCTCAACAACTTTCTGTGGTAGAGAATTCCACAGGTTCACCACTCTCCGAGTGAAGAAATTCCTCCTCATCTCGGTCCTAAATGGCTTACCCCTTATCCTTAGACTGTGTCCCCTGGTTCTGGACTTCCCCAACATTGGGAACATTCTTCCTGCATCTAACCTGTCTAACCCCGTCAAAATTTTAAACGTTTCTATGAGGTCCCCTCTCATTCTTCTGAACTCCAGTGAATACAAGCCCAGTTGATCCAGTCTTTCTTGATAGGTCAGTCCCGCCATCCCGGGAATCAGCCTGGTGAACCTTCGCTGCACTCCCTCAATAGCAAGAATGCCCTTCCTCAGGTTAGGAGACCAAAACTGTACACAATACTCCAGGTGTGGCCTCACCAAGGCCCTGTACAACTGTATCAACACCTCCCTGCCCCTGTACTCAAATCCCCTCGCTATGAAGGCCAACATGCCATTTGCTTTCTTAACCGCCTGCTGTACCTGCATGCCAACCTTCAATGACTGATGTACCATGACACCCAGGTCTCGTTGCACCTCCCCTTTTCCTAATCTGTCACCATTCAGATAATAGTCTGTCTCTCTGTTTTTACCACCAAAGTGGACAACCTCACATTTATCCACATTATACTTCATCTGCCATGCATTTGCCCACTCACCTAACCTATCCAAGTCGCTTTGCAGCCTCATAGCATCCTCCTCGCAGCTCACACTGCCACCCAACTTAGTGTCATCCGCAAATTTGGAGATACTACATTTAATCCCCTCGTCTAAATCATTAATGTACAGTGTAAACAGCTGGGGCCCCAGCACAGAACCTTGCGGTACCCCACTAGTCACTGCCTGCCATTCTGAAAAGTCCCCATTTACTCCTACTCTTTGCTTCCTGTCTGACAATCAGTTCTCAATCCATGTCAGCACACTAGCCCTAATCCCATGTGCTTTAACTTTGCACATTAATCTCTTGTGTGGGACCTTGTCGAAAGCCTTCGTTAATGTAAGGCACAGGTTTTCAAATTAGAGTCTGAGACCTTTGGGAATCTGTGAGGAAATTATAACTAGTCTATGTCTGCTGGTCATTAAGATGAAGGCGGCAAATGGCATGTTGGCCTTCATAGCGAGAGGATTTGCGTATAGGAGCAGGAAGATCTTACTGCAGTTGTACAGGGCCTTGGTGAGGCCACACCTTCAATATTGTGTACAGTTCTGGTCTCCTAATCTGAGGAAGGACATTCTTGCTATTGAGGGAGTGCAGCGAAGGTTCACCAGACTGATTCCCGGGATGGCAGGACTGACAAATGAAGAAAGACTGGATCGATTAGGCTTATATTCACTGAAATTTAGAAGAATGAGAGGGGATCTAATAGAAACATATAAAATTCTGACGGGATTGGACAGGTTAGATGCAGGAAGAATGTTCCCGATGTTGGGGAAGTCCAGAACCAGGGGTCACAGTCTTAGGATAAGGGGTAAGCCATTTAGGTCTGAGATGAGGATTGTGAACCTGTGGAATTCTCTACCACAGAAAGTTGTTGAGGCCAGTTTGTTACATATATTCGAAAGGGAGTTAGATGTGGCCCTTGCGTATAAAGGGATCAAGGGGTATGGAGAGAAAGCAGGAATGGGGTACTGAAGTTGCATGATCAGCCATGATGATATTGAATAGTGGTGCAGCCTCGAAGGGCCGAATGGCCTACCCCTGCACCTATTTTCTATGTTTCTGCATTCGTTAACTTGCAACATTATTTCTAAATACATAAACATTTTCTGCAATGATGAGAACTTTAATTTGTATAGCACCTTTTAGGATGTCCCATAGAATTTCACAATGAGTTACATCTGAAATTTGGTCACTGTTGTTACACGGGCAAACGAAGCAGCCATTCTGCACTCAAACAGCAAGTGAGATGTGTGACTAGTTAATCTGTTTGGGTGGCGTTGGTCAAGATATGAATTCTGGACAGGACACTGGGAGAACGCCCCTGCTCTTCTTCGAATTGAAACGTGGGATCTTTTACATCCACCTGACGAGGATGACAGGGCCTCGGTTTAGTGTCTCATCCAAAGATGGATAACCCTTTCATGTAATTTTAAGCGCTTTGGGGGATTACCCGGACATAAAAGGCTTTATATTGATCAATGCAAGTTCTTTCTTTTTCGTCTCTGGACTGCACTCTTGTCAAAATGGAACATCTGCACTGCAAATCTGCACAAGGTGGATTCTTCGTTCTCCTATGACCAACAGTAGTGAGCTTCAACCTCTGCAGAAGAGATTGCTGCAGTGACTTCATGGCAGTGCGCTGCAGAAAATCACGCCAGGGCAGAAATGAAGAAATCCAAATTTTATTGGCCTGCTCATGAAAAAAAAAATTCGCCTTGACTCTGCAATAATTAAAAACATGCCTTAATAACCTAAATTTCGGGCCTTGAGGCAATCTTATTGACCGGGAGAAGAACATTAGTGTTCTGAAGATGAATTCTCTGTTGTAAAAACAAAATATGGCAAAAATCACAGCATGCAACCACTGAAAACATTCCAGTTTTGAATTTTAAACATAGGTTTATACAACAGAAGTGCAAAAGCTATTTGGACTTCCTAAACGAGACTGCAGCCATTTGAAAGTCTATTCTTAGCTTTACTTTAACAAAGTGCTTTTGAAGCAAAAAAAAATATTTATTTAGGGATGCAATGAGTTCTCCAGCAAAGCAGCTACTAAACAGGTTATTGTACGCTCACCTTTAATCATCTGTTGAAGCCCCTCAAAGTCACTGGGATTGAGCAATGGACAAGTACCAGGCAAATTAATCATCTCACGCAGCTCCTATTAGGAGGGAAATAAGAGAATAAAAGTACTTTATTCACATTAATCATGTACACACCCACCACCATGAATAGTGAAAGATACTTCAGAATGGCAAAATGTTAGAATTTCAAGATTTAAAAAAAAAATGTTTGTCTCTCTCTATAGTTTTCGGAAAACTCCGATAAACAGAACTTCTCTCCCATGATCAAGAAATTGCACCTTTTCAGTTGTCAGCCCTGCAGTTTTATAACGCACATTAGTGGTTACTTTATTTGCAGTAATCTCTATATTCAATTAAATGTGTCTTGCACTACAATATCACTATACAAACTGTTAGATTAAAATGTTTGACCAGGGCTCATATTGTTGGTAGCATCCAAGCCTGGCAACTGACAACACTCCACTGGAAAGCCCTTTTGAGAGCGAGTGCCAAGTACTCATCAAATACTCATCATCTACGGAAACTTTCATTACCTTTCTCATCAATGATTATTACTGAACACTGTCCAGAAGCAAACGGGAAAAATGTTAATAACCTAGAACGAGTTCCACACCAGCAGTAGGTTTGGCCAAGTCTGTCGGCATGCAACTTGATCTGCGTCAGATTAAGGGGCCGAAATTACCCTCCACCCCAAACAGGGCGCATGTTTCAAAATAAATAATTATTCTACGCCCCAATCCATGGGGCGGAGAATAGCATGAAATTGGCATCTTTAAATGTTTTTATTTGTCTGGGCGGTGTTGGGGGCGGCTATGGGGCAGAAGTGGGTCGGGAGCGGGACAGAAGATGGGCGGTGCCATCAGTGCCGCACTGAGAGCACATCATCTGACCTGCAGCAACGTTTTACTCTTCAGTTAAAAGGGAAGGCTGCTGCGCGCTCTGCAGCCACTTTAGTAGTATCCACTGGGTCACCAGGGAGGGTTTCAGCCGGGCCAACAGCCCGGTACTCAAGAGGATGTGCCGAGCAGTCCGTTAGCAACCCGGCCGAACCTGTGGTTGCCATTGTCGGGCCGACTTCAGAGTCGGTCGACAATTAAAATAAAATGGCGGCCGTGGCGTTGCACCCTCCCCTTTAAGGGCAGATGCGCCGACCAGCTTTCCACAGGGGAAAAGTTGTCGGGGGCACCGATCATCACCCGCTCCGCTCCCGCGGGGCAATTTCCCTTGCAGGACAGGAAGGGGTCGCCACCGGGCAGTAAGGGGTCAGCGCGTGCCAGACAGGGCGGGAATGCTGGCAGGGCGGAAACCCGTTTTCCACTATTGCCGGTTCAGGGGCAATTTCTGATGGGTCGGCCCATCCACCTTCCCCCAGACAGAAAAGCCTTAGTCAGAGGCAGTAATTGACCTTAAGGAGGGAGGCCATTTCAGCACCTAAGACTCCAATCCAACCTACAGATTGACCATTGTGTGAAAAGACCTAGTGCTTGATGTAGGGAGCTATTACAACTAGAAAACTTGCACCACGGTGTCAACTGTGGCTCGGTGGTAGCACCCTCGCCCGAGTCAGAAGGTTGAGGGTTCAAGTCCCACTCCAGGGACTTGAGCACATAAATCTAGACTGACACTCCAGTGCAGTGTTGAGGGAGTGCTGCACTGTCGGAGGTGCCGTCTTTTGTGGGAGTTTGCTGTGCACAAATTGGCTGCCGGGTTCCCTACATTACAACAGTGACTACACTCCAAAAATATTTCATTGGCTGTAAAATTCTTTGAGACATCCGGTGGTCGTGAAAGGCGCTATATAAATGCAAGTCTTTCTTTCTTCACCAGGAGAAACAATCGAGACACTTTGAGCTACCTGTTGACCAGTGTGGAGCTCTGCACTATCCTGGAATATTTTTTTAAACAAGTTTGCAACAGGCTTGCCATGACACTACAGTGGGTACATGTTCCAAACAATGCACCTCCTGAACTGGTCTCACACCACTCGCCCAAGTGCGAGTCAGGCTTTCAAACCTAGGTTATACTGCAGTTTGCATTGGCACAAAGCCAAAGCTGTTTTACAGAGACTCAAATATGTAGTGTAGCTGGCCTGTTAATGCAAGTGAACGGATTATATTAACGCGTGCAACAAAACATGTCATAATGGGTCCAGTGTTCAAGATATTGTGAACTAAAGTGATACAAAAAAAGTTGTATCCAGCTCCGGTTAACAGTACACTTGACAGGGCAAAGTAAAGGTAAAACCGGGGATTTTTACTGGAATGGGACGGGTTGCAACTTTACATAACACCATACCTTTATGGTAAATGCCACCTGGAGAGGTCCTCTTCTCCCAACAAGTAGCACCCGCTTTACCTTACTGGCTGCTAAAGCCTCCAAAGCATGTGTGGCAATATCTGTTTTCTGTAAATATATATCCAGCTGTAAGTTCACGTAAACAGATAAATATCATCTACTTTTAGAATTATATGAAAGCATTAAAAACTTCTCTCTATTATCTATATTAAAAATCTTCAATTGCACACAGTCTATTATGAATTACTATATTCATACGTATAATGGAAATGGCCTCTGTAAACATGCCATGTTACAATTCATCCTCCCACCAGTGATGGCACTGTAACCCCTCAGTTTTGCACCTCACAACTGCTCAGCCTACACTGCAGAAAAAAAAAACCTTGGCTCCAACCAACTCTAATTCTCTGTTTCCCAAATTACTGTTCAGTTTTGCTGCTTACATTATTTCTACGAATAAACAAAATTGCTGGGTAGGAAAAGACTAGCATGTCCATCACCATGATGGCCAGAGCACCATAACTAAACCATGTATTTGGGATTGTTTGAGGATATATGTTGTGCAAAGGAGTTTAAATATTCTCTTTTTAAGACACTGCGTTTCGATGACCATTTTATGAGAATAAACTATTCATGAACCATACGTTGCCCCAAGCAGGATAAGGAGTTCACAAACCTTAAGCATGTCAATGGGAGAAAGGAGAATCCTGGCTACATCCAACGCCACATTTCCTTGCCCCAGGATAACCGCCGTCTCACTGCTCAACTCAGGGTTCAGCTGCAAAAGAAAATACCACAAGATTTTAGCTCCTTGTACTTGAAAAGGTAACCCACTCAATGTCCAACACTTCAACCGGGACTGTGTAACACTCCTGGCTAAAGACAACTTTGTACAAAGTTAGATTTCTCAGAGCTGCCATTTCCAAATTTTGACTCCCTTTTTATGGCCTTTACGCCAAATATGAGCTTGTAATGAAATAGCATCCCTCCTAGAGCATCCGAGACTTTTATAGGAGGATTTTGGTAACACTGAACAGGAAGTAAAGAAGTTGGGGGAGTGGGGGGGGGGGGGGGGGGGGTAGATCAAAGGATGACCAAAGGCAGGGTTGAAAATGGTACATTAATGGGAGGCTTTTGAAGGCACAGTGGTTTGGGTAGTGTATTCTAGAAGACAGGGGCATAGTGGCTGAAAGAAATAATCAGCTTCTGGCAATGGATCAGGGAACAAGCAGCAATTCAGAGTCAAAGAAATAGATGCATAGCTGGGGAAGATAGGGTGGGACAAGCTGACGAAAAGGTTTGAAAAAGAAGGATCTTGAAATCAACCAGCTGGGATACAGTGAGAGTGTAGAACTTGGCAAGACTTGGTGCGGTAGCAGCCTCCATCGGTGAAAACTGAGGAGCAAATAACTTAAGGTTCTGCAGGACTCAGGCTGTGAAGTTCGCGCTTAGCTGAATATTGGAAAGGTGGAAGTGGGGAGCTTGGCTCGGAAAGCAATTGTGAAATCAATCCATTATGTGATTTGTCCTAACTGGCCTCCCATCTTCCACCCTTCATGTACCCAAACTCAGTTCCCAAAATCCTAATCCACCTGCTGGTGTTCAAATCCCACAGCCCTACAACCCTCCCGAGAACTCTGCCTTCCTCCAACTCTGGCCTCCTGTACATCCATCACTTGCTTTGTCCCTCCATTGGTGGCTGTGCCTTCAGCCATCTAGGCCCCAATGACAAGTGGCGTCCCACAGGGATCGGTGTTGGGGCCTCAACTATTCACAGTATTTATTAACGATTTAGATGATGGAATAGAAAGTCATAAATCTAAATTTGCTGCTGACAAATTTGGGAGCACCATCATCTCCAATTTACACTTATTCCTTGGTAATTCCTTTGTATTTCTTCACCACTGATGGGTCAAAATCCTGCAATTCTCGACCTAACCTCATTCCGGCACTGTGGTTCAAAGTGAAGACCCACTATCACCTTCTCAGGGTAACCAAGGATGGGCCTTGCCTGTGTCGTCCACATCCTCAGCACAAATAATAATAAAATCAGCATATTTCAGAGACCAGTCACTGAATTAACCCTCTCATGTAAGACCAGTTGCAGTTTTCTATCTGTGCAATGCTGATCCTTGTTTCGTAAACACTGAGCTCAAGGCTTTTTCTTTCCCTTATTTTTCTTAATGTTTTACTCTTAAACATTTACCTGGTATTCTGCAGATGTTTATGCTGTATTTTGAAGATATTTACCTGGTATTCTGCAGAGAAAATGCAATCCTATATTTTTACAGATGTCAATGGCACAAAACTGACACTATAAAGACAGGACTTTTAAACTAAAGGGTAATCTTCGGATTCCACACTGCCGGCGGGAAGCCCTGCCTGCCCGCCAGCCACAACCACTAGGAAGCGGCAAGCACCATGCTTGCCATCTTTTATCCATTAAAATCAAGTCAATTTTATTTTAAAATTTTCTGGTTTCTGGCTTGACAGATCTCGTGCATATCGGGAGTGAGGACACTTACAGGGCAAGTTTTCCAATATTTACAAATACCTTGCCCAGCAAATGTCCTTTAAAATCTTGCGCCTGAAAAAGCAGGCCTATAGCCTACTTTTACAGGCGGAGTGTTTAAAAATACACACAAACATTTTAAAATAAAGTTATACAAACACATTTTATAGTTTAAAAACCCTCCCCACTACGGTAAGGTTATTTTAAGGCTGGAAATTTTTTTTTTTTAAATAACAACTTTAATTTAAATGAATGTTAAATATGTAGTTTATTTTCTATTTTTTTATTGTGTTTTGGGTGTTTGTGGAGGGTTTCTCATTCATAGTAATAGGAGTTCTGGACTTGCGGAACTTCTATTACTATGAATGAGAATCTACACTACACGTGATCGGGAGCTGGAGACAGCAGCCAGCCTGCGCGCGCGCGTCCCCACGTACACGCGCTGCGACGCACAGTCACCAGAGGCCTCAGCCTCGGAAGTTCCTACGGGCGCAGCAGCAACAGGTACGTGCGCATCTTTTTTATCTTTTTCTGTCATTTGCCTGCGGGAAGAGCTCGAACGAAATTTAAGGGCCAATATGTTTATGTTATGTTGATTGAGGGATTAATATTGGCCGGGACACCGGGGATAACGCCCTTGCTCTTTTTCGAAATAGTGCCCTGGGATCTTTTACGCCCACCTGAGGGGGCAGACAAGGCATCGGTTTAACATCTCATCTGGAAGACGACACCTCCGACAGTGCAGCACTCCCTCAGCACTGCACTGGAGTGTCAGCCCAAGATATTTTTTTTGTGCTCAAGTCCCTGGAGTGGGATCTGAATCCACAAACTTTTGACTCAAAGGCGAGAGTGCTACCCACTGAGCCACAGCTGACACTCTGCGTATTCTTAAGAAGCACGTACACAAAATGATTTGTGGAATGATGGTTGAGGAGGGTTCCCGAGATGGCGCATCTGCAATTACGGTAAAAGCTTGCGCTCCATACTTGAGCTCATTTACTGCTCAACTTAACAGTGCCTGGCTCACTTTTTACTCTCAACAGTCAACAACAGGGTATCGATTCTGTAACGTGACTAGGGATCATTAAAGTAAGTTTTTGCCGATTTCCAGCACTTACTCCCAGGTTTCTTCGGGCTGGTGGATCGGTTTAAAAAAAGATTCCTCCCAACGTGAAAACTAAAATGTGTAACATTCCATGGTCTTCATGCTACAAACCGGGTCCCCAGATGAGTGCGCATCACACCCGTGATGTCAGCACGAATACTCCCTGTGGTCCGTGCAGCCCTTCTGCAGAGTGTCGATTGACACCACTGTGTCAGCAATGAGTTGGGGCTGGATTGATAAACATAGTCTATTTTACCCCAAGGTCCATTTGCTCAGCAAACAAAGTTTATTAATACAGCGCATTACAGCAGTCTATGTACTCAGCAAATAAATCTATTTTTATTATAAAAAAAGTCTCCACGAGCTGCAACAAACAGAACTCCTGACCGAAATTACAGCAACATTTCCGATAAAAGCAGGGATGATTTCTCCAGTAAAATGCAGAGAGTGAAGGATAACAACACAAAACAAATTATGTGCATAAAATCAATCCCACTCACTTTGACGGGGTAGTTATCCAATCATCTCCATTCTGACCAGAATAGTGCTGTCACTATGTGCAGCCAGGCTTCAGTCACTAATGCAGCAAGCACATATTGCAGGACCCGATTTTGGGCAGGAAAACAAACAAAGGCTTTGGCATCATTTATTTTTAAATATATATGGGGGGGGGGGGGGGGAGGGGGAGGGGGGAACCTGGATCATTTTGTCCTACATTATGTAATTTAAAGCATCAGGGCCAAAACCAGCAGCTTTAGCCTTTCAGGTATTTGTTAAATAATTGGATTTTTTTTAAAATATAAACCTGCATTTAAAACAGTCCATGATTCAATTTATTTATGGCCCATATCAATGCTCAGTTCTCTCGACATTCCTGCATTTTCCAATGTCTACAGAAAAGGTAATTCTACACGCAAGGGATTCATAAATATTTTAATTACCCTGTACTTCTCCATTTCCTCCAGACAGCACTGTGTATATCATGAGGTCACTGAGCTGTCCGATTAGGGGACTAGTCATCTTTAGAAAACTTTAAATGTAATGAGGACAGACTGGTGTGTGCTGTTTTTCTGACCAAGTATCTGGTACATATTAGCAACAAGCTAAACTGTTATGGATTCTTTCAAAATTAAAAATATTTGTATTGTGCTGCTTAAGCCTTCCCGATTCTGGTGCAAACAGCTGTGCTTGATTGTCTCTGAACTTTTAAGATCCAGTCCAACGGGGTACTGACTTAAACCATTAGCATTTTTAGGAATAGGAAAATAGCCATCAAGTCCATCAAGCTGTTCCCTCTTTAAAGATCAACCAGACTTGTTGTATTCTCTCAAAAATTCCGACTGATGAACCAATATTTTTTTTTCCCCCCAATTGCTTTAAGTTTTACTGATGTTCCAAATAAATAGCATTTTTTAAATACATTTTTATATACAGATTTTTATTTTTAAGCACATTTCCTCTGACTATACTATTTTTTGATACCAAAAAATGGGAGCAGCAAAACACCCTCAAAAAAACTTTAAACAATCTTTAAGTATGCGGGTCAGAGTATTATAAAATATAATGTAGATCAACAGTTAACTTACATTTCTGTTTTCAGGTAAACCGTTATACCAGCCTACAAATGTTCTGGCAGAATAGACACCCAGTAGATTCTCCCCAGGAATGCCAAGTATCCGATTAGCTTCAGCTCCATAGGTCTGGGATGACAAAGTTCATTGTAAGCCAGTAACGCAATAAAGCTTGCTTTTATATAGTATCACAGCTGGTCAAAACATTTTATAACACTTCATACAATGACAGTACCTCCCAACCCGCCACTTCTACCGCCTAGAAGGACAAGGGCAGCAGGCGCATGGGAACACCACCACCTGGTTCCTGAAGTCGCACACCATCCTGACTTGAAAATATATCACCCTTCTTTCATCGTTGCTGGGTCAAAATCCTGAAACTCCCTCACTAACAGCACTGTGGGAGTACCTTCACCAGTTCAAGATGGCGGCTCGCCACCACCTTCTCAAGGGCAATTAGGGATGGGCAATAAATGCTGGCCTTGCCAGCAATGCCTACATCCCATGAATGAATAAAAAATAAGTGCAGTGGTTGTCATCTAGAGAAATAAAAGCAAAAAGTAGAGGTACACCAAGGATTTAGCTCAGGCCATGAGGGAGAAAACCACAGTCGTCAATTAACACTTTTAATAGAGCTCCTTGACTCAGAGTGTTTTGAGGATTAGATTAGCCAAAACATTTCACTTTATACATTTGGAGACTGCCAAATAATCAGCAGGTTAATAATTTCAATCGCTTCTTACCAGTATCAGAGCATGGTATGCCTGTTTCAGCTCCTCTATGCTTATATCCTTCCCAACTGAAACATTCCCATAAAATGAGCAGCGGTCATGATGTGCTATCTGGGTGAACGCATTGATGACATTCTGTGGGGTGGAAACATTGAGAACACATTGGTATCTAAAGGGATCATTACACAAAAGAGATATTTCACACAATGTGAGCTCGTGTTAGGTTATGGTGGCTGATTTGCTTTTCAGGTTTGTTCATTGTTGGCTTAAACTACACAAGCACAGAAGTAGGAACAGCAAAAATGTTTAATTGCCACCATATCTGCCTCTATTAATAACTCAAAAATTATGCAATGCAGAGGGCACTCCCTCACAACCCCCCCCAATCAATAGTGGGTACCTTACTGCACTGTGTATTACAAGTGAATTCTACAAACCTTGAAGTAAAGGTATTCTAGATTTGTTTCATTACTTACAATGTTACGGTCAATGTAAATGGCTGCAGACCGGCACATACAACCTTGTGGACTATATCTGCGAGGAGCTTTATCTATCAGCTGCAAGCTTTCAGCACAAGACGCAACTTAAGGCACTGGACAATACTTTTACACTGGAAGATCTCCTGTACCATTACTCATAGTAGGTTCCAAAGATACAATGTGCATAGAACATAACGCACTTCTCCTTATAGAAGTTTTATCCTGCAACACGCCATAACGTAAGCAACGCCAAGGAACATCTGATATGCATGGAGAGCAATCTACAGCTGTCATATAGGGGGGGGGAATTGTACCTTTCTAAAAATTACAACCACACCAATAAGCAAACAGCAAGTGTATTAAAGAAACATTAACATTAAGGACACTTCAATAGTAAAAATGACAAGATGTGCCAACATCTGCTCTTTGTAACAGTTTTTGTTTAATGTTTAAATGAGGTACAGAATACCTTAAATTAGATCACCGCCAAGTAAATTCAAATGCATACAATCACAGCTGTCAACTTTATTCTATTTGGATGCAGAAATACTTCTCCAATTTATGAAAATTAATGTATGTTTAGGGCATTTTACATGTCCACTTTTATCTTTTCATTCGATGATCTACATTTAATTGAATATTTGACTGCAGGCACAGGCACTAATTACAGTTCAATTCTGTAAATGGCTCAATCGTCCTCCACACCATCTCAGGTTGGCAGCTGGATTCTGTCCAACACTGATAGATACTGGACTAACCTTCACTTCTGGATGGTCGGGAGCAACCCCAAATCTCACAAGGCCAAATGGGACGGGCAGTTTCTCATAGATGTCAACTACAGATGATTTATGATACTGGAACAGAAGAATAAATACAGCAAATGATTTAGCATATTACAAATATCAAGATTCACTATGTAAGAAAGAGACTGGCTATAAATAATGCAGAAAAACAAAGAGTAAACACAATTTTAAATTAAACAGCTTCCACCCCTCACTACTTATATATAAATACAATTCTGATTTAATTAGAAAGCAAAAACACATAGGATTCCAAAGTTAATTCTAATATGAATTAAAGAATTACCAGAAATTTCAAAAGTATTTCCTGTAAAGTATTATTAGAGCGAGCTACAGAGAGGCTTTTTCTGTATTAAAATACGCTTAACATCCTTTTGCTTGACTTGAACAGGGGAAAGAGTTCTTCTGTGCATTTTGTCCGTGTACAAAACTGTAAGCACATTCTTTATGAACGGGTTTCCGACTTTGTTAAGCAGACGTAACATGCAGAGAAATCTTTCTGCAATATTATTAGGGAGCTGGTTTGGAGCCACTACACCCAGTGTAAGGGAACAGAGTTAACATGTACACTTGAAGCCAAAGCACTGGGGCTAATAAATACATTTCTAAGGCTGCTATGTCAGCTCCCCAAAAGTACAAGTCACAGCAACTTCTCCAAACAGTTTCACCCAATGCGGTCATATAACCTTTTAAAAAATAACAGGGAAGAGAGACAATATTAATTAGAATTGTACTTCAATTTGTAAAAATGGATAACGGTAAGGGGTCTCATTGCGAATATATAGTTTGTAAATACATCCTGATCAAACTGCATTTATTTCAGTACTCACCACACATTGGACAAAATACAAAATGCTCCACCATTCAATTAGATCATGGCTGATCTGCACCTCAACTCCAATTACCCGCCTCAGTTCAATATCCCTTAAAACCCTTAACGAACAAAAATCTATCAATCTTAGCTTTGACATTTTACATTTGACCCCCAGCCTAACACCTTTTTGGGGATAGGGTGTTGCAATTAGCATGGAACCACATTTCTGTGAAGAAGTCAATGGTGATGTGATAATTTGGGGAAAACAAAGAATTTGGATACAATTGTTCAACTTCAAGTATTATTTACTGAAAATAGATGGTTGATAGCAGAAATATTCAGCAGAAAACTGGTGCATACAAAAGCGGCAATTTATATGCGCCACTGGGTTTTCTCTTATACAAGATTACCTTGAGCAGGTGTTGTGCAGTGTAGAAACCCGCAGGACCACTACCGACGATACAAACTTTAAGCTCAGGCTCTGCCAACGAGGAAAACCATTGCACTCCTAAATTGAACACGAGACACACACATTATTGCAAGAAGTCACAGTGAATCCAAGACTGGACAGCAAAAATTATGGTCCAAGTTGTTATGTTTACAAAAAGTGGTCACGTTTTATATATAATTATATATAATTGTTAATAGCAAAACATAGATACATGTGCTTTATATTCCTAATGTAAAATTTAATTTAGAAAGACATCACAACAGGCAGGATGTCCGACATACATCACTGTACCTTTTACGAATATTTCACTTCATTGAAACCCACTGCCCCGATGTTATTTGACAATGTGAATTAGAGACTACAGCACTTATCACACCTGATGACTCTAAGTTGCAGATTAAAATGCAAAGCTTCAAGTAGAACAGTATTTCTAGTAAACAGCAGCAAAAATGATTGCATAAACATGAAAATTCATCAGAAATCTACACCCCATACACCAGCTGCATCCAGTACAATGCCACACTACTTAAGAGATAAATGAACAAAAGACCAAACAGGTTATTGGCAGAAATCAGAGAGTGAAATAAAAGAACCTGTAAAATAAAGATTTCAGAGTAAACATCCAAACTAAAGATATGGCCCCTCAATAGAATACTCTATTCATCAGACCCTATACAGACACAGTGACTAGATACACTTCTATAATACAAACTGGTCCACTCTCAGGGATGTGACCTCCACGTGCCACTCTCCCAGACTGCTCTGCAAAACAGAATAAAAGACAAGAAATATGCTGGAAATACAACCAGCACCTGTAAAGAGAAAAAAAGGCAGGCTATGATGTTTTGGTGAGTGTACCCTTTCTTAGGGTACATGGCCACTGCACATCTATCAGTGAGCCAGAAAAGGAGGCAGTAATCCAGCAGATAACAAGGTCCATGCAAATGCAGATCAATGCTGCCGGAATTGCTGTGTGGCTGTCTGCATTCAATCGCTTATAAATAAATACAAGTTTTCTTTCAATTTACTGGGATGCCTCAGACAAAAATCTCTAATATGGGTCTGTTGTAGACCATTGCTAGGATAAGCCAGCAACTCCATCATGCGACTACCAGGATGGTATGTTTGAGTTGGTCTCCAGTTGTTTTGGATCCCCTTGCCACTGGACCAAAACCTTGCTCCATCAAGCCCGCGTGGGGGCTGGTGAGCAACGGCCACCCCACGTTAAAAGAATTCACGCAAAGGCATCTTCCACCGTTTAAAATGAGTTAATCAGTCACCGGAGTACTCATTTTTAGTGTGGAAGCAGCAAGTCATCCTCGACCCCGAGGGACTGCCTATGATGATGATAGAAGGCAAACTAGTTAGACTGTAGGTCCTTTTATCCTCTAACAATTCCTATGTTTTTTAAAAATATTGCACCAAGATCAATGTTAGCACCACTAACCCAGGTCTTGCAGTGCTGGCTACAGCCCTGAGAGCAGTTGCTTTTTGCACTGTGCCCGGGCCTCAAAGCCTCCCTGATAAAGTGCAACATCCCCACCGACACCTGGGAGTCCCTGGCCAAAAACCGCCCGGTGGAGGATGTGCATCCGGGAGGACGCTGAGCACCTCGAGTCTCGTCGCCGAGAGCACGCAGAAATCAAGCGCAGGCAGCGGAAAGAGCGTGCGACAAACCTGTCCCACCCACCCCTTCCCTCGACGACTATCTATTCCACCTGTGACAGGGTCTGTGGTTCTCATATTGGACTGTTCAGCCACCCAAGGACTCATTTTAAGAGTGGAAGCAAGTCTTCATCGAGACTGCCTATTATGATGTCCGTGCTATCACTCTCTGCAGCCCCTGACAACAGTTGCTTTTTGCACTGTGCCCGTGCTATCATTCCCTGCAGCCCGAGGGAGAGCTGCAGGATTCACCAAGCTCTGGGATGAGTCAAAGTGGGGTACGGGGGGTCAAAGGTTACTCCCCGGGGCTGCGCGAGCCATTACATCAGAGGGATGGAATGACTCCTGACCTCCAGCGCACAGCGGCCCCCAGCCCCCCCACCCCCCCCCCCACCCACCTCTGCTGGCCGATCCCCGGCCCCTCGCCGCCGGGCCCACGGCGCCTCCGCGCACCAACTACCGCGCGGCTGTCTCACCGGAGAAGGCCCTGCCGCTACTGCTGCTGCTGCTACTGCCGCTGCCGGTCGTCCTGCAATAGACCCGAGCTAGAAGAGCAGCGAGCGGCCGAGGAACGATCATAGCTCCGGCCCAGCCCCACAGCCTGTTCGCTTGTCCACGTTATGCCCCCGCAGCAGAGGTCAAGAGCAGCCCGCACGGTGACGCCATGGAAACGGCGAGGCAGGCGGTGCTCGGATGCTCTCGCCAATCAGAGTGCGCCGTTCCCGAGCCTAGCCCCGCCCTCTGCCTGGGTGAATCAGAGATGTATTTCTATTGGTCATCGCGAAGGGAAGATTATGAATGAGGGATTGTGATTGGTTAGAGCGCTGGTGGCGACCAGGACTGTCCAAGTTTGTTGCCTTGGTGTTGTAGTCTGGGTTCAAGGGAAGAGAATCACATAATAAAGAAAAACTTGCATTAAGATAGCGCCTCAAAGCGCTTTACAGCCAATGAAGTAATGGCATGCAGGTGCAGCAGGCGGTTAAGAAAGCAAATGGCATGTTGGCCTTCATAGCAAGGGGATTTGAGTACAGGGGCAGGGAGGTGTTGCTACAGTTGTACAGGGCATTGGTGAGGCCACACCTGGAGTATTGTGTACAGTTTTGGTCTCCTAACCTGAGGAAGGACATTCTTGCTATTGAGGGAGTGCAGCGAAGGTTCACCAGACTGATTCCCGGGATGGCGGGACTGACCTATCAAGAAAGACAGGATCAACTGGGCTTGTATTCACTGGAGTTCAGAAGAATGAGAGGGGACCTCATAGAAACATATAAAATTCTGACGGGGTTAGACAGGTTAGATGCAGGAAGAATGTTCCCAATGTTGGGGAAGTCCAGAACCAGGGGTCACAGTCTAAGGATAAGGGGTAAGCCATTTAGGACCGAGATGCGGAGGAACTTCTTCACCCAGAGAGTGGTGAACCTGTGGAATTCTCTACCACAGAAAGTTGTTGAGGCCAATTCACTAAATATATTCAAAAAGGAGTTAGATGAGGTCCTTACTGCTAGGGGGATCAAGGGGTATGGCGAGAAAGCAGGAATGGGGTACTGAAGTTGAATGTTCAGCCATGAACTCATTGAATGGCGGTGCAGGCTAGAAGGGCCGAATGGCCTACTCCTGCACCTATTTTCTATGTTTCTATGTTTCTATGTAGGAAACGCAGCAGCCAATTTGCGCACAGCAAGCTCCCACATACAGCAAAGTGATGCTGATCTGATGATCTGATAATCTGTTCTAGTGATGTTGGTTGAGGGATAAATGTTGGCCCAGGTCAAAGGTCCTTGCTCCTCACTTTTCTTCACGAATGAAGTACCGAACACATGGGCCATAATTTTCAACTTACCACATGGGCGTAAAACCGGTGCTGCAATTTGGCAGCCCCTTATAGAAACTGCCCAATTTTCAGTTACACTGACTTCCACTCTGCATCGTGTTGGTGGCTATCTCTAGAGCGCATTTGCATTTGCTTGATCAGCAGATTGCCAATTCTGAAACTGAGAAAAAGCCAGATCATAAGAAATGTGCAAACTTGGGGATAGCTCCTCTGCTCTTTTTCAAAATAGTGCTGTGGGATATGAAGCAGATTCGTGTCAATTGCATATGGCTTGAAATGCAGATACAAACAAATCTTCATACCCTTGGATTTATCCACCAATGAGGTAACAGCACCAATAGCAACCCTTTCCAGACCCACAAAGTTCAAACAGGACAAATCAGCTAATAAAAAATATTAACACCAACAGGACAGTTTTCTGGGCATTAAGAGCCTGATTGCCAGTGCTGGAAAACCGCATGGGACACAGTTTGAATGCCCCTGTACTTGGGAGACTGTTACCAAGATGCGAGTGTGAGATGGCGAGGCTAAGGTCAGGACAAAGGTGAAGTGTACAGAGATAGGGAGGGTAAACCACTATTCAATTGCTTTAGACCCTCGTTCCGGCCAATAAATTACTCTCAACAAATAAAAGGTAAAAGAGTCTAGAACTAGGGGGCATAGTCTCAGGATAAGGTGTCGGCCATTTAGGACTGGGTTGAGAAATTTCTTCACTCAGAGGGTTGTAAATCTTTTCAATTCTCTACCCCAAAGGGCTGTGGATGCTGAGTGGTTATTTCAAGCCTGAGATAGATAGATTTTTGGATTCTAAGGGATATGGGGATCAGGCGGGAAAGTGGAGTTGGTCGAAGATCAATCATGATCTTATTGAATTGCGGAGCAGGCTCAAGAGACAGTTTGGCCTACTCCTGCTCCTAATTCATATGTTCTTATGTTCTTAGAAACAACTTATTCCTCACCTATATGTGTTGCTCCAACTCAAATCCACCCACTGGCTGACTTTACTCAGCACTAGCAGCAATGGCCCTGGGAAACCGGGAGAAAACAGTAGAAAAAGGCCTGATACTACATTGAATCTGCTTACAATTGACTAGTGAGGTTCAAGTGAGCAGCATTATCCCAACTTCCTAATAGCACTGTCTTCCAAAGATAAGTACAGATGAGGGAGGCCATTCAGCCCATTTTTCCAGGAATACCTACATTTCCGCAATAACAATAACAACAACTTGCACCTTGAATCCCAAGGTATTTCACAGCTGTGTTAGCAAACAAAGTTTGACACTGAGCCACATAAGGAAGTATTGGGATAGGTGACCATAAGCTTGGTAAAAGAGGTAGATTTTAAGGAGCACCTTAAAGTGGAAAAGAGAGGTACAGGGAGGGAATGCCAGAGCTTGCAATTATACAACGTATTTATGTAGATAAACATCCCATTCTTCACAGAGGACACTGAGCCAAAGAATGGGACATTAGGAAGGGTGACCAAAAGCTTGGTCAAAGAGCTAGGTCTTAAGGAGGTAACCAAAAAGGCTAATGGAATGTTGGTCTTTATCTCAAAGGGATTGGAATTTAAAAGTGTGGAAGTGATGCTTCAGTTGTACAGAGCCTTGGTCAGACCCCATCAGGAGTATTGCGGTCAGTTTTGGGCACCAAACCTCAGGAAAGATACACTGGCCTTGTGGGGGGAGTGGTATACATCATAGATTCACCAGAATTATATAATCATGAGGACAGGTTGAATAAACTTGGCTTGTATTCCCTTGAGTTTATACAGCTGCAGGGTGATCTGATTGAGGTAGTAAAAATTATTAAGGGACTCGATAGGCTAGGTACAGAGAAACTATTTCCTTTGGTTGAGGAAACCAAAACAAGAAGGCATTATCTTAAAATTAGAGCGCGGCCATTTAGGAGTGCAATCAGGAAGCACTTTTTCACACAAAGGATAGTGAAAATCTGCAGCTCGCTTACCCAAAGAGCTGTGGGTGCTGGGGCCAATTGAAATTTTCAAGACTGAGATCGATAGATTTTTGATAAATAAGGGTATCAAAGGATAGAATCTTAGGGCTAGAAATTCGGCAGGTTTGCGCCTGTTTTACTGCCATGGCGGAGCGGAAAAAGTAATTTTTTGGGGCGGTAAATGTAACGCACCAAATTTAGCGCCCGGGCGAAAAATTCAGCAGCGATTTTGCGCTGGCTTATCGCCCGCATGTTTTCTTTTACCGTTTTTATGACGTCAATCGACATGCAACGCTCCCCTACTGCCACGGGCGAAGAATTCACCGATATCGCCATTTTTATCACCCGCCCAAAAACACACCTGAAAAAAACAGGTCGGACCCACAACACACCCAGAGCTAACGATGACTTCTTGAAAAACAGAGCAGAAGTTCAGTGCATAAAAGGATTTGGAGGGAAGGCTGCGTTTTACAATTGAGGTTTTTGTGAGTTTATAGTTTCTTTTTAAGGCTATCTGAGGACATTTAAAAGAATGGGGGCTATAATATCTCTACCATTATTGCTGGCTGCTTATTCTATGCAACATCGAGCTGGAAGAAGGCTTATTCAAGAGCATTTTGAGCGTAATCAAAGAGCTCGCAGACGTACAGCGAGTAGACCTTACTCCCCATGGATTTACAGGCAACAGCTCTCATAGTGGAGTGTGGGAAATTGCACTCCGCTTCCATTGAGGGGTGGTAAGGCCAATTCTGCGGCGGGAGCAGGACTTCCACATTGGGGGCTAGAAATTTCCTGCCCCAGAAGGTTACCGCCCCCAAGATGGGAGCCTGTGCGGGGAGGCAGAGGGAAGTTGAGGGGAGACGGGGACGGGGGATGGAGGGGAGAGTGGTGGAGGTGGGGGGTGGAGAAACCCAGGGCGGGGGACAGGAGGGGCCACATTGCAGCGGAGGTCTGGGGGGTCGAAGTGTGTTGGAGGGGCAGGCCTGGGGGCTCTGTGCCTCGGTGCGGGGAGTGTTCAGAGTGGGGTGGACGGGTTGACTGCGCAGATGGCGGTTGGTGGATGTGGTGTGGTCGGCGTCGCGGGGGCGTGGCCGGGGCTGGGGGCTCGACATCCGGGGGTGTTCGGCATTTGGGAAGGATTCTGACGGGACGGGGTGGGTTGGATGCGGGGGGAGTGTTCCCGGTGTTGGGTGGGTCCGGAGCCGGGGGGGTTGGGGGGCATGCTCTTGGGATGGGGGGGTGGGCTGTTTGGGGCAGGGATTGGGAGAGACTTCTTCACTCGGGGAGTTGTTGGCCTGTGGGGTTCCCTGCCGCGTTGTTGATGCCAGTTCATTGGATGTGTTCGGGAGGGAGTTGAATGTGGTCCTTGCGGCTGGGGGGGGTCGGGGTGCGTGGAGGGGGCGTGGGGGGGAGGTGCTGGGGTGGGTGATCAGCCATGATCTTGTTGAATGGAGTGCAGGCTCGAAGGGCCGAATGGCCTATTCCTGCACCTATTTTCTATGTTTCTATACCTGCAGCTGCCTAAGGCACAGTGCGTTTGAAGGCTGCGCTTCCTAAAAGAGGTGGTTACAGAGATATGCCAGCTCATAAAGGCAGACCTACAGCCTACCAGCAGTAGCCCATCGAGGTGAAGGTGACTGCAGCACTTGCCTTCTATGTCTCCGGCTCCTTTCAAGGCATCAGCAGGAGACATATGCTCCATCTCGCACCACGCTACACATTGCTGCATTCGCCAGGTGACTACTGCATTGTACACACACAGGATAGACTTTATGAAGTTCCCAATAACCAAGGAGGCACAGAATGAGAGGGCTGTCGGTTTTACACGAATTGCTGGCTTTCCCAAGGTTCAGGCTGCCATTGACTGCAAGCACCTTTAGAGGATCCAGAGGTTTGCCGAAACTGAAAGGGATTCCACTCCCTGAACGTTCAGATCGTTTGCGACCATACTCAGTGCATCATGGCAGTAATTGCACAGTTTCCAGGGAGCATCCATGGTGCTTTCATTTTGCGTGAGAGCAGCTTGAGCGTCAGCCACAAGGCCAGAGCTGGATGCTGGGGGACAAAGGTTACGGCCTCGCCACATGGCTCATGACCCCCTCCGGAACCCTCAGACACAAGATTTCGCTGTAATGACAGCCATATAGCCACAAACAACATCATCAAACAGACAATTGCTCAAGCAACGCTTCCGATGCCTGGACCACCCTGGAGGCAGCCTGCAATACTCCCCTCAGCAGGTCGCTGAGTTCATTGTGGTGTGCTGCATGCTACAGAACTTAGCCATCATGAGGGGACAG
This sequence comes from Pristiophorus japonicus, assembly GCF_044704955.1. Taxonomy (NCBI): domain Eukaryota; kingdom Metazoa; phylum Chordata; class Chondrichthyes; family Pristiophoridae; genus Pristiophorus; species Pristiophorus japonicus. The sequence goes on from NC_091992.1 coordinate 82,638,057, forward strand.
GATTTGCCACTGGGGATGGCAGGATCACCTCGAGAGAGGGGAGGAGGATGACGAGGAGGAGGAAGAGGACGAGGAGCCTGGCAATTAACCCATGCCACCACCACCACAGGGGAGGCCTCGTGGAGCTTTCGTCATTGCATAAGTCTTACGTCAACAGTTCATAATTCAAAGCTTTGCTTGAACAGTAAAAGGCACGTTTCAGCATTGCCTGCCCACTCTATCCCACCATGTTCACTATTCCCCCTCTTCTGCAAATGAGACACTGCACAAGAATGGTTAAGGTGAACAAAATCATTTATAAAACATTTGTAAATTTATGAAACATTTGTATATTCTCAAAACTTTGTAAACTTTAATTTTGAAGCATAAATACATTTTTAACTTGAACACAATTTGTAAAACTTTTAAAACTTTTATAAAATAAACAAAACAGGAAAACAACAGCAGAACAGCAACAAAACAACAACAACCCCTGCACCGAACGTCTTTTAACTACGGCCACCTCCCCCCCCCAACCCCGATCTTAAACCCTGCCCCACCCTCGCTTCTTGCCCCTATCCCTACCCGCGTTGGGACCAAGATGGTGTGCAACAAGGCTCGTAGAGCACTGCTGTTTTGCGGTAGAGACAATGGAGATGCCATTGGACCCCCTGGAGAAGCTCGGGGTACAGGAGGCCTGGCTTCTGAGTGGCAAGGCTCTTTTTTTTTTTTGAAATTCGTAGCCAATCGTTCCAATTCTTTGTCAAATCACAAACGCCAGAGGTCACCTTGCACACGCCAAGGATCACTCTGCGCCAATGCTCTTAGCCAAAAGGCCTAGAGCCACTGCACCGTTCCTGGAAGTACTGCAATACCAGGTTCGTGCCATGGAGGTGGATGGGTCAGGTCCAAAATTCAACATTTTGAAACAACTACCTCCCCATCGGGGAATTGAACCCCGGTCTCCCGCGTGACAGGTAGGGATACTCACCACTATACTAACGAGGAACTGACAAAATTCTACATTTTGATACAACTGCCTCCCCGTCGGGGAATTGAACCCCGGTCTCCCGCGTGACAGGCGGGGATACTCACCACTATACTAACGAGGAACTGACCTCGGCCTCACCACTCACAGGTGCTGTCGATCTGGGTGGTATGGCACTGGGGACTGCAGTGCCAAAGTCGAGACCATGAATTGCCGCTGGGCATTGACAGCCTCGGTGTTCTCCCAGAAATACCACCCAGGGCCTGGAGGAGCTCTCAATTGAGTTTGACGCTCACCCTTGACAGTCCCACCATATCCAGGTGTGCGTCTGCCTGTCTTTCAGCAGACCGGCTTTGCCGACTAAACCTTTGAAGAGACGGCATACTGGGTTCAAACCTGGAGGTGTGTTGCTGCCTGGACCCGCTGCCTGTTGGACGAAGCCTGTGAATGTGGCTTCGTCTGAGGAACTTGTGGCCGCAACTAAAAGAGGTGGTGACTGCATTGCCTCCTCCACCCCCACCATCACCCCCCCCGCAACAGCTTCATGATTTTGTTCCTTCCTTGGAGAGTCCTCAGCGTGGCCCTCATCTACCTCCTCGACCCACACATGATGGGCTGAGGTGGAGGCTTCCATAGGAGGATGTGGCACCTCAGAATCCTCATCTGCAAAATAGAAAACAACAGACGAGCGGTTAGCAGCAGGGGAGGGGGCAGGGTCACTTGAGTAAGGTCACATAGCACAGGCTTATTTGAAGGACCAGCACTACTCCTTTATATGTTGTCGTGAGACACTGCATCACATTACCCAGACCTGAGTCCACAGACACTACATCACATTGCCCCAACCCAGCCCGGGGATTTTGCAGAACTTACCGTCAGTTCAGAACATGGGCTCAGCATCCGCATGGGGAGTTGACCTCCCGGAGGCACCAATTAAACCAGCCACTCTCTCCTCCAGCTCTGTTAATGGATGTGTTTGGGCCGGACTGCCGCCTGTGCGTCGCTGCTCACGGCGAATGTGGGATAACTTTTCCTGCAAAAATAACAATAGGAATGGTTACCAAAGTGCCCATCTGTTCTTGTGGCACATACAGATAGCCATCAAAGCACTTATCCCAGTGTGCATTTTATACATTCGTCTGTTTAATGGCCCTGGTAGTTGCACATGGTTCATGAGAAAGACATCGATGTGCAGAAACATCTTTTAAGATGTCAAAAAGCATTCTTAAATATGTGTAACGATCATTCATGGCAAATAAGGTGCAACACTAAGCCTACCTACAGCATCATGTGTCAGATTTACAATTTAAGTAATCAACGAGTGCATCAATAAAAATATTACTCTCACGACCCTGTAATGGTCATTCCACCTTTTCCTGCACTGCTTGTGGTCCCTGCGAATATCAGCAAGTGAGGAAACCTCCACAGCAACACAGGTCCAAAATCTCCTTACGATGGCTGGGGTGGGGGGGGCGGGGGTGCGGGGGGGGGGTGGTGGAGGGGGTTATTTGACCCCTCCTATTAAACTCCCCACATCTACTTTCAATTGCTGTGGTCAGTGCTTTATTGGCATCGGAACTAAATTTCCTGGCCCTCTGCCTGCTATAATCAACCTGCATCTTCTCTTGTCTGTGAATATTGAGACCTGGGTGGAATGCGCATCAGCGGGCGCCCTGATAGCTGACCAGAATCGCGGGCGGGGGGGGGGGGGAAATAGGTAGGGGAAAAAAATTGCGCATGCGCAAAAGATCCGGTTTTTTTCAGATCGGTGATTTTGGGTCCGGTGTACAAATGCAATCGTGTAAGGCCAGCTTTACCGTTAGCGCTGGTCACCATTTGCCGAATTTTGTGGCATCCAGCGATAGCAGTATGCTGGTGCTAAAAAAAATATAAAAAGCTGTGATTATCGCCCAAAAAACAGCGATGGCGCTATTTTCCGAATTTCTAGCCCATAGAATCATAGAAATTTACAGCAGGAAGGAGGCCATTTTGGCACATCGTGTCCACGTCGGCCATCAAAGAGCTATCCAGCCTAATCCCACTTTCCAGCTCTTGGTCCGTAGCCCTGTAAGTTGCGGCACTTCAAGTGCACATCTAAGTACTTTTTAAATGTGCCTCTACCACCCTTTCAGGCAGTGAGTTCCAGACCCCCACCATCCTCTGGGTGAAGAAATTTTCCCTCAAACCCCCTCTAAACCTCCTATCAATTACTTTAAATCTATGACCCCTAGTTGTTGACACCTTTGCTAAAAGAAATAGGTCCTTCTTATCCACTCTATCTAGGCCCCTCATAATTTTGTACACCTCAATAAAGTCTCCCCTCAGCCTCCTCTGTTCCAAAGAAAACAAACCTAGCCTATCCAATCTTTCCTCATGGCTAAAATTCTCCAGTCCAGGCCATATCCTCGTAAATCTCTTCTGTACCCTGTCTAGTGCAATCATATTGTTCCTGTAATGTGCTGAACAGAACTGCATGCAGTACTCTAGCTGTGGCCTAACTAGTGTTTTATACGTTCAAGTATAACCTCCCTGCTCTTGTATTCTATGCCTCCTAATAAAGGTAAGTAGTTCAGCCATGAACTCATTGAATGGCGGTGCAGGCTAGAAGGGCCGAATGGCCTACTCCTGCACCTATTTTCTATGTTTCTATGTTTCATATGCCTTCTTAACCACCTTATCTACCTGGCCTGCTACTTTCAGGGATCTATGGCCATGCACTCCAAGGTCCCTTTTTGTTCCTCTACACTTCTCAGTGTCCTACCATTTAATGCCTTGTTAGCCCTCCCCAAATGCATTACCTCATGGATATGGATATATATGGATTAAAGATGGGAAAATGGGGTTAAGACACAGATCAGCTGAGATCTAGTTGAATGGCGGAACAGACTCAAGGGGTTGAATGGCCCAATCCTGTTCCTATGTTTCTATGTATTAAAGGGACAGAGGGAGGTGGAGATGGAGGGTTTTAGAGAGGACATTTCAGAGCCTTGATGGCTGAAGGAGCAGCTGCCAATAGTGGGGTGAAGGGAGAGGAGAATCAACCAGAAAATTCGTGCAGGTGGTGGGGGAGGGACGTTGTAGAACTGGAGGAGCTTACAAAGAGAAGTAGAGGTGAGGCCATGAAGGGATTTAGGTACAAGGATCAGAATTTTAAATTTGAGGGATCAGAAGCTAATGTAGGCCAGCGAGCACAGGGGTGCAGGATTAGCGGGGTTTGATGTGGGATAGTATGTGGACAGCAGTGTTATAGATGACCTGACACCTGGGAGTCCCTGGCCAAAGGCCGCCCTAAGTGGAAGAAGTGCATCTGGGAGGGCGCTGAGCACCTCGAGTCTCGTCGTCGAGAGCATGCAGAAATCAAGCGCAGGCAATGGAAAGAGCATGCGGCAAACCAGTCCCACCCTCCCTTTCCCTCAACGTCGATCTGTCTCATCTGTGACAGAGACTGTGGTTCTCATATTGGACTGTACAGCCACCTAAGAACTCATGTTAAGAGTGGAAGCAAGACTTCCTCGCTTCCGAGGGACTGCCTATGATGATGATGATGGATGACCTGACCTTTACGAAGGGTTAAAGATGGGAGGCTGGCCAGGAGGGCATTGGAACTGTCAAGTCTGGAGGTGACAAAGGCATGGAGAGTTTCTGATGCAGATCGGCTAAGGTAGAATTGAGCCCAGCAATGCTATGGAGCTGAAAGTAGGCAGTCATTGTGATGAAGGGGGATATGGTGTGGAAGCTCACCTTGAGGTGAAATAGTACACTGAGGGTGTGAACAATTTGGTTCAAACTGAAAAAGTGGCCATGGAGGGGAATCAGTGGCTCGGGCACAGAGTTTCTTTTTGCAGGAGCCAAAAATAATTGATTCAATGTTTAACTGGAGGAAATCACAGCATCAAACTGCCTCTTGAATGACTACAGAGTTTTTGCATCCACCAAACCTTTCAGGCATTAGTCTCTTTGTATGAAGAAGTGATTCTTGACACCACTCCTGTCTTGACCTTTACCAGCTTGCAATGGGGTATAACTTGATCTAGAACTCATGATTAACCTTTTCTATCTTATTTCGATCTATTTTGTTGAATGACACTAGCAAGGCCACAATTATTGCCCAATCCTTCCTAACCCACTGCAGTCCTTGTGGTGATGGAGCTCCCACAGTGGTCGGGATTGTTTGCACAACTACTCGGCTTGCTAGACCATTTCAGAGGTCGGTAAGAGTGGTGTGGGACAAGAGTCACATGTAGGCCAGATCATTAATAAATCATTTGGGGTTTTGCCACAATCTGGCAGCTTTTGCTGGTCATAATTTTCTAGTCCCAGCCAGCAAATAATCAGATCTAATGAAGTAAATGTCACAACTTACCACGGTGGGATTTGAACTCTATGGGCTGGAAATTCATCTTTTGGTGATCGCGGTATTTTTTTTGCATTTTTCGCGAAAAATACCACTAATCACACCGCTATTTTTTAAAGGCCTAAGTTTCGTTACAAAATGCAGTAAAAATCGGCATTGCACGAGGATTCGCGGCGGAAACCGCAGTCCTCACAAACTTTAGTCGGAGGCCGATTACTGCCGTGAGAGAGGCCTTGGGAGGAGGGGGGAAACACAAAAATTAATTGCAAAAAATAAAAAAATCACAAAACAATCACAAGACACTTAACTATTGAATCGCTGAAAAAGCATTAAAAAATAAAAATTTTAACTTACCTTTTTTGCAGGTCTTCATACTTGTCCTTGGGCTGCAACGCAGGTTTTTCTCAGGCGGTTTTTTTTTCACCCAGAATACAGGTGCGCCAAAAGACAAATTTAAAGCGATAGCGGTATTTCCAGTCTTGCACGCCGGTGGTCCGCTTTTGAAGAGTCAAAGCTTCTATAACCTTTCTTTAGAGACCAGTTAGTTTAACATTTGTAGTTGGCAACATTTTGGAATATTGCATTAACGATGAAATTACTAAATATCTAGATGAAAATCATTTGAAGTAGCCAACACATGGACTGGTTAGGTGGAACGGCCTGTTTCCGTGTCATTGCTATGTAACATCGTCTTCTGAGATTAAATATTAGCCTTGTCCTCCTCGCCCGCACCACTTCCAGAGGTTCGGTGGTTACAGTGCCTAGCAGAAGCAAAAGACGAACACGCAATGGTTGCTCATAAAGCCCAAGAAAAATATGCATTGACTGCTGAAGAAACGTGGTCATTCAAGCAGGTTATATTTCCAACTGCAAGAGAGCTGTACATTTACCATTACGCAATTTATAAGCATTAAAAAGTCCTTCAGACACCAGATGAGTCTATAATCAGAGGGAGGTGGCAGTGGGTGGGGATGATCACTGCCCTTTCTAAATATTGTGTGAACAGAAAGAGATGCTCAGAACCATCAACAACAAATATACAACACAGCAAATGGGCAGACTGTTAAAATAAAGCAGAGCATTAGAGTGAAAGAGATCATTTTATTTTAAATAATAAAACAGTCATTTCTTCACATGGAACATGTGCATTACAGACATTGAAATACCAATTATAAAGGGTGGAAAGGATTGACAGAGACAATATAAGCAGCCAAAAAATGCATCACAGCTTTAGTAGACCGAAGAAGCAAAGGAAAGATTGTCAAAGCATTGTCCTGTTTTCATAAATACTGCTGTATTTGGTTGTGCTTCATGTGTTCCATTTAATTAGAAATAAATATCTCAGGTCACTTTAGCCTGTGGAAAACTCCAGTCTGCATTTGATATCCCATCAAGTTAAAGAGAGTGATATCATAGCATGAGACCTCAGTTAATGCAGTATGTAAATTACAGCAAATGAGGTAACGTAATTCTGCGGGTCAAGCAACCCTGCAAGGGCAGATTGCTGAAAAGGACAGCTATCAAATTGTAGGGGCTAGATCCATTTATAGGAAAATGCTATAAAAATTGTTGAGAGAAAAAAACAGTTTAATTGAAGAAAAATCTCTAAATTATAACAAGCAGATGCATTTACTGAGGTGGTTCAAATATTAAAGCCATAAAAGCGAAATACTGCAGATGCTGGAATCTGAAATAAAAACAGAAAATGCTGGAAATACTCAGCAGTCAGGAAGCATCTGTGGAGAGAGAAACAGATTCATGTTTCAGGTCGGTGACCCTTTGTAACGAAGGGTCACCGACCTGAAACGTTAACTCTGTTTCACTCTCCACAGATGCTGCCTGACTTGCTGAGTATTTCCAGCATTTTCTGTTTTTATTTACAACCATTGCAATTGTATAGTCACGATTGTGGTGATTAACCTGATAAATGAGACGAAGGTTGCTTTTTAACACAAGGGAGCATCTTCTGCTATTTCAGTTTAAATGTTGTGAATTTTATTTTCTAGTTTTCAAGCATGAAAGAAATAGAGATATTAGAAGATGTAAAAATAAGTGTTCCTTTTTTCTACAGTCATATGTCATTTCACCTCCCTCATTAAACCATTCCTTGGGTTTGAATGTATTGTGTCAATAAATAATGAAATTCAAAGATGAAACCATTTTCATGTATGTTATATATGCAGACTATAGATATACTCTCTGTGTAGTCACTGTATAGTTGCATAAGATGGAGACTTGTTTACCTGATGTACTATCAATACTGTGTATATACTATGCTGGCACCACTAGAGGGTGCAACTGGTGGAGACCGGGGTTTCCTGCCCTGGTGGCATGCAGCTGCCTCACTCTGGAGTTATGAATAAAGGACCAAGGTCACTACAGTCTGAGTACAACATATTGCCTCGTGGAGTCATTCATAAGTACATTACAGACATAACAATGTATATAAAGTTTAACTAGTTAAGACAGGTTACAACAACAATTTGCCTTTATACAGCACCTTTATCATTAGAAAACGTACCAAAGCGCTTCACAGGAGTGCTATCAGAGAAAAATTGACACTGAAGCAAATAAGGAGATATTATGACAGGTGACCAAAAGCTTGGTCAAAGAGGTAGTTTTAAGGAGGGTCTTAAAGGAGGAGAAAGAGATGGACGGACAGAAAGCAGATTAGCCATGATCTAATTAAATGGTAGAACAGCCTCGAGGGGCTGAATGGCTTACTCCTCTTCCTTTGTTCCTATAAAGGCTCGAGTGGACCATAAACACCTGGTTGGGCTGACTGGCCTGTTTCTGTGCTTATATATTCCATGTAATTCTATGTAAAAGATTTAGGGTGGGAATTCCAAAGCATAGGACCTAGGCAGCCGAAGTGGTGGGGTGAAAAGAGTTGTGGTTGTGAAAGAGCTGGTGGACTGGGAGCCAACGTAGGTCAGACAAAAATCATACAATACAACACCAATAACTTGTATTTATATAGCGCCTTTAATGTAGTAAAATATCCCAAGGCGCTTCACAGGATTATTTTAAGACAAACGAATAAATTTGACATCAAGCCACATAAGAAGAAATTTCAGCAGATGACCAAAAGCTTGTTCAAAGAGATAGGTTTTAAGGAGCGTCTTGAAGGAGGAAAGAGAGGTAGAGAGGCAGAGAGGTTTAGGGAGGGAGTTTCAGAGCTTGGGGCCCAGGCAGCTGAAGGCACGGGCACCAATGGTTGAGCAATTATAATCAAGGATGCTCAAGAGGGCAGAATTTGTGGAGCACAGACATCTCGAAGAGATCACAGACATACAGAAGAGAATGTGCAGCATAACTATAGAGTGTACACTGAATAAGTATACAGACTATTAAGTAAGTATAGATACTGCAATTTGTGACTGTGTTTGCTGTGTACTAAACATAGATGATACTGTAGATATACTGAGTAAATAGACACTGGCAGCTTGAACCATCTGTCTTGGAAGAGGAAAGAAAATGGAGGGTGGGGCTGCAACAGCCAGACATCAAATTTTCAGTTAGAAATCCTAATTGCTAAAGGGTGGGTGTTGCAGCGGGCAAGACACTTTTCTTCACCTCTGGGACTTGTGTTTGTGGTGTATGAAATGATACAATGAACTCTGTACTGTGAGCCAGTGACCAGGTGTAACCTGGTCAGTCTTTAATGGCTTCCAGAAGTGAAGATACAAAGGTGAAGTTCAGGTTATATACTGGGCTCAGCACGAGTGTACCTATGACCCTACGACCTCCGACGGTAGTGCCCCCTGGTGGTGGGCAGATCTTATGTACATACATTACATCATTCTTCCCCCCCCCAGTTCTTGGCACAAGTCCATTTTACAAGTTCAGACGGTCCGGAGCCCTTCACTCCCTGGTTGACCGTCTCAGTACAATCCCAGTGCTTTCCGAATCTCTCACAACTTGGGGCTGGGCATTGACCACAGTGGGTTCTTCTGATGGTTGGATGTGAGTTGATTGGTCGTCTAAGCTCACGGTGTCTTCGTCAGTGTGTCGTAGCTTGATTTGATCAATGTGTTTCCTGCACATCTGCCCATTCTTGAGCTTAACCGTAAACACCCGGTTACCCTCCTTATCCGTAACATTGCCTGGGAGCCACTTGGGCCTTTGACCATGGTTAAGTACATACACTGGGTCATTTACAGATATGTCGTGTGACACTGCGGCGCTGTGATACTACTGCTGGCATTGTCGTCGGGTTTCGACATGATCATTAAGGTCAGGATGGACTAGAGAGAGCCTGGTTTTGAGGCCTCTCTTCATCAATAGTTCCGCAGGCGGGACCCCGATGAGCATGTGTGGCCTTGTCCTGTAACTGAGCAGTATGCGTGACAAGCGTGTCTGCAAAGAACCATGAGTTACGCGTTTCAGACTCTGCTTGATGGTTTGAACTGCCTGCTCCGCTTGACCATTGGACGCGGGTTTGAACGGGGCTGACCTCACATGTTTTACGCCATTGCGTTTCATGAACTCTTGAAACTCTAGGCTCATGAAACACAGTGCGTTGTCGCTGACAATGATGTCTGGCAGACATGTGTGGCAAACATGGCTCTCAGGTTCTCAATGGTGGCAGTGGAAGTGCTGGATGACATGATCACACATTCTATCCATTTGGAGTATGCATCCACCACCACAAAAAACATTTACCGAGGAAGGGGTCCACAAAGTCGATGTGGATTCTAGACCAAGGTTTGGATGGCCATGAACACAGACTGAGCGGAGCTTCCTTTGCGGCATTGCTCAACTGCATGCAAGTGCTGCACTGATACACGCATGACTCTAAGTCCGAGTCAATGCCAGGCCACCAAACATGAGACCTGGCGATGGCCTTCATCATGACAAAACCGGGATGCGTACTATGTAACTCCCATACAAATCTCGCCCTGCCTTTCATGGGCATTACCCCACAGTAAACAGTTGGACTGAATGGAAAGCTCATCTTTGCGACGGCTGTATGGTTTGGTTTCATCACCCATTTCCTTGGGGATGGTCGACCAGTCCCTATTAAGAACACAATGTTTTACAACCAATAGGGTCGGATCCTGGTTGGTCCAGGTCTTAACTTATTAGCAGTGACAGGCGGCCCATCACTTTCAAAGGCATCCATGACCATGAGTAGCTCTGCGGGCATTGGCGTTTCCACCTCCGGTGTGAGCAACGGTAATCGGCTCAATGCATCTGCACAGTTGTCGGTGCCTGGTCTATGGCGAATGACATAATCATAGGCAGATAATGTCACTGCCCAGCTCTGGATGCAGGATGACTTGTTGGTATTGATACCTTTGTGTTCCGAGAGCAACGATATAAGCAGCTTGTGATCGGTTTCCAGCTCGAAGTGAAGCCCAAACAGGTGCATGGTGCATTTGTTTTACCCCTTAAACACATGCTAAAGCCTCTTTCTCTCCCATGCGTAGGCTCTTTCCTTCTTGGACGGGCTTCGAGCCGCGTATGCAACTGGTTGTAGTTTGCCTGACTCGTTGGCTTGCTGGAGTACGCAGCCGACCCCATAGGATGACGCATCATAGGTCAAAACTAGACGCTTGCATGGGTCATACAGTACCAACAACTTGTGGGAACACAACAGATTTCTAGCCTTCTCAAGGGCTCTGTCTTGAAGTTCACCCTACACCCAGTCATCTCCTTTCCTGAGCAGCTTGTGCAAAGGCTCTAATACTGTGCTCAATTTGGGTAAGAAGCTACCGAAGAAGTTGAAAAGACCCAGGAACGAATGCAGCTCCATCATATTCTAGGGCCTGGGCGCATTTTTGATGGCCTCTGTTTTCGCGTCTGTAGGCCTGATTCCATCTGCAGCAATCTTTCATCCAAGGAATTTGACCTCTGGTGCCATGAAAACGCACTTTGAATGTTTCCGCTTGAGTCCCGTTTTGTTCAGACGACGCAGAACCTCTTCCAGATTTTGCAGGTGTTTGGCGGTGTCATGACCTATGACTAGGATGTTGTCTTAGAATACCACGGTCCTGGGGACGGATTTCAATAAGCTCTCCATTTTTCTCTGAAATATGGCTGCTGCCGAACGAATGCCAAAAGGGCACCTGTTGTAAATAAAGAGTCCTTTGTGCGTGTTGATGCACGTAAGTTTCTTTGTTGATTCAACCAGTTCCTGTGTCATGTCGGCCGACGTTAGATCCAATTTGGTGAATGATTTTTCCCCGGCTAGCATTGCAAACAGGTCATCAGCTTTCAGTAGTGGGTACTGATCTTGTTTCGAAACTCGGTTGATCGTGACCTTGTAGTCTCCACAAATCCTGACCGTGCTGTCGCTCTTTAACACCAGAACAATGGGGCTGGCCCATTCACTAAATTCGACCTGTGAGATGACACCTCGCGTTGTAGCCTGTCCAGTTCGAGCTCGACCTTTTCTCTCATCATGTACGGGACCGCTCTGGCTTTGAGATGGATAGGCCTTGCGTCTGGGCCTAGGTGAATCTGCACCTTGGCTCCCTTGAAGCTGCCAATTCCCGGTTCAAACAGTGAGGGAAATTTGCTCAGCACTTGAGCACACAAATCATCATCCGCTGATGACAAAGCTTTGATATTGTACCATTTACATTTTATTTTCTCGAGCCAACTCCTGCCGAATAACGATGGGCCGTTGCCCAGGATAATCCATAATGGTAGATCATGAACCGCTCCCTCGTATGACTCTCTTACTGCTGCACTACCGATCACTGGTATGAGCTCTTTGGTGTAGGTACGCAACTTTGCATTTATTGGACTCATCTTGGGTCTCTCTGCTTGGTCTCCCACAGCTTTTCGAAAGTCCTGTGACTCATTATCGATTGATTCGCACCCGTGTCTAATTGCATGGATACCGGCACGCCGTTTAATTTTACCTCCATCATTATCGGTTGGCTCTTTGTTAGGAATGCAAGTACACTATACATTTCCTCCTCGGAGCTCTCAAATTGGCATCGCCAGGTCCACGCTGAATTGATCATCATCCACGTGGTGTGTCGCAGCTCACCCGCAATGCCAACACGTTGAGCTCGGATTTGCGCCCGATAGCGGGCTTTGAGCAGCTCCCATTCTCAAATTTGCAGTTAAGTAGGCCCTCGATGGAGAACTTTGAGCAGCTCCCGTTCTCGCATACGCAGTCGAGTAGGCCCTCAATAGCAAACTTTGAGCAGCTTCCGGTCTTACAGATGTAGTCGAGTAGGTCCTGCCATGTGCAGCTCTGCCGGCCGTGATGCAATTTTGTGTACAGTAATTGCCGTGGAGTTTCTGTTTTGTCGCAATATCTGCTTCGTGCTTTTCTGCGTGGACATGCAAGCCTGGGCGATGGTGATGACCTTGCTGAGGTCCGGCGTCTCCGCAGCCAGCAGCTTACTTAAGATCGCCTCGTGGTTGACCCCGATCACAAAAAAGTCACGCAGCATGTCTTCCAACACAGGCCCAAATTTTCAAGGCCCTGCAAGACGTCTCAGGTCAGCAACAAATACCACTACGTCCTGGACGAACGTGCGTATAGAAGCGATATCTGGATATGAGGATTCCTTCCGTGAGTTTAAGGTGTTCTGGAACTAGAGCACACAGTTCTTTGTAATCCTTTTCTGTAGGAAGAGTAGGTGAGAGCAGATTCTTGATGAGTGCATAGATCGTGGGGTCACAGACGGTGAGAAGAACTATACTTGTCTTTGTTTAGGTCATTTGCCACGAAATACTGGTCAAGACGATCTGTGAAATCTCCCCAATCCTCTCCCTCATTGAATCTCTCAAGAATTCCAACATTACTCGATCATGCTGTGCTCGCCATACTTTTGCATGGGTTCGTATTTGCCTCGTCGCCAGTTGTGATGTATGAAAAGATACAATGAACTCCATACAATGAACTGGTCAGTCTTTAATGGCTTCCAGAAGTGAGGATACAAAGGTGAAGTTCAGGTTATATACTGGGCACAGCACGAGTGTACCTGTGATCCTAGGACCTCCGATGGTAGTGCCCCCTGGTGGTGGGCAGACCTTATGTACATACATTACAGTGTTTCTAGCCCAACCTGTACTGAAAGTTTACCTTGGCTGTTTGGGCCCAATGTAAAATGTGCCTGTGTAATCTCTATTTATTTCTTGGTGGATGCTTCTCCATACCACAATACTACTCCTAGTTTGATAATCTTAAAATCTAAAAGAGTTCAAAGTTAGAAGCTGAGAAATATTGTCATGTTCTATGCCTATTGCTACACATACAGGTGTACTGCAATTCTGAAATTCAAACATGTCTATATTAATTAAGAAATCCAGTATGAAGGGCCAAGGCCTATCAGTTACCAATGCTGGAAGGAGCAACAGAGCAGACAAGATGCCTCGGAAAAAAGTGATTCGGTGGCAGCCGTGATAAGCGTGGGTTGTAAAAGGCTTCTGATTGTAGGAAGAAGACAAGACCAAGGGAAGTAAGGAGTTCCCACTGTTCTAAGGACTTGGGAAAGAAGGAGTTTGAGTAGGAAACTGTGCAACGAATTTTGATTTTAATGTCAGGAGGAGAAAGAGGGTGTAGGATGGCATATTAAGAGCTTGGAGAAACAAGAAACATTTGCGAATGGCACTGAACACTGCAATCATCAGCGAACATCTCCATTTCTGACCTTATGATAGAGGGAAGGTCATTGATGAATCAGCTGAGGATGGTTGGGTCTACGATATTGCCTTGAAGAATTCCTGCAGCGATGTCCTCGGGCTGAGATAATTGACCTCCAACAACCACAACCAACTTCTTCTGTGCTAGGTATGACTCCAGCCAGTGGAGAGCTTACCCCCTGATTTCAATTTTACTAGAGCTCCTTGATGACATACTTGGTCAAGTGTTGCCTTGATAGCATGGGCAGTCACTCTCACCTCACCTCTGGAATTCAGCTCTTTTATCCATGTTTGGACCAAAGCTATAATGAGGTCTTCAGCTGAGTGGTCCTGGTGGAACCCAAACTGAGCATCATTAAGAAGGCTGTTGGTGAGTAAGTGCCACTTGATGGTGCTGTCGACGACACCTTCCATCACTTTGCTGATGATTGAAAGTAGACTGATGGGGCCGTAATTGGCTAGATTGGAGTTGTCTTGCTTTTTGTGGACAGGACATACTTGGGTAGTTTTCCACATTGTCGGGTAGATGCCACTGTTGTAGCTGTACTGGAACAGGTTAGCTAGAGGCATGGCTAGTTCTGGAACACAAGTCTTCAGCACGACAGCCGGGATGTTGTTGGAGCCCATAGCCTTTGCTGTATCCAGTACGCTCAGCCGTTTCTTGAAATCACGTGGAGTGAATCTAATTGGTTGAAGACTGGCTTCTGTGAGGGTAGGGACCTCAGGAGGAGGCTGATATGGATCATCCTCTCGGCACTTCTGGCTGAAGATGGTTGCAAATGCTTTAGCCTTGTCTTTTGTACTTGCGTGCTGGGCTCCACCATCATTGAGGATGGGGATATACATGGAGCCTCCTCCTCCCACTGGTTGTTTAATTATCCACCATCATTCACAACTGGATGTTGCAGGACTGCAGAGCTTTGATCTGATCCATGGATTGTGGGATCACTTAGCTCTGTCTATAGCATGCTGCTTCTGCTGTCTAGCATGTTGCCTCCCCAGGTCGGTACCTCATTTTTAGGTACGCCTGGTGCTGCTCCTGGCATGCTCTTCTGCCCTCCTCATTGAACCCGGGTTGGTCCCCTGGCTTGATGGTAATGGTAGAGCAAGGGATATGCCAGTTGTGCTGGAATATAATTCTGCTGCTACTGATGGCCCACAACGCCTCATGGATGCCCAGTTTTGAGCTGCTAGATGTGTTCTTTTAATCAGTTCCCACCAATTTTACCCTCTCTGTTGCAGGTACTAACTCTTACTGCGGTACTGTACCACAGTTGCTAGATGCCCTCTGTTACCTTGCCCCAATGATACCTTATTCCCGTCTGAACACAATGAATGCCAGCAAGCTGTTTGACCTTGGGTGTGGAGTATTACAATCAAGACCAATCCAAATCTTGACCAACATCCACACAGTTGCATTTTCAGCAGGGTTACTAAATAGGAGTAAGGAGCAGGAGCCCTGATGAATTTCCCCCTACCTATCTCAGGAGCAATTGTAGCACTCCTAACATCGCCATAGCTGAGATCAGCTACCTCGGCACAGAACACTGCCTGACTAACTTGATTGTATTTTTTGAGGAGGTAATAAGGAGGATCAATGAGGGTAGTGCGTTTGATGTAGTGTATATGGATTTTAGCAAGACTTTTGATAAGGTCCCACATGGCAGACTGGTCACAAAAGTAAAAGCCCATGGGATCCAGGGCAAACTGGCAAGTTGGATTAAAAAATTGGCTCAGAGGCAGGCTGTTTTCAGTGGGGTTCCACAGGGCTCAGTACTAGGTCCCTTGCTTTTTGTGGTATATATGGATGATTTAGACTTGAATGTAGGAGGTATATTTAAGAAGTTTGCAGATGATACTAAAATCGGCTGTGTGGTTGATAATGAAGAAGAAAGCTATAGACTGCAGGAAGATATGAATGAACTGGTTAGGTGGGCAGAACAGTGGCAAATGGAATTCAATCTGGAGAAGTATGAGGTACTGCATTTGGGGAGGGCTAACATGGCAAGGGAATACACATTAAATGGTAGGACACTGAGAAGTGTAGAGGAACAAAGGGACCTTGGAGTGCATGTCCACAGATCGCTGAAGGCAGGCCAGGTAGATAAGGTGGTTAAGAAGGCATACGGAATACTTGCCTTTATTAGCCAAGGGAGGTTATGCTTGAAGTATATAAAACATCAGAGCAAGGAGATGTCCATGGCCGAATGTTGCAGACTGGCAGAATCCACAGTCCAGGAGTACGTGCTGAGGAACGCACTAAAGATTGGTGCAGCCACCGCAAAGGCACGATGGGGAAGAGCCACAGTTTAAGGCCCTTCCGCCATGGTAAACCCAGGGGATGGAATCAGACCCCCCTCGAGCTGTAATTGTTAATCTGCTTGTATACATAGAGCACCATATACTGAAAACCACCTGTGTTGTGCCATATATAATGAAAGTCTCTGCACTGTTTAGTAACTTGTAAAGAAATGTAAATGTATCCCCATCCGTTCCGTGTACTGCATTCATCTGCATAGTGCTACATGTAATGAGATTCGTGATTGGTATTGAAATGTATCCTGGAATGTAATGTAAACCTGTTTTCAGCTGCTCCATGTAATACCCTTATTTGCACAGTACTACATGTAACGTGATTTACGGATTGTACTAAACTGCACAATTGAAATGAAATGCACGGTAGTGCATTGTATGGAACTGCTGTCAGCATCCAAATGAATTGTATGGAATTGCTGACCGCAAAGTACTGAGCTATTTTCCAATGTATTGTGAAAATTTTATATGAATAAAGCAGATTTTTGAAAAAAAAATAAAACGCCAGTTAGGCCACAGCTAGAGTACTGCGTGCAGTTCTGGTCATCACATTACAGGAACGATGTGATTGCACTAGAGAGGGTACAGAGGAGATTTGTGAGGATGTTGCCTGGACTGGATAATTTTAGCTATGAGGAAAAATTGGATAGGTTGTGTTTGTTTTCTTTGGAACAGAGGAGGCTGAGGGGAGACCTTATTGATGTGTATAAAATTATGAGGGGCCTAGATAGAGTGGATAGGAAGGACCTATTTCCCTTAGCCGAGTGGGTCAACAATCAGGAGGCATAGGTTTAAAGTAATTGGTAGGAGGTTTAGAGGGGACTTGAGGGGAAATGTCTCCACCCAGAGGGTGGGGGCGTCTGGAACTCACTGCCTGAAAGGGTGGTAGAGGCAAAAACCCTCAACACATTTAAAAAGTACTTGGATAGGCACTTGAAGAGCTGTGACCTATAGGGCCTCGGACCAAGAGCTGGAAAGTGGGATTAGGCTGGATAGCTCTTTGTCGGCCGGCGTGGACACGCTGGGCTGAAATGACCTCCTTCCGTGCTGTAAATTTTTTATGATTCTATGAACACGGATCAAACCTACAAGGATTTTAACCCCAGATGGATTCCGTACTCAGTTAAAATTACAATCGAGTCTCAATGATGTCATCGGGCCGCAATATGCATATATAAAGAAGGATCCTGTTGGTTCTGGGCGCCTGTCCTTGCTGCCTGCTCAGGAGAGCAGGTAAAAATTGCAGATGTTGCGATCATGGCGGCTTGCAGACAGGCAAGAGCCAGGGGGATTTTAACTGTCCACCCGCCAGTATTCTGCTGAGTGAGTTGGGTTAAAATCGCCCCCACTATTACTCGGAAACATTCTTGATAAACTCACTGACCTATTGGGAAGCCAAGGGTGATGCATGAAAACTTTCATACCAGCTAGAATAATTACTCATATGAGAAAATTTCAGTCAAAGATAGGAGACCATATAAGCAGATTGTGGTAGTGTATTATCTTTCTAATGCAGTGGTTTTAAACTTTACTTTGGGGGGATGGGACTGCAGGTATTGACATATTCCCAAAGATGACCCTCTGTCCTAAATTCTGGCATACAGTGTTTACTTCCAAAAATGAAACAGGGATATGATTACAGAAAATATTTTTTTATTTGTATACAATGACAGAACTAATAGCAAAGAATACTGAAGAAATATAGAATAATCTCTGCTGATACTGAGCTTGTGCATGCAAATGGTTGGAATCTGATTATCTCATGTATCTCCTAGGATTCTCTCATAGACCCCCAGGATCCCATCGACAACCAATGGATTAATTTTTTAAAATTTGTTCATTGGATGTGGGTGTCGTTGGCAAGGCCAGCAGTTATTGCCCATCCCTAATTGCCCTTGAGAAGCTGGTGGTGAGCTGCCTTCTTGAACCGCTGCAGTCCGTGTGGTGAAGGTACTCCCACAGTGCTGTTAGGGAGGAAGTTCCTGGATTTTGACCCAACGACGATGAAGGAATGGTGATATATTTCCAAGTCAGAATGTTGTGTGACTTGGAGGGGAACTTTGAGGTGGTGGTGTTCCCATGTGCCTGCTGCCCTTATTCTTCTAGGTGGTAGAGGTCATGGGTTTTGGGAGGTTGAAGAAGCCTTGACAGTGCACCTTGTAGATGGTACACATCGCAGTCACGATGGTGAGGGAGTGAATGTTTAAGGTTTGCTAATGGGGACCTGTACTTGTCAGTGTTTAATGTTGGCAAGATCACGTGATGATTATGGATGAGGAAGGGCATTCATCTCATCTTTATTCATCTATTCACTTTTTCTGATGCTTGAGTGTCACCCTTGTGTCTCAGTGATCAGAACTGGGCAGAATACCCAAGGTACAGTCATAGAAACATAGAAACATAGAAAATAGGTGCAGGAGTAGGCCATTCGGCCCTTCGAGCCTGCACCGCCATTCAATAAGATCATGGCTGATCATTCCCTCACTACCCCTTTCCTGCTTTCTCTCCATACCCCTTGATCCCTTTAGCCGTAAGGGCCATATCTAACTCCCTCTTGAATATATCCAATGAACTGGCATCAACAACTCTCTGCGGCAGGGAATTCCACAGGTTAACAACTCTCTGAGTGAAGAAGCTTCTCCTCATCTCAGTCCTAAATGGCCTACCCCTTATCCTAAGACTATGTCCCCTGGTTCTGAACTTGTCCAACATTGGGAACATTCTTCCCGCATCTAACCCGTCCAGTCCCATCAGAATCTTATACATTTCTATGAGATCCCCTCTCATCCTTCTAAACTCCAATGAATAAAGGTCCAGTTGATCCAGTCTCTCCTCATATGACAGTCCAGCCATCCCTGGAATCAGTTTGGTGAACCTTCGCTGCACTCCCTCAATAGCAAGAACGTCCTTCCTCAGATTAGGAGACCAAAACTGTACACAATATTCCAGGTGAGGCCTCACCAAGGCCCTGTACAACTGCAGTAAGACCTCCTTGCTCCTATATTCAAATCCCCTAGCTATGAAGGCCAACATACCATTTGCCTTCATCACCGCCTGTTGTACCTGCATGCCCACTTTCAGTGACTGATGAACCATGACACCCAGATCGCGTTGCACCTCCCCTTTTCCTAATCTGCCGCCATCCAGATAATATTCTGCCTTCGTATTTTTGCCCCCAAAATGGATAACCTCACATTTATCCACATTATACTGCAGCTGCCATGCATTTGCCCAATCACCTAACCTGTTCAAGTCAACCTTCAGCCTCTTAGCATCCTCCTCACAGCTCACACCGCCACCCAGTTTAGTGTCATTCGCAAACTTGGAGATATTACACTCAATTCCTTCATCTAAATCGTTAATGTATATTGTACAGAGCTGGGGTCCCAGCACTGAGCCCTGCGGCACTCCACTAGTCACTGCCTGCCATTCTGAAAAGGATCCGTTTATCCTGACTCTCTGCTTCCTGTCTGCCAACCAGTTCTCTATCCATGACAGTACATTACCCCCAATACCATGTGCTTTGATTTTGCACACCAATCTCTTGTGCGGGACCTTGTCAAAAGCCTTTTGAAAGTCCAAATACACCACATCCACTGGTTCTCCCTTGTCCACTCTGCTAGTTACATCCTCAAAAAATTCCAGAAGATTCGTCAAGCATGATTTCCCTTTCATAAATCCATGCTGACTTGGTCCGATCCTGTCACTGCTTTCCAAATGCGCTGCTATTTCATCCTTAATGATTGATTCCAACATTTTCCCCACTACTGATGTCAGGCTAACCGGTCTATAATTACCCATTTTCTCTCTCCCTCCTTTTTTAAAAAGTGGTGTCACATTAGCTACCTTCCAGTCCATAGGAACTGATCCAGAGTCAATAGACTGTTGGAAAATGATCACCAATGCATCCACTATTTCTAGGACTACTTTCTTAAGTACTCTGGGATGCAGACGATCAGGCCCCGGGGATTTATCGGCCTTCAATCCCATCAATTTCCCGAACACAATTTCCCGCCTAATAAGGATATCCTTCAGTACCTCCTTCTCACTGGACCTACTGTCCCCTAGTACAATCGGAAGGTTATTTGTGTCTTCCTTTGTGAAGACAGAACCAAAGCATTTGTTCAATTGGTCTGCCATTTCTTTATTCCCCATTATAAATTCACCTGAATCTGACTGCAAGGGACCTACGTTTGTCTT
This sequence comes from Pristiophorus japonicus, assembly GCF_044704955.1. NCBI lineage: Eukaryota > Metazoa > Chordata > Chondrichthyes > Pristiophoridae > Pristiophorus > Pristiophorus japonicus. Next base: position 82,658,501 of record NC_091992.1, read on the forward strand.
CACTAATCTTTTTCTCTTCACATATTTATAGAAGCTTTTGCAGTCAGTTTTTATGTTCCCTGCAAGCTTCCTCTCGTACTCTACTTTCCCCCCTCTTAATTAAGCCCTTAGTCTTTCACTGCTGAATTCTAAATTTCTTCCAGTCCTCAGGTTTGTTGCTTTTTCTAGCCAAATTATATGCCTCTTCCTTGGCTTTAACACTATCCTTAATTTCCCCTGTTAGCCATGGTTGAGCCACCTTCCCCGTTTTATTTTTACTCCAGACAGGGATGTACAATTGCTGAAGTTCATCCATGTGATCTTTAAATGTTTGCCATTGCTTATCCACCGTCAACCCTTTAAGTATCCTTTGCCAGTCTATTCTAGCCAACTCACGCCTCATGCCGTCGAAGTTACCTTTCCTTACGTTCAGGACCCTAGTTTCCTGTGTCACTCTCCACCTTAATAAAGAATTCTACCATATTATGGTCACTCTTCCCCAAGGGGCCTCGCACAACAAGATTGCGAATTAGTTCCTTCTCATTACACATCACCCAGTCGAGTATAGCCAGCTCTCTAGTTGGTTCCTCGACATATTGGTCTAGAAAACCATCCCTAATACACTCCAGGAAATCCTCTTCCACCGCATTGCTACCAGTTTGGTTCGCCCAATCAATATGTAGATTAAAGTCGCCCATGATAACTGCTGTACCTTTATTGCACACATCCCTTATTTCTTGTTTGATGCTGTCCCCAACCTCACTACTACTATTTGGTGGTCTATACACAACTCCTACTAGCGTTTTCTGCCCTTTGGAATTCCGCAGCTCCACCCATACCGATTCCACATCAACCAGGCTAATGTCCCTCCTTTCTATTGCATTAATTTCCTCTTTAACCAGCAACGCCGCCCCGCCTCCTTTTCCTTTCTGTCTATCCTTCCTAAATGGTGAATACCCCTGGATGTTGAGTTCCCAGCCTTGGTCACCCTGGAGCCATGTCTCCGTGATGCCAACTACATCGTATCCGTTAACTGCTATCTGCGCAATTAATTTGTCCACCTTATTCCGAATACTCCTCGCATTGAGGCACAGAGCCTTCAGGCTTGTCTTTCGAACACACTTTGCCCCTTTAGAATTTTGCTGTAATATGGCCCTTTTTGTTTTTTGCCTTGGATTTCTCTGCCCTCCACTTTTACGATTCTCCTTTCTATCTTTTGCTTCTGTCTCCATTTTATTTCCCTCTGTCTCCCTGCATAGCTTCCCATCCCCCTGCCATATTAGTTAACTCCTCCCCAACAGCACTAGCAAACACTCCCCCTACGACATTGGTTCCGGTCCTGCCCAGGTGCAGACCATCCGGTTTGTACTGGTCCCACCTCCCCCAGAACCAGTTCCAATGCCCCAGGAATTTGAATCCCTCCCTTCTGCACCACTGCTCAAGCCACGTATCATCTGAGCTATCCTGCGATTCCTACTCTGACTAGCACGTGGCATCAGTAGCAATCCTGAGATTACTACCTTTGAGGTCCTACTTTTTAATTTAACTCCTAGCTCCTTAAATTCATCTCGTAGAACTTCATCCCATTTTTTACCTATATCGTTGGTACCTATATGTACCACAACTACTGGCTGTTCACCCTCCGAGACATCCTTGACCCTTGCACCAGGGAGGCAACATACCATCCTGGAATCTCGGTTGCGGCCGCAGAAACGCCGATCTATTCACCTTACAATTGAATCCCCTATCACTATTGCTCTCCCATTCTTTTTCCTGCCCTCCTGTGCAGCAGAGCCATCCACGGTGCCATGAACCTGGCTGCTGCTGCTCTCCCCTGATGAGTCATCCCCCTCAACAGTACCCAAAGCGGTGTATCTGTTTTGCAGGGGGATGACTGCAGGGGACCCCTGCACTACCTTCCTTGCACTGCTCTTCCTGCTGGTCACCAATTTACTATCTGCCTGTGGGCCCTTTACCTGCAGTAAGACCAACTCACTTAACATGCTATTCACATCATTCTCAGCATCGTGCATGCTCCAGAGTGAATCCACCCGCAGCTCCAGTTCCGCAATGCAGTCCGTCAGGAGCTGGAGGCGGATACACTTCCCGCATATGTAGTCGTCAGGGGCACCGGACTTCCCACATAGTACAGGAGGAGCATAACACGTGTCCGAGCTCTCCTGCCATGACTTAACCCTTAGATTAACTTAAATTGGCAACAACAATGTTAAAGGTTACTTACTGATACAGAAAAGAAAACCAAAAACTACTTACCAATCACCAGCCAATCACTTACCCCCCTTGGCTGTGACGTCACCTTTCGATTTCTTTCTGCTTCTATTTTGCCTTCTCTCCCTGCTGCAGCTGCACAAGCACGTCTCCACGAACTCCCGAGCCTCTCCGATGCGTTGGGCCTTTTATAGGCCGCTCCTCCTCGCACCTCCCGAGTCTGACCAGAACACTGTACAAAAATAAAATACTGTGGATGCTGGAACCTGAAATAAAAACAGAAAATGCTGGTAATCTCAGAGGGTCAAGCAGCATCTGTGAAGAGAAAAACAGAGTTAACGTTTCAGGTCGATGACCCTTCGTCAGAACTGGCGAATGTTTGAAATGAACAGATTCTTAAGGAGCACTGAAAGGGGGAGGGGAGGAAAAAACAAAAGGGAAGGTATGTGATACGCTGGAAGACAGGAGAGATTATAGAGACAAAAGGGATGATGGGCCGACTTGAGATGGTAATGGCAGAAGTTAGAAAAAGGTTAGTTTAGATAGGGTGTGAATGGTGGAATAACTACCAGCTGCCATGGGAGATAAAGATCATTTTTTTTACATAATATTGGGAGGGGGCAGTTTAAAAAAGTACGAAGGGGAGCTAAATATGGTCAGAGGTTATAGTCTGAAATTGTTGTACTCGATGTTGAGTCCAGAAGGCCGTAAAGTGCCTGAATGCTGAGGTGCTGTTCCTCGAGCTTGTGTTGAGCTTCATTGATACAATGTAGGAGGCCAAGGACGGAGATTGCGGAATGGCAGTGGAGCGGGGAATTAAAGTGACAGGCAACCAGAAGCTCGGGGTCATGCTTACGGACTGAACGGAGGTGCTCCGCAAAGCGGTCACCCAATTTACACTTGATCTCTCCAATGTAGAGGAGACCACATCATATACTAAATTGAAAGATGTACAAGTAAATCGCTATTTCACCTGGACAGTGGGATGGGAGGAAGTAAAAGGGCAGGTGATGCATCTCCTGCACTTGCACGGGAAGGTGCCGTGCTGGGGGTAACTGCAGAATGAACCAGGGTGTTGCGGAGGGAGCGGTCCCTTCGGAATGCTGAGAGGGGAGGGGAAGATGTGATTGGTGGTGGGATCATGCTGGATGTGGCAGAAATGGCAGAGGATGATCCGTTGAACGTGGAGGCTGGTGGGTGAAAAGTGGGGACAAGGGGAACCCTGTCATGGTTCTGAGAGGGAGGGGAAGGGGTGAGAGCAGAGGTGCGAGAAATAGAACGGACACGGTCGAGGGCCATGTTAACCACGGCGGAGGGGAAACCTCGGTTGAGGAAAAAGAAAGACATATCAGAGGCATTACTGTGGAAGGTGGCGTCGTCAGAGCAGATGCGACGGAGACGGAGAAACTGGGAGAATGGAATGGAATCCTTACCGGATGCGGGGTGGGAGGAAGTGTAGTCCAGGTAGCTGTGGAGTCAGTGGCCTGTATAATTTGGACATGAGTTCTTCTGACTTGTATTCCATTGTTTTGGCTACACAATTCAGTATTCTGTTGGCTTTGTTAATTGCTGATCTGCATCAGCTGGATATGTTGAGTGTTGAGCCTCCTAAAAGAGACTTCTGTGTCTCTTTCAGTTTTGTCCTTGGCATGTTTCCAGTCTACCGATACTTCCCCAGTGTCCATTCACTCCCTCATAATAATTGTCAGTGCTTCAAGAACACAAGAAATAAGAGCAGGAGTAGGCCATTTGACACCTCGAGCCTGCTCCGCCATTTAATAAGATCGTGGCTTCCCTGCTTCCCTTCCACTTCTCTGCTCGCTCCAGCTTAGTCTCCCTTAGCACTCTGGAATAAATGTCATATATTTTTGGAGATTTATTTGTTTTGAGCCCTTTTTAACCTGCCTGGGACTTCTATCTCATTAATATTAAAAACTTGATTTTGCTTAGGTTAACTCCATTTGGGAGTGCTATGTTGCTCATATAAATACTTGGAGGAAGTAATTATTCAAACTATTTACTATTTTGCACTCATCTTCATTTTCAAGCCTGTTTTACATATTTTAAGGTGTTCATCTCTTGTCTGACTGCCCTTTTACTGTTGTGGTACTGAAAGATTTTTAAAATGATTATTGTCACTATATTTTTTCTAGGTCCCTGTTTGCCCCTCTGCTCACACTTTTAACAACTTTCTGTATTTTCTTATATTTATCCCAGTGATCAACTTCCCCTTTCTCCCCGCAGGATCTGTGAAGGTAAATTTTTCTCTTTATTTCACTTTTAATTTGTTGAAATGATTTTGTTTGACAAATTTTAATTTGACGTTCTTGAAAATTCACAACTTATTTGAAAATTCAGAATACTTTATTAAGTTGACCCATAAAAATAATTTGATGATGGATAAATAATTTTATTTGTATTGGAACAGTTACTTCTTGCAAGACATAAGCATTAGATTAACAACATTGTTAATAATTATTAATTTGGCACAGTCAGGCAGTAAGTCACTGATTTTTTGGGGGTCTTTTTATAATTTAACTGAAAGCATCCCAAGTCAGATAGTAATTTTTGAATCCTCAAATGATACACTGTTTGCATAAAAACAGCAAAAGCAGACCTTGGTAGTGTTCTGCAGCACTGATCTTGGCCCTTCACCTATCTCAATAAAGAACTGTGAAGGTAATAGAGTATCTGCAATCAGCAGGCTTCTTCGTCCTTGAATCTAGTTTCCTTATTCGGTGTGACACATATTTCAGTTTAAAATACAATTGTATTTTGATCAGGTCACTCCTTAAAAAAAAATACCCGTAGCTTCATATGTTTAAAATCATGTTTTAATCAAGATTTATCATTAATCTAACTCATGCTGTTGGAAGAAATGTTTTATACAAGTACAACTTTTGAAATCCGGAATCCTCGGGACCGAGGCCATTCGGTTTTTGGTTTTTTTCGGATTTCGGAGACGAAATCCGAAGTCCCGAATCCGGAAACTCCTGAGCCGAGTTTCGGCTATTTCTGGATTTCGGAGACAGGGACAGTGGCTGTGGGTGATTCAAAATCAGATAAGGGCAAGGACAGCGGCTGCAGGGGTGATTTAAAAAAAATCATTTTATTATGCTTAACCTTGTTTTGGATTACTATTGATTCGGATAAATCTTGCGCCAGCGGTTTTTAAGTACCGCTAGGGAGCGGACCGCCATGATGTCACCAAAAATTTAGCTCACAGCGCACCCGTAGTTAGGAAGAAAAAAAACGGCCAGGAAAAACCTGCTTTGCATTCCTTGGAACAGCAGTAGGTATGAAGACCTGCAAAAAAGGTAAGTTAAAGTTTTTATTTTTTAATTCTTTTACAGCGATTAGATAAATAAGTGTCTCGTGAATGTTTTGTGATCATTTATTTTTTGTTTTTTGCAATTTTGTTTTGGTGTGTGTCTGTGCGTGTGGGGGGGGGGGGGGGTATTATTTACAGAATACTGATCAGAATACCAAATATCCATTTCTGAAATTTTACCACTTTCATTTTATACCATTTAGATCATTATTGTGAAAAAAATATCCGGTTTTCGGAACAGATTTCTGGATTCCGGACGTCGACTTGTGCGAGCTGCACGGTGTCTGGTTTTTGGAACATTCTGGTTTTTGGAACTTTGGATTGCGGATGCTGTACCTGTAACACTAAACAGAGCATGCCAACTGTAATATTGAACTTTTTTTTTGCAGGGTTGTCAGTTCCACCTTGTTCCATACCAGTGTTGGGATGTCCACTTTGTCCTATTTGATGCACCCATCTCCCTTTCATTTGTAAAATATGTAACAGGTGGAACATTTGAGGATGGAGTCTGACTGAAATTAGGTGGGTCTGGTTTTTTCACAAGCTTTTCATTTAAGAACGTAAGAACATAAGAAATAGGAGCAGGAGTGGGCCATTTTTCCCCTCGAGCCTGCTCCGCCATTTAATAAGATCATGGCTGATCTAATCTTGGGCTCAGCTCCACTTCCCTGCCCACTCTCCATAACCCTTCACTTGCTTATCATTCAAAAATCTGTCTATTTCCACCTTAAATATATTCAACGACCCAGCCTCCACAGCTCTCTCGGGCAGAGAATTCCACAGATTTACGACCCTCTGAGAGAAGAAATTTCTCCTCGTCTCAGTTCTAAATGGGTGGCTCCTTATTCTTAAACTCTGCCCGCTAGTTTTAGATTCCCCCACGAGTGGAAACATCCTCTCTACATCTACCTTGTTGAGCCCCCTCAGTATCTTATATGTTTCAATAAGATCACCTCTCACTCTTCTAAACTCCAATGCATATAGGCGCAACCTGCTCAACCTTGCTTCATAAGTCAACCCCTTCATCTCAGGGATCAATGTGAACATTCTCTGAATTGCCTCCAATGCAAGTATATCCCCCCTTAAATAAGGAGACCAAAACTGCACACAGTACTCTAGGTGTGGCCTCACAAATACCCTGTACGGTTGTAGCAGGACTTCCTTAGTTTTATACTCCATTCCCACTGCAATAAAGGCCAACATTTCATTTGCCTTCCTGATGTCTTGCTGTACCTGCATGCTAACTTTTTGTATTTCATATACAAGAACACCCAGGTCCCTCTGTACTCTTGCATTTTGAAATTGCTCCCCATTTAAATAATAATTTGCTTTTTTATTTCTCCTACCAACGTGGATAACCTCACATTTTCCCACATTATAGTCCATCTGAAGTTGCATGATCAGCCATGATCATATTGAATGGTGGTGCAGGCTCGAAGGGCCAAATGGCCTGCTCCTGCACCTATTTTCTATTTTTCTATCTGCCAAATTTTTGTCCACTCACTTAGCCTGTCTATATCCCTATGCAGATTGTTTGTGTCCTCCTCACAATTTTCTTTCCCACCCATCTCTGTATCATCAGCAAACTTGGCTACATTACACTCGGTCCCTTCATCCAAGTCACTAATATAGACTGTAAATAGTTGAGGCCCCGGCACCGATCCCTGCGGGACCCCACTAGTTACCGTTTGCCAACCGGAAAATGACCCAGTTGGATATGAAGCACAGTCAGAAATAGTGTGCAATGGAGCGGCTGATTGTGTTAGAAGTTTGAAACTCTGCATTTCTCACTGCACGCCAATCATTGTCACCACCAGCAGCAACACCAGCAAAGCAGGAACAGCAGGCCGAGCCTGTCGCTGCCATGGCGACCGCCGCCTGATTGACAGCCGCCCTCGCCGTTGCCGGGGAGACCGCCGGCCTGAGTGACAGCCGCACCGCCCGGCTTACACAGCGCTAAAGCAGGGTGGCTTCAGGTAAAAGAGTGTGTGTGGGTGGGGGGGGAAAAGACTCCCCCCCCCAAAAAAAAACCTTTGCCCAATAGTGAAGGGAAGGGAACGTCGGCCGAGCCGGGCCCTGCCTCCCCGCTCGGCACTTCCCGTCCTTTGTTCCCAAACACCGCGAGGCCTAGCGGCGGCCTACACAGCCTGGGACTGGAGTGAGTGAGTCAGCGAGCGTGTGTGGCTCCGCCTTGGTGTGGTTGTGTGTGTTAAGGGAGGGGAGGGAGAGATTTATTTTTTATTAAACGCTGTGTTTGTGGCGAGTGTGTGAAGCGGGAGTTTTACAGGCGGCCGGGAGCCAGGGTTGGCTTGTGACGGGCGGCGCTTCCCTTTGTTTGGAACAAACCCCTTTCTCCATGTGGACTGGCCATTGTAGCGCGATGTTGATTTTAAACCACCGCAGCCAGACGTTCAGAGGGGGCCAGGCAGAGCCGTGCCCTCGCTGATCCACCCCGACCTAGGCCGCGGGGCAATGCTCACATTTCTTCCACCCTTGGAAGTAAAAGTCTGATCCTCCTCCAGCCTTCATTGATGAGCCTTGGTGAGAGGTAATGTTTTGATGATTTTTTTTTGCACTTTGGTTCTTTGCATACAAGGATTTTAAAAACGTGTGGTTATCTCTGCGGATATAATATAAACGCGAAAATATAATGTAGCTCTCTAACTACTTCTGTTCAAATCACAAACTCTTTGTTCTAGATCACGGCCCCCTGCTTTCAAACTGGATTGCTGTGTGTGCTGGGCTGCGAAGTGGTGACTTGTGCATTTTGTCATAATCTTGCATTTATGTCGACCATCCCGCAGGCTTGTACGATGTGATTTGTTTCGATTCGAACTCTTACTTGTGTATCTGATTTCAGAGCTGAAATACCTTTTTTTAAAGAAAATTAAGATAGCTTTGACTGCATCACGGCTACAGTAATAAAACAATAAAATAATCACATCATATCAGCTGGACTATAGCACCACATGTATTACTGTGAGATTTATATATAAAGGGACAACACCAAAGGATTCAGGCTCAGAGTTTATAACTAAATTGCTGATTCACTATTGTCACTATGTACTTTGGTATGAAGCAGATTAGCAGTTATAATTTCACCAACAATAATTCAATAATAAATTAGTTAAAGACTGTTATAAGTTACAAGAGGAATTGAATAGGTTTATTTTGATTGTCCAAGAAATCAGCTTCATTATAAGTTTTACAATTATATTTTGGTTCCCCCCCATCCTATTTATTGCAATAGCGCATTTAATAAAACTTTCTGCTAGCCAAGTTAAAATATAAATTGGGTCAAAAAGTGAGAAATCCCCTTCTACCTCACCCCAGCCCAACTCCCTTATCTCCAGATGCAATTTCATTTCCTGCTCTATGTCGCACATGTACTTCTTGTCTGCTGTGAGATCACGTGTGCTGCCTTGTTCCATCCACTTAGGCTGCGGCTCTTCAGTGTGCTATGGTAATTAGTAGAAATGAATGAGACTCTGCATGCAGCCCTAACTGAAGCGACGGTCTTTGTGTCTTATGAAGCTCCTCCTAAAGACAAAGGATAACGGCTAAGCGGTGTGTTTTTGTTTCACAGTCCTGCTATTTAAACACTAGTAATCTTTATATATATATATATATATATATACACCAAAAATCGGGTGTTAAAGTTTGAGTCTTAACTGTGCTGATGACTATTTTTTGACGTTCTGTCTTTGTCTGGTATTATGTTATGCTTTCGGTATTGCTGGAGTATAATGTGGTGTGTAACACTGAATAATGTTAGCTTCCATCAAGTGTTGTTCGTGTAAAGGTTATTGGGGATCTGCAGTTGGGGCAGGGAATTTTTCATTGACTTTTATTCATTTTTACTGATTATATTTCCAGTAAGAGCATGTATCTATTTGGAGTATTTTCCAAAATTAAAGTAAGCAGGTAGTTTTTAATGTATATTTCTAAATAAATTTATGTTTTGAAAGATGAATAGTTGGTAAACTGTAGATGAATGTTTGCAATAATCTTGCAGAATATTTGTGTTGCTTAAAAATCAATTTACAACTTCCATGTGTCACCGTTTTTAAAAACACATTTTTATAAAATGTGGATTTTTTTCTTTTGAAATCTTGAGGTGCATTTTTACAAGTCCACTGAATCTTAGCTCCAGACATTTAATGATGCATTTTGTTGTATGTTATGGGACACTCCTAACATGCAAATGATTGTTTCTGCAAGGACAGTTTTATGATGAGGCTTGAAATAAGGGGCTAACAGACAGCAAGCTGGTATTTGATAGAAGTTATTGGTTCACTCTTGTGTTTAAAAACTCAAAATATGGCATGATACTGATGGTTTAATAATTGCCTATGAAATTATCTCAGTATAAGGTCTGTCTTGAGAGGAGAGGTAATAGAAGAAAATCAAAAAGAAAATGGGAGATAGTAAACGGTTGCATTGCACATAAATGGAATGTATGACTGGTTAATAATGGTATTTAGATACAATGAATGGAGTCAGACCATCTAGATCGCCCTCACTTTAAAAAAAATCATATTCCACACTTGGTGCAAGGCCACAGAAAAGTTCTTGACCCTCAAGGAAAGTGGTAGCTTGGCTCAATTTCTTCTGAGCAAAATATTTATTTGAAGCCCTGCTCGAGTACATACAGTTGGTTGACAATCCAGGCCAGTATTGAGGGAGTGTTGCATTGTCAAAATTACTCCTGTACTTTAGAGGCTCTGTTTGCCTGTTTGAAAATTCAGGTGGATATTAAACAATATCATAACACTTTTCAAAACAGTGTCCTGGCCAACATTCCTCTCCAGCAACACCATGAAAAAAATAGATTAACTTGTCTTTTGTCTCATTACTGTTTATGGGATCCTGCTACACACTAAATAGCTGCAGAATTTGCCTACTTAATAACTGTATTTCAAAATAATTAATTGTATGTGTAGTGCTTTTAGGTGTTTCTGAGACACGATGATGTGTTATGAATGTACTTTTACAAATTGTTTTGTAGGGACATCTCTTTATGTAAGACTGCATATTTTTGTGAAATAGATTTTCTAACTTTATATGCAAGCACAATGTTGATGCATATTTATTGATACTATTAAATAGTTATAAACTGCTTGTTTTCTTTCTCTCAAGAAGCAGAGTGAAGCAAAGAAAGTCCTGTAATGGAGTCAGGACAGGACCAGGCGGATGGGTTACATAACAGAAAGGATGACTTAATTAATTTCAGCATCCCTGTGGATTATTCCGTTGATTGCACAAGAAATGAAAGAGAAGAGCTACAGGAAAACGACCCTTTAGAACTATTGCATAGTGGGACCATGGATACCCAGTACAGCTTGTGTACTAAAAACGCAGCTGGTGACCTGGAGACCAACACTGGGCCGACTGTACCTCAGACTGACCTGGTGCACCTGGACGATGCCATCTCAAGTACCACAGTCACTGTCTCTTATGTCAATCGGCCTCACCTGTTCTCTTCCCAACGGATATTGCAGCATTCCTTGCATGAGCAACCATTGCCATCGCTCTTTATTCCATCTGTTTGTATGCAGTCACAGCAGATGTTGCCAGCCTCATTTGATTCATCCATACCTGCTGATTTTGTTGACTCATCATTTGAGAACTCCGTGTTGGCACAGCCTGGTGATTTGGACTCTATTAGAAGAGGCCTTGAAAATGGAATTGACTGTAGCATTGTGAGCCAGCACAGATTGCAGGTGCTGGACTTAGATTTACCAATAGTTGCTTCTCCTGTCCATGAACCTGGATCATGTGTTAGGCCACTCGAACCGACATTAGACACTGCAGAGGAAACCTTATATGAAATATCTAGTGCTTCATTTGATGTGGAAATGCATGACTCTGTGTGCCAGTTTTCTGAAGTAATGCATCAGGAAAGTGAGTGGAGTGATATTGTAAGTCCTGCTGAAACTGTAGTTCAAAACTCTGAAGTGCTTGTAATAAAACTGACTGGGTCTTCATCGCCAGAGAGCAGACCAAACAACAAGGAACAGTGTGAAAGCAAAAACCTGCTGGGCAGGATGGACCACTGTGAAACACAAAATGGTACTGGTGTCTTCACTAAAAGCTTAAGTAGCCAGTATACGGAGAGGAAGCTTCAGTCTGTGTGTGACTTAAACAGGAATTACAAAGACCAGGCCACAATGACAATAAAAACAGAAAATACCATTGACTTTTTAGAGGCAGCAGTACCAGCTGAATCTGAGGAAAGCCTGAGTGAGGACACTTTTGGACAAACATGTCCAAAAGACTTAACAGAAGGGGAGCATAATGTTTCACCAGCTTGTGATAGAAGTAGAGCATCTACAAATTCCATACAACCGTCACAAAGTTTAATAAATCCAGATGGTTACCAGGGGGCATACACGGAAAGTGTCGGGACCAACATGTCATCAAGTTACAAAGTAGCCCCCAATGCATGTGACCTGCTGCAGGATTCAGAAGGGAGACGCACTCCAAGTAACATTGCAGTCCTTCAGCATATGCAAAAAACTGATATATTATCACTGCAGGGTACAGAAACTGAAGAGTGGTCACATGACCCAGAAGTAGCTTTAACATCTGTCCTAAAGAACGAGAAAATGCATTGTTCAGGGTGGGATGCTAAAGGCACCCAAAATAACAGTTCAGTGAAGGTCAGTTGCAAGTCAGAAGATACCTGTAGTATGGTTTTTCCATGCAGTGGAGATCTGACACCAAATATCCAAGTAACCGAACAGTCTCTGAGTAATGAAAATAGCTGCAGGGAAGCCCGAAAACAAATTTCTACTCGTGATGCAACCAGACCGAATTTGAAGGAGATCCCTGACTCGGTGCAGGTAGTTAACGATGTGTGTGAAAACAGCAGAGGTTCAGCTTCATTCAGCAATCAAACGTTTCCTTCCTTGCAGAAGCCATCAGCTACAGAGAGTAACCATCCCAGGATAAAGCCTTGCTCTCTTGAATTGCATAAACTAAACGTTCTTGAAACGGAGGGGAAATGTGACGTTCGAGGATATGTGTTAGACCTGAAAAGAAATAATGTTGCATCGATGTCTTGCAGCATTTCTATGAGTCTCTCTCTAGCCAAGTCTGGCAAAAGCGTTGATCATGGAGAGGAGGCAGAGCCTGGTGAGAACTGTGATGGAAATGATGACCAGAGCCCCAGTAGTGACAATGTATGCAAAGTTTTGTCTGTCCAGGCAGGGCCACAAATCCCTAACCGGAGAAAGCAGACCTTGGTGGCCAAGTACGAAGACAGTGAGGTAGTCTGCATCTCTGACGAGGAGATTGTTAGCTGTCCGGTTGCAAAAACTGATGTGCACCAGGACCGAGCTCCAGCTCAGGAGAATAAGAAACGGAGGACGCCATGTCATCAACACGCGAATCAGAAGAAGTTTGAAGATAGACCGCTCCAAAATGACAGCAGCACTAAGCCCAAGCATTTTGAAAGGAAGATTCTTCCGCCAAGGCAAAGGGGAATGAGGCTGGAGCAGATCGTGCAAAATATGGTAGCACAGCCCAAGTCAAGAACTCCGAGCGGACTCAGTGAGAGACTGAGAAGAAGCAAGGATACACCAACTCCTACTCCCACCAGGTTTCAACCACCAAGGCGCAAATCATCCAGCTCTGTTGCAGAACAGAAGTCCAAGGGCAGTACTGGGCTCTCTCCTTATGTCCGGGATTCCTCACAAAAAACAATGACTTCGGAATGTAAAATGCAAGAACAGAAAGAAGCAGGCACAATAGCTGCAGAGAAACCGAACACAAATAAATCTACCTCAATTTCAGGCTCTTGCCATGAACATGCAACAAAACTGAGCACTCCTGTTTCCCCTGCCAAGTCTTTCTGCGGCACCTCTTCGTCTTCAAAGCAGTTGGTCGAGATCTCCCGGGAGGTGCATACTTCGGGCAGTAAGCAAACGTTCAGCGACCCTGGCCTCAAATGTCTAAACGGGAACAGAAGGAAGCAGGCAGCAAATACTAAGAATGCCACGCAGCCGAGGAGGGGGGGCACGGCCAGGAAGAAAATACGGAAACCGGCGGGTAAAAAGCGGCAGACACAGCGGGGACAGGCCTCGTCATTCTTTGCACCCGAAGAGCCAGAGATAAAACTAAGAGCATTGACTCTTAAGGCCGAGGACCGACGAGATAGATACGATAGTTTTACACCATACGTTCGGGTAGAGGCAAAGGGTTATTCAATGTGTACTGTAGTAAACTATTCTGAAGAGGATAATAACAATCTCAAGCGAAAGAAACATTCCCAGCGGCAGTCACATGGTGCCGTTCCAAAATCATCTTGCTTGACATTGGGCCCTACAATTAATGAGGCCACTCACAAAAGCTTTCTAGTCTGCTGTCTTTGCGGCCAGTCTGCAAATGCTATGGAGCAAGGTGATCTTTTTGGACCTTTCTATCCTGGAGGATATACACCTTCAAGTAACCAAACTGCCCGGTCAAAAGAGGCCAAGATCGAGCAAGCTAGCACCGTTGTCTCCAGCCCTAATTGTACTTCCATTAGGAATGCAGTAAATAAAACTCCAGGACAAAATCAGGAATTGAGAACGAGGGAAGGGGCAACAACCCGTGGCCAGAAGCGCAGAAGTTTGGACGGTGTTGAAGAGGCCACGAAATATTCCGATAATAAGAAGCCGAGGAGTGAGCCATCTTTAGAAGAGTGGTACCAACCCCCATTGGTCCCAATGGACACTAATGAATACTGGATGCATGAAGACTGTGTGACGTGGTGTGCTGGTGTATTTCTTGTAAGAGGAAAGCTATATGGTTTGCTGGAGGCTATCAATGTTGCACAGGAGACGGTAAGTAAGACGAGGAATTGTAGTGTATTGTACAGGCATTAATCACATTTTCATTGCGGAACATGTAAACCTTATAAATCCTGAGCTTTTGATCTTTAGTGAGGGTGAATAAATGGTCATTTGTTAGGATTTCAGACTTTCAGAAATGAGCAAGGAGAGGAAAATTACATGTTAACAATCTCTTATTTTCACTTTAATAATTTCAACAGTGCAGGTGGAAATAAGGGTATTTTTTCTTTTAAAGTTGGGTTTGATTAAAAAGTAGAGCGATCCCAGATCTCCGAACCGTTAATCACCTTGTGTCATAAGATCGAAGGAGGTGTGCTGCAGAGGTCCAGTAAACTTACATAGCTTGGTTTGCAATTTCCAGTAAGGGAGCTTGGGAAAGGAAAAGAAGACGAACCTGTGGATAACATATAAGTTTCACTTGTACACTAAAATTGGCTAACCCACTTTCAACAACACGGTAGCGTAGTGTGTCGGTACTTAAATGAGAATTTTAAGAAAACCGTGGTTTCAGTTTGGGGCGGGGAAACTTCCTTTTTGAAATCTCTTTGCCCATTCTACTAGAGCAAATTAAACAAGGTGCAGCTGCATGTTCCCAGTTCCTCACACCCTGACCCCTGGCTGCGCATTGTCTTGGGACAGGCTTTGTACGTTTGTTTTACACTCCGATTTCTTGCTGTTCCTGATTCTGAATGCCGAGACCCATGCTGACCCATTGCATTACCCAGTCCGCCTCCATTTGTTTCTTCCTATAATTTCTCCCATATTCCGTCCCATGCCCAGCTGATTCCAGCCATCTCCCCCATAACTTGCTGCATGGTAATACGCAAGAACAAGCTGGGTGATTCTCACTTCCACATGCCTGCCCATTACTCCTTGACAGATCTGACGTTGTCTAAATTTGTGCCATCCTGTTTCAATCTACTGCAGGTGACTAATATTAGCACTAAATATTAACTTAAAATGAATACATTTATTCTGTGAAAGCCTAAAATGGACAGTGTTTGGTACTGCTGAAATACGCAAAACTGAATGCTCATTTAAGGTGAGATTATTGCCCAAGAGGTGCATATAGGCGCTGCGTTTTAGGACGAAGCTTATCTTGCATCACATTGTACAATTTTGCAATGCAGCTTTTAGTTTAATAGAGTGTAACCATATTGTTACAAACCTTATTTTAAGATTTAGTTATAACAGTTGCTCCTGGTTCTAGTAAGAATTTGATTATAGTTAGTACAGGAGCTCAGAACCCGATACGCGGGACACGTGATTAGACTTTGGCAGTCCCACAAGGTTGTTGTAATGAGGCTTGACTGTATTCACTTCTGTGTCATTGTAATTAAACACAGCCACTAGATCAAATTTATCTCCATTATAGGATTACTGAAGTGCATTTTCAGCAGTCCAGAGGTTAAGTTAGATACATTTTTTTAACACTTGCATTTTTGATTAGTTAACAAAAGAAATCCTGTGACTCTTGCCATCCTTTCATTTGGATTGCAGAATTTCCTATTCATCATTCTGAGGACTTGCATTTCATATGGGCAACAAAGAGTTTGATTTCTAAGGTCTATGACCCACATATGATGAGGGCAGTACATCAGGCTTGTGACTGATCACCCTAATAGACCAGTAGCAAAATGTATTTTGTGCATATAGCTCTAACCTGCCTTCCAAAATGCTGTTTCACTGATCTGCCCTTGGATATCTCTGATGTTTTATTCCCTCGTGTTATATCAGTATATGCTCTTAATATTTCCTTTTCAGTGTGGGGTTATTTTCATATCTTCACATTCTTAACAGCCCAGCACGTGAGTGCTCCTGTCACGGTGGTAGCCATCTTTATACCGGTCCATAGAGTGGTTAGTCCTAAATGCAGGGAGGGCTCTATGGGGTCCCACGTCCCATATGCGAGGGGGGCCCACTGAGCCAAAGATTCGCTCCAGTGTATGGTGAGTCACAGCCTCTACAGTTGGTCACCTCTGCATCTTGATTTGGTCTCTGCACATTCCACACTCCTCTTCTCTGCTGCCCCTTTTGCTCTTTCCAATTTCTCTCTGCATGTTTTTACAATCGCTTGCTTCTCAGCTCTTCCGCAACCCCCCCCAGCCCCTTGCTGCAGAGCTGAGCTTTTTCACTTTCTCCGCAGAGCCGCCTTTTAGTTTCTGATGGTGATGTATGTTTGCTCTTCTCAATTTAAATGTACAGTAATTAATTTTTATGCATCACATAATTCAAGATGTATTCGCTGCCCTGTCACAGCACATCCATCATTGAAGCCATCTTGGTAACAGGTTACATTGAATTTTGGTGATTTTGTTTTGGCAAAATGGCCTCTTCTCCTCAAACTCTGAAGCAGTTTGTCATATTAATTCAAATAGAAAGCAAAACCAAATGGATTAAAATACAATTTTATAGATGTTTTTTCCTTGAGCCTCTGTGAAGTGCTTTGAAATGTTCTTTTTACATTAAAGGCACAATATAAATTCAAGTTTTATTTCTATTTAAAATCTATATGGCTAATAATTCTAATGTAGCATGTAGCTATAACGTAAGATGAAGAGTAAACCAGTTGAGTGAAATCAAAGTGAACACAGCCAAGCTTTATCACTGCAATCTCATGTGGACTGATAGAGACATTTTAGCCCCTCCTTTTCCTACCAGTTTTCTCTCTCTGACCTCTGCTGACCTGAAGGCAGTGACTCTTGCTGAGGCAGGGCTCTTATGGATTCTGGTAGCCGTCGGGTGACTAGTCCACATGGTCATTCTGCCTATGTGAGCCTCGGTACTTCAATGAGCATCAGCAGGCTATTGAAATGTGGAGGGCTTCACATCTGAGTTTGATCCTATTGTTACCCAAGATCTGCACATCCCAAAGGCGACACTGGATAACCATGACCAGGAACCCTAGCCAGTTTTTTTTTCTTTTCGTCCTCCCTAAATCTTGGTCCTGAAACCTGAACTATGGTGTGCCTACTACCACTATCCCATCTGAGATCAGATAACGCAGCACGGACAAAGGAATGAGCCTGGCTCCTTCATAATCTGAATGGCTCAGTGTTTACTGTGCTAACTACGTAAGCCGTCAGGATGAATGACTGAGTGCTTGTGAATCAGGAGTGTGGAGGTATGCAAGGAAGCACATGCCATTTAGTATACTGAGGCTGTTGCACAGCTCACGTGCAATATACTCAAATCTGCTGAATGTCCTGTAAAAATGCTCTTTGGGTTCTTGTTTCCCCTGCCCAAAGGCAGTTGAACAGTACTTCAGAATATCAGTCTCAACTTCCATCCTACGTTATTTAATCCTTGGCCACTTTCCTACCTTTCCAGCAACCCAGGAGCTATCATGCTCCATGTAGCATTTGATCGCATTGTTCTAACTCTCAATCCCACTCCTAACCAGATAGTCAACCAACCTTTTTTTTTGATTCCTCTAAGGTGCTAATCCTCTAAACTGTTTTAGCTGCTGTTCCATTCCACATATCTGTTACTCTGGGATAGGGAAAATAATTCTTCCTGATCCTAAATCTTGCTTGAGGCTTGTTAATTTTGTACCCATGTCAACGTTAAATAGCCTACCTACATCTACATTATTCATTCCTCCCAGCATTTTAAAGATTTGGATTATATTTTCTATCAGTTTTCGTTAAGGACCAGCAACCTTTTTCAGTTGCAATTGCGTAATCATTTTGGTCCCTGAAAGAGTTGTTTTTGATCCTAATGCAGGATTAAAGGTAAACCCGAAATGGATCTGACAAGAAAATGTTTCCTTCTCCGTAGGAAGGACCCAGAGGGTAAAACCTTCAGAGAGACAAAAGAGCCCAACCACAGTGTGTTTAACTCTTGCATCTTTATCAGAAACACGATGTGGTTTATAGCAAACAGCCCCAACAGCCCAGCAAAGAGTATTGCTGTACGCAGTGCTCCAAACCATCAGCAGAATTAACTACTGCAGTCGTAGCCCGGGAGCTTGTTGTGGCAGGCCTTCAATTGCTTCGCGTCACCTAGCTGCCTCCTGGAATTGCTGCTTTTTAAAAAAAAAACCAGCATATTACATGTTTATATTTAGGGACGTTGTAATTAAACATTTTAGTCTCTGAAAAAGGCTGACTTGAAATAGCCTGGAGCTTTTGATTTACTTTTTTGGCAAATTTATGTTTTCATTTTGAATTTCGAAATGAACCTGAAAATGAACATTGACGCCAACGTGGCTGCACTTCAAGGAGATTACATTATTCCCATGTTGTCTGCACTAGCATCGAAACTGTACAGGGTCTGAAGCCAGTTGAATTATTTAGAGAGCAATTGATTTAAAAGCAAATTAAGCTACCCGGGAGGGTATTGCTCCTGTAGATAGATTTACCCCAACAGTAATATTCCAGTTTAGACAATAGCTACATTTATTCCTTGTTACTTTAAATCTTCACAAAGATACTAATATTTTTTTCTCACTTCACTTTAGTATGCATGGTTCTCCCAGTCGACTGCCTGGGCACTCGACCTGCTGTGGGCCTCTGTCGAAGATGTTTTTAGTTGCTGCCAGGCGTTTTGTGAAAGCTGTCTGGAGTGATTTCCCCCCCCCCCCCCTCCTTTATGTGTGGTGCCTTCCCTCCCCTGGAGAATTCTGGCCTTTGTTCAATGCCTATCAATGACAATGCGGCAAAGCTCATTGTTTTAGGAATTGTGGATTTAAAACTGCCTGTTATCAATCCGTGGCATAGTGCGTTGGAACATTGAGCCACAATTATGATTTCTTGATCTCAAATCTTAGAATATTTCACCTACAGAGACATATTTAAATATTCCTACAAAAAGATGAAATGCCACCGTCCTGAGCATTTCTTTGACCAAAGTGTGCTTATTCCACTGCAGTGGTGTCATGTGTAATTGACCTGATGTTTTTGTGAAGTGATTAATTCAATGTCATGTGGGTTGGGAAACAAAACTGTTTGTCGAGCACTTTTGCTTGAAGGTGGTGCCCCTTTAAGTTTGCAGACTAAACATAATTCATAAACATGAGTAGTCTTCATATCAGACCTGCTGCCACATTGCTGACTGCCACTTCCCAATGCTTTCTAGCATTCATTCATCATTCTTTTGTGATCTCACTTCTTTCTTCTCCCCTGCTATGTTTATCTGAATTGAATTTTTTTACATTGCAGCTTCTGCTGTTGTACATAAAGCACATTCTATGTCGTGTGTATTTTCCACTGACTTCACCAAATTTTTAAAAACTCAATCTTCGTTTTAAATATAAATGCGGTGACTTCATTTGATGCACAGAGCTGGCTGGGTGAGAGAGATTCTCTGTTTCTTACTCAACTAAGCAAAATAGACCACTTATCTCTGTTTCCTGTATGCCTTGTTCTTGACAACCAAATATTCCAAGTAATTTAACAGGAAAATTTAGTTTAACATGCCACTTTAATGTCCCCTTGACTCAAAATAGGATAACATCTAGGATTGTTTACTGTGTGTTTTTTTAAATTAAAGTCCTAGGCCCCGAAATTGCGCACCGGAGCGGTACCAGCCGCGAGTTCCTGTGCCAGCTGCGAAAGTCCTGCCCCGCGACCCAAATTCAGGTTACCGCTCCAGAGAGCAAGTGGAGCACAAAATATCGCGCTCCACTTGCTCAGTGGGGAGGGAGTGGGGCAGAAAGACACCGCGAAGGGCGCAGCGTTTTGCGGTGGGACGGGTAATGCTGCCGCATGTGCAGGGCCCCCCCCCATCTTCATTAAAGGGGAAGGCCAAGCTGCTGACTCTGCGGGCGGGAAACGGGGCCATCACTGGATCACCACGGAGTGGGGTGCCATGACTGCAAGGTTGTGGCATGGACCCAGCAATCAAGGACAAAGAAGGCCGCGACTGGTAAGTCGGCCAATTTTTCCTTTACTTTCCCAACCTCCCCTTTAATTATCGCCTGTGAGCAACCTACAGCCTAGGCTTCAAGGGGATATAGACATGACCCCCTGAAGCTGTTGCGGCTTCAGGTGACGCGACTGAATTTTTGCTCCGGGGTGACAATGGGTCGCTGCGCACGGTGATGATGCCATTGCCGCAGAGCAGGGCGCTACTGATTGCCGCTGCTAAAGTCGCATGGAGTTTTGCTGGAGTCGGTAACAGTGCTGCATCCCGGTGAAAAGTAGTTTACAACTAGTTACGGGAGGCGCAATCAGCCCGAATTTCTCCCCCTTTGTTTTTGGTTTGAATATTTTGTGTTACAGTGCATTTGTGGGGAATGCAGCAGACTTTTACTCTGCATCGACCTTGCAATGTACCTGCTTAGCCATCACCAATTCTCTCCGCATCCCCTTGCAGAATGTTCATTGCTTGCGAACATGGCCCTTGTCATCCATGAACTTATCGTGGATGATTGCATCGACATCATGGCCTAGACGGAAACTTAGCTGAGGGACGATGACGCCTTACCTTTAAACAATGTCTCCCTGCCTGGCTGTACCTTCCACCACACTGAGATGGCAGTGTGGCTCTCATCACCAAATCATACCTTGGTCTGTACTCCTACTCCTCCGGCATTTTCTGCTCCTTTGAACATCTCGCCTTATTTCACCCCTCACATTTAAAATTCTTGTTCTCTGCTGCTCACCGAAGTATGATAAAAATTTTAGCACCGTGATATCTTCACTGCTTTTCTCCCTTGGCCTCTGCTCTGAGCGACTTTTCATCCTCGGTGATTTCAATCTCCATCTCAATTCATCATGCTCTCTCTCATCTGAGCTCACTACCCTCCTATCCTCCCATAATCTCTAATCTCTCCCTCCATTTGAACTCCCCAACCCATATTCACAGCCACCCCCTTGACTTTGCCATCTCTCTTGACCTCGCTATTCCTACCGTGTCACTTGCAGATAAGGCTATCCCTGACCATTTCCTTGTATCGCTCTCCACCCACATCCCGCTCTCCACCCACATCCCCCTCCCCCCACCCGACCCTACTTCCTTCTGCGTCCGCCCCTGGAAAAAAAACTCTCCAAACTCTCTTACAACTGCACTTATCAACTCCAACCTGTCCAGCCTTTGGCCCTCCATTCCATTCACCATGACATTTCTACAGCCACCTACTTCTCCAGGACACCCTCACCACCACTTTTGATGCCCTAGTCCCTATTAAAACCATTACTATCTCTCATCCTGGCCATTCCCCCTGGTATGGGCCTCATCTTCGCTCCCTCAAGTCCAAGGGGCGCAGACTTGGATGGATGTGGAGGACAACTGGTTTAGCCATTCACCGTTTTCAACCTGTCTGCAGCCTTTGACACGGTTGACCACTCCATCCTCTTCCAACTCCTCTCCACCATTGTCCAGCTGGGTGTCAGACTGCACTCGTCTGGTTCCATTCTTAACTTTCTAATAGCCAGAAAATAAACCTGCAAGGGCTTCTCTTCCCACTCTCGCATCGTTACCTCTGGAGTCCCCAAGGATCTATCCTTGGCCCCCTCTTATTTTTCATCTAAATGCTGCCTCTTGGCGACATCATCCGAAAACACAGCGTCAGTTTCCACATGTACTCTGACGACACCCAGCTCTACTTCACCACCACTTCTCTCCACCCCTCCACGGTCTGTAAATTGTCAGAATGCTTGTCTGACATCCAGCACTGGATGAGCAGAAATTTTCTCCAATTAAATATTGGGAAGACCGAGCCATTGTCTTTGGTCCCTGCCGCAAACTGCATTCCCTGGCCACTGACTCTATCCCTCTCCTTAGCATCTGTCTGAGGCTGAACCAGATTGTTCGCAACCTAGGTGTCATATTTGACCCTGAAATGAGCTTCCGGCCACTTATCCGCTGCATAACTAAAATCGCCGATTTCCACCTCCGTAACATCGCGGGTCTCCGCCCCTTGCCTCAGCTCATCTGCTGCTGAAACCCTCATCCATGTCTTTGTTACCTCTAGACTTGACTTCTCCAATGCACTCCTGGCTGGCCTCCCACATTCTACCCTATGTAAACTTGAGGCCATCCAAAACTCGACCGCCCGTGTCCTAACTCGCACCAAGTCCCGTTCACCCATCACCCCTGTACTCACTAACCTACATTGCTCCTGGTTAAACAATGTCTTGATTTCAAAATTCTCATCCTTGTTTACAAATCCTTCCACGGCCTCGCCCCTCCCTAGCTCTGTAATCTACTTCAGCCTCACAACCCCCCGAGGTATCTGTGCTCCTCAAATTCTGCCCTTTTGAGCATCCCTGATTATAATCGCTCAACCATCGGTGGCCGTGCCTTCAGCTGTTTGGGACCGAAGCTCTGGAACTCCCTGCCTAAACCTCTCCGCCTCGCTACCTCTTCTTTCCTCCTCAAGAAGCTTCTTAAAACCTACCTCTTTGACCAAGCGGCTGGTCACTGCCATAATTACTTCTAATGTGACTTGGTGTCAAATCTTTTTTGTCTTGTTAACACTCCTGTGAAGTGCTTTGGGACGTTTTGCTCCGTAAAGGCGCTATATAAATGCAAGTTGTTGATCTGGGTGCATTTGATAGGTCGCAAGGGAAACCTTTCATAGTTTGTGGATTTTCCTGGATGGAGAGGTTGTATTCCATACTTCTCCCATCTTATAATCTGCAGGCTTTTAAAACTCTAGCTTGGGGATCACCTAATCACTACTTTGTGATTTACCTCGGTTTCCTTCCTATTCTTTTCGGTCTTGACGTCTCTGGTTGTGAGTTGGGTATTCCACTGTTAACCATTTGTGTATCCTCCACGTTCCCCTCCAAGTCTCACAATTTACACAACAATGAACACAACATTCTTCCTCTAATTATGAGTACTAGATGTATGCATGCTTGTGCCATATAAGACTAGTCAGTCTCCACTGGCAGGTAAGACTGAGTGTACTATTAAGTTGCAGTGGAGTTGGAGGCACTAGTCCCTCCAATTTGTTTTCCTGCACGGGCCCTTTAAATTTGCTGTCCGGTATCCCTTCCAACAGCAGTAGCTGCTGAGCAGCCCTGCGCAGGACCTCGCGATTGATGCGTGGCCATGCGCCTTCGGGGGAACATTGGTTAGTGCATGGGCGATAATTGGGGCAGGACGTACAGACCCTATTCAGTCCCCACTTTGGAATCCCATTTTGAAGTTCTACATGCCATTCTTATATTTGTATTTCCATTCTGCTATCCACGTTTAAAATGGCAACTGCCAATGTAAGCTATTCATTCTGTAATTACACCCATCCTCCAGTGGTAGTACCGTACTTCGGCACAGCCAACAAAGGGGGGGGGGGGGGCGGGGGGTTAATTATAAACGGGAAGTTTACATAGGCCATTTAAATTATAATAAATTAAAAAACATTTTTTCATTACAGCAATCTTTTTAAAAGATATATATATATATATATATATAAGCAAGCAAATCATTTCACAGTAGGACCTACTGACCTGGAGCCTGAAATGTACAAGCGGCTACAATTGCCCACGAATTGATCTGAGTTTACAAGGAACTACAATATTTAGGGTTTGCCTTTTTATACCAGTTCCTCACACGGAGTACTTGAGCAGTGGACTTAATGAAGCCGGCCAGGCTAAACACACCTGTGCTCCAGATCCTTGAGCCCCAGTGACCAATGCCACAGGAGGTTATTAATTCTTAAAGTGGGAATTGCAGATCTTGGTAAATTTTTATATCAATGTTGCGAAAACAAATGCTTGTAAACGATTTTAGGTAGAGGGCCTTGTTTCTTTTCTCTATTCTCTTCCATCTTCTCACTCCTTTGCTTTTACCACTGTCCTGTTTGCATGCTTCCTATTAAGCCTTCTGAACTGGCAGCGTTGGTAGTGAAGACTTGAAAGAAGAAACTGCTCCTTTACTCACTCTAAATAAAGAGCATCCTATAAATCCTCAGACAAGAGTGGCTTTAAAAGCCATATATGTGCCCTTCTTCCTTAGGCCCTCTTGCTGTTGGTAACTTAACTATTATCTAACATTCTGAGAACAAACCTAATGAGAGTGTCCTCTACTGAAATGGTGTGATTGACAGGAACTCCAGTCAACCAGTGTAGCATTATACTGCTGCCAGGATCATTCCAATGAATAGACTACGAGGCCATGTGCCCCGGCAATCTGTCCCACATAGCCCAAGCAACTCCGTTCTATTTGTGCTTCAATTTTGTTACTTGCTGGTTAGCTGTTTGAATTTTATGTGCTTCCAGGTTTGAAAAAGGTTGCACCATTGTTGGAGAAATCCTAAATCAGAATATCAATTGTCAATATCTCTGACTTGAGATAATGCGAATTAATAGGAACATTGTTTGAAACTTTGAGACTCCATGCGCCTAAGCAGCCCATGAAACAAAACGCTGTAAACCACACACTGCCCGTAGACACTAACATTCGTTTCATCTCCCTGTACATGTGTCCCTTGCTCAATTTGACTGCAGATTTTTATGGTTTCTCCCTTGTATCTTTAGGGGATTAGGTGTGAAAGAGAAGTCAATATATTTCACCCCTTGGCGATAAGGAAATACACAAACTTTCCCCCATTTGTCTGAAACCATTGGCTTATCCCTGACAACAGTAGGAAATATTTGTTGTATCCTCCAATATGATCTATTCATCAGTGTCTTGAGACTGAATCTGATAGTCAGCTGCAAATATTCACTCATTTATTCCTTGATGATGCCAATTTGGTGTTTTTTTTAAAAAAAAAGTAACATTTGTCCTATCCATCCTCCCCCCTCCACACTTGCATTTCCCAGTACAGAAATGTTTGCAATTTCCGTCCACCTAGTCTTTGGTTTATTTTACTTTTCAAGTCAAATTTTTCTCAATATTTGGTCAGTCCCATGCGAGGGGGGCCCAGTTATCTCCTGTCCCACATTGCGAGTGGCCACGTGACATTTGCAGTCCCATGTGATTGAACTGTTGTGTTTTTGTACAAGAATGATGCAGAATTTTCAGTTGAAATGCCCTTGGGGCTGCTGCTGAGAGTGAAGTAATTCATATTGGATAGTCTACCTCTACTACCTAGAGCAGCAGACGCATGGGAACACCGCTACCTCCACGTTTCCTTCCAAGTCACACACCATCCTGATTTGGAATTATATCACCGTTCCTTCATCGTCGCGTGGTCAAAATCGTGGCACTCCCTCCCTAACAGTGCCGTGGGAGTATCTTCACCACATGGACTGCAGCGGTTCAAGAAAGTGGCTTACCGCCATCTTCGCAAGGGTGATTAGGGATGGGCAATAAATGCTGGCTTGCTAGTGACGCCCATATCCCGTGAACAAATTTTTAAAAATCCACCAAACATGACGCATGTTCTCCCATTGAGATTAAAATGAAACTGAAAAAGGAGGCTTATGAGGTTCACAATATGGTAGAAAATCGAGCAGAATACAGAAAGTGTCGAGGACTGAAAAGGGAATTAAGAGGGGATAACAGTGTATAGGCGGGTAACATAGTCAAAAGGGGGTGGGGCTGATTAGAGACCAAAAAGGATATGGTCTTGTGGAGGCAGAGGGCATAGCTGAGGTACTAAATGAGCACCTTCACAAAAGAAGAGGACGCTGCCAATATCACAGAAGGGAGTAAGGAAATTGGATAGGATAAAAATAGAGGAGGTATTTGAAAAGGTTGGCAGCAGTCAAAGTGGAAAAGTCACCTGTGGAAGGAGGAAAGAAGCTTTCTGCTCATCGAATTCTTCCTTACAAAGCAGTCCCCCAATTTAACTGTGTACTCACTCAGTGTGGGTATCATTTACCAGTACACAAAATGGAATTGGGTGCAAATCTCTAATGTTTTTATATCCCAGCATTGCTGCTTGTTTTCCAGCCATAAGTGTGTTTATCTTTTTGAATCATTCATGGATTATCCCAAAATATAAGATTCAGTGATAATCAGATCCATTTGACTCCATTTTCTGAATCTAAGGTAGATAATGGTAGGACATCAATGTAATTAGATTATACAAGCAGACTAATGGCAATTACTTTACTCCCTCCAAACCATATTGGGTGTTAAATAGAAACATAGAAAATAGGTGCAGGAGCAGGCCATTCAGCCCTTCTAGCCTGCACCGCCACTCAATGAGTTAATGGCTGAACATGAAACTTCAGTACCCCCTTCCTGCTTTCTCGCCATAC
Source organism: Pristiophorus japonicus (assembly GCF_044704955.1). Taxonomy (NCBI): domain Eukaryota; kingdom Metazoa; phylum Chordata; class Chondrichthyes; family Pristiophoridae; genus Pristiophorus; species Pristiophorus japonicus. The sequence continues at coordinate 82,684,981 of NC_091992.1, forward strand.
CCTTTGATCCCCCGAGTTGTAAGGACTTCATCTAACTCCCTTTTGAATATATTTAGTGAATTGGCCTCAACTACTTTCTGTGGTAGAGAATTCCACAGGTTCACCACTCTCTGGGTGAAGAAGTTTCTCCTCATCTGGGTCCTAAATGGCTTACCCCTTATCCTTAGACTGTGACCCCCGGTTCTGGACTTCCCCAACATTGGGAACATTCTTCCTCCATCTAACCTGTCTAAACCCGTCAGAATTTTAAATGTTTCTATGAGGTCCCCTCTCATTCTTCTGAACTCCAGTGAATACAAGCCCAGTTGATCCAGTCTTTCTTGATAGGTCAGTCCCACCATCCCGGGAATCAGTCTGGTGAATCTTCGCTGCACTCCCTCAATAGCAAGAATGTCCTTCCTCAAGTTAGGAGACCAAAACTGTACACAATACTCCAGGTGTGGCCTCACCAAGGCCCTGTACAACTGTAGCAACACCTCCCTGCCCCTGTACTCAAATCCCCTCGCTATGAAGGCCAACATGCCATTTGCTTTCTTAACCACCTGCTGTACCTGCATGCCAACCTTCAATGACTGATGTACCATGACACCCAGGTCTCGTTGCACCTCCCCTTTTCCTAATCTGTCACCATTCAGATAATAGTCTGTCTCTCTGTTTTTACCACCAAAGTGGATAACCTCACATTTATCCACATTATACTTCATCTGCCATGCATTTGCCCACTCACCTAACCTATCCAAGTCACTCTGCAGCCTCATAGCATCCTCCTCGCAGCTCACACTGCCACCCAACTTAGTGTCATCTGCAAATTTGGAGAGACTACATTTAATCCCCTCGTCTAAATCATTAATGTACAATGTAAACAGCTGGGGCACCAGCACAGAACCTTGCGGTACCCCACTAGTCACTGCCTGCCATTCTGAAAAGTACCCATTTACTCCTATTCTTTGCTTCCTGTCTGACAACCAGTTCTCAATCCACGTCAGCACACTACCCCCAATCCCATGTGCTTTAACTTTGCACATTAATCTCTTGTGTGGGACCTTGTCGAAAGCCTTCTGAATGTCCAAATATACCACATCAACTGGTTCTCCTTTGTCCACTTTACTGGAAACATCCTCAAAAAATTCCAGAAGATTTGTCAAGCATGATTTCCCTTTCACAAATCCATGCTGACTTGGACCTATCGTGTCACCATTTTCCAAATGCGCTGCTATGACATCCTTAATAATTGATTCCATCATTTTACCCACTACTGAGGTCAGGCTGACCGGTCTATAATTCCCTATTTTCTCTCTCCCTTCTTTTTTAAAAAGTGGGGTTACATTGGCTACCCTCCACTCGATAGGAACTGATCCAGAGTCAATGGAATGTTGGAAAATGACTGTCAATGCATCCGCTATTTCCAAGGCCACCTCCTTAAGTACTCTGGGATGCAGTCCATCAGGCCCTGGGGATTTATCGGCCTTCAATCCCATCAATTTCCCCAACACAATTTCCCGACTAATAAAGATTTCCCTCAGTTCCTCCTCCTTACTAGACCCTCTGACCCCTTTTATATCCGGAAGGTTGTTTGTGTCCTCCTTGGTGAATACCGAACCAAAGTACTTGTTCAATTGGTCTGCCATTTCTTTGTTCCCCGTTATGACTTCCCCTGATTCTGACTGCAGGGGACCTATGTTTGTCTTTACTAACCTTTTTCTCTTTATATACCTATAGAAACTTTTGCAATCCGCCTTAATGTTCCCTGCAAGCAGCTTCTCGTACTCCATTTTCTCTGCCCTAATCAAACCCTTTGTCCTCCTCTGCTGAGTTCTAAATTTCTCCCAGTCCCCGGGTTCGCTGCTATTTCTGGCCAATTTGTATGCCACTTCCTTGGCTTTAATACTATCCCTGATTTGCCTGGATAGCCACGGTTGAGCCACCTTCGCTTTTTATTTTTACGTCAGACAGGAATGTACAATTGTTGTAGTTCATCCATGCGGTCTCTAAATGTCTGCCATTGCCCATCCACAGTCAACCCCTTAAGTATCATTCGCCACTCTACCCTAGCCAATTCACGCCTCATACCTTCAAAGTTACCCTTCTTTAAGTTCTGGACCATGGTCTCTGAATTAACTGTTTCATTCTCCATCCTAATGCAGAATTCCACCATATTATGGTCACTCTTCCCCAAGGGGCCTCGCACAATGAGATTGCTAATTAATCCTCTCTCATTACACAACACCCAGTCTAAGATGGCCTCCCCCCTAGTTGGTTCCTCGACATATTGGTCTAGAAAACCATCCCTTATGCACTCCAGGAAATCCTCCTCTACCGTATTGCTTCCAGTTTGGCTAGCCCAATCTATGTGCATATTAAAGTCACCCATTATAACTGCTGCACCTTTATTGCATGCACCCCTAATTTCCTGCTTGATGCCCTCCCCAACATCACTACTACTGTTTGGAGGTCTGTACATAACTCCCACTAACGTTTTTTGCCCTTTGGTGTTCTGCAGCTCTACCCATATAGATTCCACATCATCCAAGCTAATGTCTTTCCTAACTATTGCATTAATCTCCTCTTTAATCAGCAATGCTACCCCACCTCCTTTTCCTTTTATTCTATCTTTCCTGAATGTTGAATACCCCTGAATGTTGAATACCCCTGGATGTTGAGTTCCCAGCCCTGATCATCCTGGAGCCACGTCTCTGTAATCCCAATCACATCATATTTGTTAACATCTATTTGCACAGTTAATTCATCCACCTTATTGCGGATACTCCTTGCATTAAGACACACAGTTTTCAGGCTTGTTTTTTTTTAACACCCTTTGTCCTTTTAGAATTTTGCTGTACAGTGGCCCTTTTTGTTCTTTGCCTTGGGTTTCTCTGCCCTCCACTTTTCCTCATCTCCTTTCTGTCTTTTGCTTTTGCCTCCTTTTTGTCTCCCTCTGTCTCCCTGCATTGGTTCCCATCCCCCTGCCATATTAGTTTAACTCCTCCCCAACAGCACTAGCAAACACTTCCCCTAGGACATTGGTTCCGGTCCTGCCCAGGTGCAGACCGTCTGGTTTGTACTGGTCCCACCTCCCCCAGAACTGGTTCCAATGCCCCAGGAATTTGAATCCCTCCCTGCTGCACCACTGCTCAAGCCACGTATTCATCTGCGCTATCCTGCGATTCCTACTCTGACTAGCACGTGGCACTGGTAGCAATCCCAAGATTACTACTTTTGAGGTCCTACTTTTTAATTTAGCTCCTAGTTCCTTAAATTCGTTTCGTAGGACGTCATCCCTTTTTTTAACCTATGTCGTTGGTACCAATGTGCACCACGACAACTGGCTGTTCTCCCTCCCTTTTCAGAATGTCCTGCACCCGCTCCGAGACATCCTTGACCCTTGCACCAGGGAGGCAACATACCATCCTGGAGTCTCGGTTGCGGCCGCAGAAGCGCCTATCTATTCCCCTCACCATTGAATCCCCATCACTATCGCTCTCCCACTCTTTTTCCTGCCCTCCTGTGCAGCAGAGCCAGCCACGGTGCCATGAACTTGGCTGCTGCTGCCTTCCCCTGATGAATCATCCCCCCCCAACAGTACTCAAAGCGGTGTATCTGTTTTGCAGGGGGATGACCACAGGGGACCCCTGCACTACCTTCCTTGCACTACTCTTCCTGCTGGTCTTCCATTCCCTATCTGGCTGTGGACCCTTCTCCTGCGGTAGGAGGAAATATTTACCAAGTTAAATGGTGCAAATTGAATGCCAGACTGGGTTCCAGAATTTGGCAAACAATCTGCTCCCTTTCATTGACCCTTTAGCTGACCCCTCAATCTTTAGCTCTCTTTCCCAACTACCTTCTAGTAAAACCAACCCCCTCTAGTTTTTTATGATAAATCTATTCTACAGGATACAAGAGAACCAATAGCTGAACATGGGTGTGAACATGGGGTCGTACCATTGAAAGAGAGGTAACTTTTCCATACTTGTCTTGATCCTAGAAGTCCAAAGGAGAAACTTGTACTCCAATGTGCAATGCATTGAGGCTGACATTACCATGTTGTATGTCTGCTCCTTCCTCTCCATTTAAACAGGGGAGGGGGTGAAGGTTTGCGTCTCTTCATATCGCCAGTCGCATAAACCCACAACCTCCGGTTTGGCCCCCTAACCCTGTATCCTGCTATTTTTCTTACTCCCAAAAGTCTTGCTCACGGAGGGTTGACGTTTCTGCCTTCTGTGAAAATGATAGGTCATCTGCATATGGAGTTGGCCTGTAGGATACTTCCCTTGATCGAAGGTCTTGTATTCCGGGGTCTGTTCTAGGTGCTCCTCTCAGTGACCTGATGGCCAGAAGAAAATTGGTGCTAAAGGGTTTGCAAGTCTAGTGCCCCTGACACTCTTAAAGGGGGCAAGAGAAAGGCATTCTGCTACTGTGAGTGGTGTAAATAGTCTATCCACCTGAAGGAAGGGCAGAGTACAACTTGTGTTCTGTTCAATGAGATGCCTCTTTACAACCAGTTACTGGATCTCATTCTTCTTCTGCTCTATAAACACAAAATACTAGTCTGATTTATTAGAATATATTCTAGCTTGAGTAAAGTTTTCATTCATCCTGAGTGGTTGAGACGGAGACCATTGCATCTTTTTTTTTAAAGTAGACAAATATTTGAAGCAGAGGAAGTTAAAGGGCGGTGGGAAAGGAGCAGGGCGGTGGGAAAGGAGCAGGGCGGTGGAATTGGTTTGGATTGATGTAGCAAAGAGTTGGTACTGATCCATGGGGACAAATGGTCGCCTTCTGTGCTGTTATTCTAAGGGCATCATTCACTAAGCTGAAGCAGACTCCAAACTGAGAAAATCAGTGGCTTATGTTCACTGTAATGATATTTTCCATCAGTACTTTGTCCCACAGAAACGGGGATAACTTTCGCAATACTTACTGTTCTGCATTCTCCAAACTGTAGAAACAATGCAAAATATTTGTAAACACCAAAAAAACAATTTCTGGGGGCAAACAAGTTAGCAAGCTGACAGAAAGCTGTATTTGTAACATTGGATTATGTTTTTTAAATGCATGGAAACTTGGCTAGAATGTTTATTTTTTGCAAACCTGCAGCCATATCCTTTATTTTTCACCAATGATCCCAAGTCTTTTAATAAAACATGTTGAACAGGTTCATGTATATTCCTCTCGTTTACCAAGTTAGATCGGCTTGTGGTAGTGCAGCTGCCTTGATGCTCTAACAATTAGCAGAGAACTGATGTCTCAACTTGTTAGACCTGTCAAGCCAAACTGCCAACACATGAACTGGAAGACTATCTTGTGTCTGAGAAACCGATAAATAAAGGGAAATGGAAGGGAAACCAAATTTTAATGTGATTTTTAAGAATTCAATTTAATTAATTGATTTCTACGTTCTAAACATGGGACATAGGTTTTCTTTTGGTGAGTATGTCACTGAACACATTACATGCCCATTGGGTTGATGCGATGATTGATGTCTTGGCAGCTTTGTTGGATTGCTGCAATGTGATGTGCTGCTAATGTGTCACAAAACAAAATCAGATGATTGTAGAAAATAGGAGCAGGAGTAGGCCATTGGCCCCTCAAGCCTGTTCAGTCATTCAATAAGATCATGGTTGATCTGAACTTGGGCTCCACTTCTCTACCCACTCCCCATAACCCTTCACTCCCTTATTGTTCCAAAATCTGTCTATCTTCTCCTTAAATGAGAAGAGTTAACAGTGCAGCTGTTTACTCCCTGCAAATTTCTATCCTGATTTATACACCCCTTTCAGTAGTGCCTCGGGATGAAGTATCTTTTTGTTGAGGTGGGGGGGTAGTTTGAAAAGAGTTGTACAGGTTAAACCTCTCTTATCCGGCACCCTTGGGACCTGGCCTGTGCCAGATAAGGGATTTTGCCGGGGGGGGGGGGGCACGTTAAATTGGATAGTACAGGGACTGGGCAGGGGGATATTGGGGCTGGGAGTGCGTCAGGGAGGTTGTGGGGGGTGGGGGTGAGGCGGTGGATCGCGGGGTCAGGCCAGTGATTGCGGGAGTCGGCAACGAGGAAGGACTTCAATTTGTTCAAGCCGGAGTTCTGTGCATGCGCCACCCGGTGGCCGGGAATGGTCCGGAAGAGGGGTGGTGCCAGATAAGGGAGCCCGGATGGGAGGTTCAACAGGTCATGTAACTTGCATTGTTTGAAGTCCCTCAATCAGGTGAAATAACAGCGAAAGTCACATTTTTAAAAATACATTCTATCCAGGGAGACTTTAGAGGTCCTCCCAGCACAGCTGTTTTTTTTTTGCCTCTCAGCATCAGGTATGGCAGCAAGTGACTCGTGTATTGGAACAAGCCCCGCTGTGCCTTCCCTTGAGGTTTCAGAGAATCAGTACAGTGGAAGAATTGTGAAATCTGGTTGTGCTGTCCTGTAAGATTTTACCTAACTTGTACTTTTATTTCTGTGAAATGCCGTTTTGTTTTGCAAAAGTCTTTCTGACGTTGACCTTGTTTCTACAGCTCTGTTCCATGTGTCAGAGAACTGGTGCCACTCTAGGCTGCTACATTAAAGGCTGCCCTCTTAAGTACCACTATGCCTGTGCTGTAGATAGTAGTGAGTATCTCTTCAGTTATTTTTGGTTATGATCAAGAAGGTAAAATGTTTGTGGAGTTGTGTACAGACCTTTGCTTTACGATGAAGTAGCTTTTTGATTGTTACATAATTAAATATGAAGAGCTGAATACAACCATTTTGTTCCCTGCAAATAATGATCTCGCTGTGGTAATGCTTTCTGCATTGGAAAGGACACTGGTGATTTAAATTGATGAACACTAGTGCCATGTGAGCCAGTAAAAGTAATTACCCAATTTTATTCTGGGACCACACTCCCCTGATAATTCAAAGTCATTTATTTTGCACCCCCACAAATTTGAATTATCTAGAAATTCAAATGAAGCAATTGTATTAGAATGGCCTTTAGCATAAATCGAATTATTCAAATTAACAGGAATGGGCTGTGTATAATTTATTCCATCATTTTAAATAATGTTCAGGTTCAATTTGATGTAACTGTGGAAGTAGTGCAAAGCGGAGTCAGTATTTGCTGAAGCCCATCGAGCTGCTTAACACTAGTTTGAAGTACTGGGTCGTTGCTGCCTTGTTTAGTATATGGGTACTAATATGCTTCAGGCAGAATTGTACTTACGCCAATGTACTTTCATGGTGTGCGATATGTTCTTGTGTGATACTGTTAATTCATCACCTCTTTGTTCTCACCATTGCCCCATCAGCAAAGACAAGTCAGTACTTCATCCTAGTGTTCGACAGCTCAAAAATGTTCTCTCCAGACACCGCCCCAATTTAGACAAACAAGACTTGCAGTTGTATGGCTGGCTATGGTGAACCTCGTATGATAATTTCATATTCCCATTGCACTGTGCTGAAATCTCTGACAATGCTGATAAGATGTATATTCAATTCCCTAGATGAATTAATCATTTTTTGGGGAGTGTATGGGTTAGGAGAAGAATAGAAAGGGCAAAGGAGGCGGGCGGTGGAATTTTCTTCAGTGACACACAGGAAAAAGCAATTAAAGCACAGCGAGAGAGCTTGGTCCTGTACTGAAAGGCTCTGCATTGTCCCAGTAGGCTGGTGAATGGTTAATGGGATCTGTCAGCCGATAGTGTTTGATGCATTGGCTGATGGATCCATTATCCTGCTATTGACCTTTATGTACTGAAGACTTCTCATGTTACGAAAAACTGTGGTGTCATTGCTTTTTTTCCCTCTTAAAAGGGGAAGGAAAGTATAGCAGCCGAGCACATCATCACATTAATGCACTAAAAATCATCCGTTATAACCAGCAGCACAGACAGATGATTGCCAGCAGTTTAGGGAGGAAAACTTGAGTTGCCTTCCCGTAATAAACATCACCATAACTATGGTGTCACCAAATTAAATGGCAGCACCAAAGCCAACAGTGATAGGACATTTATGTGGGCAAGTGTGCTTGTTCCTGGGTTGTCGTTCCTCTTTAAATGGAATTATGACACAATGCTCATTATTATAACCATTGTCACTTGCTATTGGTTCCAGGTTATAGAATCTTACAGCACAGAAGGAGGCCTCTTGGCCCGTCGTGCCAGTGCCGGCTCTTTGAAAGAGCTGTCCAATTAGTCCCAATTCTTGGGTATTGATTAAAGAATATGGGAATGAAGCTGGCAAATTACTATTCAAAAATAAGTATGCGGTTGGATGTTGTGTTTGCATTACCAGAGTCTGAGTTAACAGTGCTTGCACATCCAATGGTGGAGCGGTGATTGTTATCCACTGCTAGGGGTCTCGCAGTCTATGTTTTGAGTCTTTGTTAATTGGGTTTAAATTGATTTCTGCTGTCTGAATGTGTAATTAAAAGTGAGGAATCCTGGTTGACCTGCATTTGCTCTTTATTCCAGAATGTTTCCTAAATGAAGATAATTTCTCAATGAAATGTACAAAACACAAGGTACAGCAATAGTACATCTTTATATTTCCGAAATCTTTTACCATGTACAAGTTGTGCATTCATTTGATCAATTTTCAGAGATCAAATCTTAATGCTTTTCACACATTTGTTAATTTTTTTTGTCAACCAGTATGTAGACAGATTGTGTGCGGTAACAATCACTGTCAGATATCCTTATCGTTCTGATTTGCTGTCACATTCACGGGTTCCCGCTCATGGAAAATATATGTAAAAGTTATGCCCAATATACTGTATGCCAGGTTTAATTATATTTTTAATAAGTAACACGGCTATATAAATATTAAAAACAATTAAATGGTTAGAAATGCTTAGTGAAGATCTCATCTCCTGATTCAGATGATAAATTGCTCTTGTTGGTTTACGATGACCTTTGAACCACTTACTGAGATGGTTTCTCTGTGATCCATTGTTATTTTCTACCTACGATAGTAACACCTCCCAGCATTATTGTTTGCTAATTTTTATGTGACACAGAAACATTGAACATCTAGTCGTCGGAAAGTCCGTCTAACTGATGGCATGCAATTGGTGGTGATTATTTAGATAAGTTTTAAAATCAGCAGCAGTGTGACCTCAGTTTTAATTGGAATTCCATGTCTGCGGATATCTTTATCCAGTCAGCGACTTGCTGAATTGTTGCTGGGAAACAAACATAGTTTTAAACATCATATACAATCTGGCTGCAAATCATGTCTGCGCATGTGCTGGGGTATACTTCCCTGGCCTTGTTGAATTTTGTTTTGTAGGGAGAGGAGAGAAATCTGTACTTGCTACTTTTGTTTAGCACGCAAACAATTTTCTGCCACTCCCTTAAATTTTTAACTTTGTTTCAATGGTTATCCTTTGTGACTGTGACAAAGGCAAACAATCCCTCCTTGTCCTTCTTGACCCATCTGCAGCCTTTGACATGGTTGACCACTCTATCCTTCTCCAACACCTCTCCACTGTCATTCAGCGGAGTGGGATTGCACTCGCCTGGTTCCATTCTTATCTATCTAATCGTAGCCAGAGAAACACCTGCAACAGCTCCTCTTCTCACCCCCGCATCGTTACCTCGGGTGACCTCCAAAGATCTATCTTTGGCCTCCTCCTACTTCTCATCTACATGTTGCCCCTTGGCGACATCGAACACACAGTCAATTTCCACATGTACGCTGATGACACCCAGCTCTACCTCAGTACCACTTCTCTCGACCCCTCCACGGTCTCTAAATTATCAGGCTGTTTGTCCGACATCCAGTTCTGGATGAGCAGAAATTTTCTTCAATTGAATATTGGGAAGGCTGCAGCCATTGTTTTTTGCCTCTGCCACATCCCTGTTCACTAGCCACTGACTCCATCCCTCTCCCCAACTCCTATCTGAGGCTGAACCAGACTGTTCGCAAACTTGGTGTCATATTTGACCCTCAAAGGAGCTTTCGACCACATATCTGCAACATAACTAAGACTGCCTATTTTCACCTCTGTAACATCGCCCGTCTCCAACCTTGCCTCAGCTCATCCGCTGCTGAAGCCCTCATCCATGCCTTTGTTACCTCTAGACTTGACTATTCCAATGCACTCCTGGCTGGCCTCCCACATTCTACCCTACGTAAACTGGAGATGATCCAAAACTCGGCTGCCTGTGTCCTAACTCACACCAAGTCCCGCTCGACCACCAACATTGGCTTCCAGTTAAGCAACGCCTCGATGTCAAAATTCTCATCCTTATTTTCAATTCAGATCCCTCCATGGCCTCGCCCCTCCCTATCTCTGTAATCTCCTCCAGCCCAACAACCCCGCCTCTTTCCCCCCCCCGAGATATCTGTGTTCCTCTAATTCTGCCCTCCTGAGCATCCCTGATTTGTAATTGCTCAACCATTTTTGGCTGTGCCTTCTGTTGCCTAAGCCCCAAGTTTTGGAATTCCCTACCTAAATCTCTCCGCCTCTCTACTTCTCTTTCCTTCTTCAAGACGCACCTTAAAACATACCTCTTTGACCAACCTGCGCTAATTTCTACTTATGCGGCTTGGTGTCAAATTTTTATTGCATAATACTCCTGTGAAGTGCCTTGGGACGTTTCACTACGTTAAAGGCGCTATATAAATAAAAGTTGTTACCCTAATGTTTCCCCCAACAAATTACATTTAATCTTTGTTAAAGGGGAAACTTGGCACAAAATGTACTGGTTACAATTTTTAAAACTGGAAAAATCACTTCACAAACCAATTCAAACTATTGCATGGGCAGTGGATGCAGAAATGCTTCCATAGTGGGATCGAGTTGCCACAATTTTAAGGTTAATGTGACAATGAATTCTCCCATTTCTGGGAAAAGTAACTGATTTGCCTCCATGAAGACCTGTTGACCTGTCACAATTTTAAGAATATAAGAAATAGGAGCAGGAGTAGGCTATTTGGCCCCTCAAGCCTGCTCTACCATTCAATAAGATCATAGCTGATCTGATCTTGGACTCAGCTCCACTTCCCTGCCTGCTCCCCATAACCCTTCACTTCCTTATCGTTCAAAAATCTGTCTATCTCCAACTTAAATTTATTCAATGACCCATCCTCCTCATCTCAGTTCTAAACGGGTGACCCCTTATTCTTAAACTATGCCCCCTAGTTCTAGATTCCCCCACGAGTGGAAACATCCTCTCTGCATCTACCTTTTCGAGCCCCCTCAGTATTTTATGTTTCACTAAGATCACCTCTCATTCTTCTAAACTCCAATGAGTACAGGCCCAACCTGCTCAACCTTTCTTCATAAGTCAACCCCTTCATCTCAGGAATCAGAATCAATCTAGTGAACCTTCTCTGAACTGCCTCCAATACAAGTATATCCTTCCTTAACTAAGGAGACCAAAACTGTACGCAGTACTCTACCAATACCCTGTACAGTTGTAGCAGGACTTCCCTGCTTTTGTACTCCATGCTCTTGCAATAAAGGCCAACATTCCATTTCCTTCCAAATTACCTGCTGTACCTGCATACCAACTTTCTGCATTTCATGCACAAGGACTCCCAGATCCTTCTGTACAGCAGAATTTTGTAATCTCTCTCCATTTAAATAATAATTTGCTTTTTTATTTTTCCTGCCAAAGTGGATAACCTCACATTATACTCTAATCTGCCAAATGTTTGCCCACTCACTTAGCCTATCGATATCCCGTTGCAGATTATTTGCGTCCTCCACACAACTTGCTTTCCCACCTTTCCCCATCTTTGTATCATCAGCAGACTTGGCTACATTACACTCGGTCCCTTCATCCAAGTCATTAATATAGATTGTAAATAGTTGATGCCCCAGCGCGCATCCCTGTGGCACCCCAATAGTTACTGTTTGCCAACCGGAAAATGACCCATTTATCCTGACTCTGTTTTCTGTTAGTTAGCCAATCCTCTCCATGCTATTATCCCAAATGATAGGCTGACACTTCAGTGCAGGAATGCGACACTGTTGAGGGTGCCGTCTCTCACTGTTGAAGGTGCATGCCTTGACCTGCCATTCATGGGTGGACATAAACGATCGACCAGAGCAACGAGTTCTCCCATTATCATGGCCAACATTCCTCCCTCAAGTAACAACACCAAAATCAGATTGTCCAGTGATTCATTTATTTGTTGTTTACGGGAGCTTGCTGTGTGGCTGTTGCCTATCGAACAACAGGGGCTGCACTTCAAAAGTAAAGTGCTTTGGGATGTCCTGAGGGCATGAAGGGTGTTATTTATCTGCATCTTCTTTCTATCACCATGAGACATTTGTTGTGATATTGCACAATAAGTTATTGTACTGATTTTTATACAAATACTCCCTGCAGCTAATGTCCCAGACACACGCAGCAATTTGTGGAGCAGTGAGAGGGGTTAGTGTTTGCCTTTAAAAACACCATGTTTATAATTTTGTTTTATAATTGTTTAAAAAAATTGCAGTCATAATTTCATAATTTGCGATTTTTTTTTTAATGGATTGGATAGTCCACGGACATGGTGTCAAAACATTCACGGAAAATTGGCCTTTCTTTCAAAAGGTTCTTTAAGTCCTGTAATAAGAACATAAGAAATAGGAGCAGGAGTAGGTCATACAGCCCCTCGAGCCTGCTCCGCCATTTAATACGATCATGACTGATCCAATCATGGACTCGGCTCCACTTCCCTGCCCGCTCCCCAAAACCCCTTATCCCCCTATCATTTAAGAAACTATCTATTTCTGTCTTAAATTTATTCAATGACCCAGCTTCCACAGCTCTCTGAGGCAGCGAATTCCACAGATTTACAACCCTCAGAAGAAATTTCTCCTCTTCTCAGTTCTTCTAAGATCATGCCCTCTAGTTCTAGTCTCCCCTATCAGTGGAAACATCCTCTCTGCATCCACCTTGTCAAGCCCCCTCATAATCTTACGCATTTCTGCAATACTATGTTCTTGTTATGAGAGGCTTCTAGTGATTTGTGTAGACAAAGGTTTTTCTAGTAGTAGATAAGTACTGTATCATTTCAATTCACTTTGTAGGTCCAATGATTTTAAGAAAAAATTCATTTAGAAAATTTAGTTTCAGCACCTCTGGACATCTCCCTCCAAAAACACAATCTTGTGCTTTACAGTGTTCAGTACTTCTCTGAACAGAACTCTACGTTAGAGAGAGTTTTTGTGATCCTTCCTTACTGCTTTTTAATGGGAGTGGTCTAGCAAGTTGGAAGTGACAATGAAAGGATCCCATCCCATGTCCTGTAGTTTTCAGGTCTCCTCAAATAGCAGGATGCAGGAGAGGAGGAAAGAACAAAAGGGAAGGTCTGTGACAGGATGGAAGGCAGAAGAGATTAAGAAACAAAAGGGATGATGGTGCAAGGCAAAAGGAGATGGTAATGGGACAAGTTAAGAAACAAAAGATGATTCCAAATAGGATGGAAATGGCAGAATCATCTTGCCATGGGAAAGAGAAAAAAACTAGGTGCAGGGGTTACGATCTGAAATTGTTGAACTCGATGTTGAATCCAGAAGGCTGTAAAGTGGTAAACGAAAGGATGAGACGCTGATCCTCGAGCTTACGGTGAGCTTCATTGGGTGACACAGTTAATTCAGAAACTAGGGTCCTGAACTTAAGGAAAGGTAACTTCAATGGTTTGAGGCGTGAATTGGCTAGAATAGACTGGCAAATGATACTTAAAGGGTTGATGGTGGATAGGCAATGGCAAAATTTAAAGATCACATGGATGAACTTCAACAACTGTACATCCCTGTCTGGAGTAAAAAATAAAACGGGGAAGGTGGCTTAACCGTGGCTAACAAGGGAAATTAGGGATAGTGTTAAATCCAAGGAAGAGGCATATAAATTGGCCAGAAAAAACAACAAACCTGAGGACAGGAAAAAATTTAGAATTCAGCAGAGGAGGGCAAAGGGTTTAATTAAGAGGGGGAAATAGAGTATGAGAGGAAGCTTGCCGGGAACATAAAAACTGACTGCAAAAGTTTCAATAGATACGTGAAGAGTAAAGGATTAGTGAAGACAAACGTAGACCCCTTGCAGTCAGATTCAAGTGAATTTATAATGGGGAACAAAGAAATGGCAGACCAGTTGAACAAATACTTTGGTTCTGTCTTCACAAAGAAAGACACAAATAACCTTCTGGAAGTACTAGAGGACCGAGGGTCTAGTGCGAAGGAGGAACTGAAGGATATCCTTATTAGGCAGGAAAATGATGGGATTGAATACCGATAAATCCCTAGGGCCTGATGATCTGCATCCCAGAGTACTTAAGGGAGTGACCCTAGAAATAATGGTGCATTGGTGATCATTTTCCAACAGTCTATCAACTCTGGATCAGTTCTTATGGACTGGAGGGTAGCTAATGTAACACCACTTTTTTTTTTAAAGGGAGGGAGAGAGAAAACGGGTAATTATAGACCGATTAGCCTGACATCAGTAGTGGGGAAAATGTTGGAATCAATTATTAAGGATGAAATAGCAGTGCATTTGGAAAGCATTGACAGAATCGGTCCAAGTCAGCATGGATTTATGAAGGGAAAATCATGCTTGACAAATCTTCTGGAATTTTTTGATATAACTAGTAGAGTGGACAAGGGAGAACCAGTGGATGTGGTGTATTTCGACTTTCAAAAGGCTTGACAAGGTCCCACACAAGAGATTGGTGTGCAAAATCAAAGCACATGGTATTGGGGGTAATGTACTGGCGTGGATAGAGAACTGGTTGGCAGACAGGAAGCAGAGTCGGGATAAACGGGTCCTTTTCAGAATGGCAGGCAGTAACTAGTGGAGTGCTGCAGGGCTCAGTGCTGGGACCCCAGCTCTTTACAATATACATCAGTGATTTGGATGAAGGAATTGAGTGTAATATCTCCAAGTTTGCAGATGACACTAAACTGGGTGGCGGTGTGAGCTGTGAGGGGAACGCTAGGAGACTGCAGGGTGACTTGGACAGGTTAGGTGAGTGGGCAAATGCATGGCAGATGCAGTATAATGTGGATAAATGTGAGGTTATCCACTTTGGGGGCAAAAACGCGAAGACAGACTATTATCTGAATGGCGGCAGATTAGGAAAAGGGGAGGTGCAACGAGACCTGGGTGTCATGGTTCATCTTTGCTGTACCTGTATGCCAACTTTGAAAGTTGGCTTACAGGTACAGCAGGCGGTGAAGAAGGCAAATGGTATGTTGGCCTTCATAGTTAGGGGATTTGCGTATAGGAGCAGGGAGGTCTTACTGCAGTTGTACAGGGCCTTGGTGAGGCCTCACCTGGAATATTGTGTTCAGTTTTGGTCTCCTAATCTGAGGAAGGACGTTCTTGCTATTGAGGGAGTGTAGCGAAGGTTCACCAGACTGATTTCTGGGATGGCAGGACTGACATATGAGGAGAGACTGGATCAACTGGGCCTTTATACATTGGAGTTTAGAAGGATGAGAGGGGATCTCATAGAAACATATAAGATTCTGACGGGACGGGACAGGTTGGATGCGGGTAGAATGTTCCCGATGTTGGGGAAGTCCAGAACCAGGGGACACAGTCTTAGGATAAGGGGTAAGCCATTTAGGACTGAGATGAGGAGAAACTTCTTCACTCAGAGTTGTTAACCTGTGGAATTCCCTGCCGCAGAGAGTTATTGATATCAGTTCATTGGATATATTCAAGAGGGAGTTAGATATGGCCCTTACGGCTAAGGGGATCAAGGGGTATGGAGAGAAAGCAGGAAAGGGGTACTAAGGGAATGATCAGCTATGATCTTATTGAATGGTGGTGCAGGCTCGAAGGGCCGAACGGCCTACTCCTGCACCTATTTTCTCTGTTTCTATGTAACAGTGTAGGAGACCGTGGACGGAGATCAGAGTGGGAGTGTAACGGAGAATTAAACGGGCAGGCGACTGGAAGTTCGGGGTCATGCTTATGGACTAAACAGAGATGTTCTGCAAAGCGGTCACTCAATCTGCATTTGGTCTCCCCAATGTAGAGGCGACCACATCGTGAGCAGTGACTACAGTATACTAAATTGAAAGAAGTACAGGTGTTTGGGGCCCTGGACAGTGGGAAGAGAGGAGGTGCTGGGATGATTGAGGAGTGGACCAAGGTAGCGGTGGGGGGGAGGGGGAGGTCAGGGGGTGGGGTGGAGGTCAGGGGGTGGGGGGGAGGTGGAGGTCAGGGGGAGTGGGAGGGGGAGGGGGGAAGGGGAGGAGGGGAGAGTCCTGGCCGAAGAAGTGGGCACGGAGACAAAAGCATCGTGCCAAGCTTGAAATTGAGGTGGGGGCATAAGAGGATGAGGACTGATCATTTGGGGTCAGAGAGGGGATCGTGAAAACACAGCAGGGGGTGAGATTGGAAGAAGGGATGGGATGAGAGGGGAGTGAAGGGGAAGAAGGTTCCAGAGGGGCATTGGTGTCCAAGAGTTGTTGAAGGTTACGATCCTTTCCACCTGAAAGGAAGGGAAAAAGTTTTTTGTTGAAGCGCCAGATGAGATGAAGGATGAAATGGAATTGCGGGCCAGGACGGCTCCAAGATAATGATTCGTTGCTGCTGGAGAGAGATTGAGAGCATGAGTGGCATTGAGGTGTGGGTGGTGTCATTATTTTCCTATTGTGCAGCTCCTCAGTCTTCACAATCTGTACTTGCAGCTCTGAAGATATTTTGATCATTTGTCAGTTTTTTGCTCTGTGACTTACTGAAACTAAATATTACAGAAATATAACCGTTAACGTCGCAAGAAGGTGTGATCAGTGAGAATCCTCTACTCCTCCAATATTGCAGTTTATAAGATATACTGTGTCGAAATTACTCCAAAGGACCATTGTTCTGTTGGATTACTGGTGCCTCATAAAAGAACACTATGCCATCACATGTGTAAGGATTTCAGATAGCCAAGAGTAATGAAAACTCAGGAAATGTACAGTTGACAATGCATTATAATTTCTATTAATGGACTATTCAGGGGACTGGTTGGTGCAGTGGCCTATAACTCTGGGCCCTGTGATCGAATCCAGCATAAACTGATGGGATGAAAGTCTCCTGTGCTTACTGATTGCAAGGGTCCGATATGGAATGCCTTTGGGCAGTCTCTCGTTCCTGGTGCGGATGAGCCCACAGCACACAACCATCTCTACTTTAGGACTAATTGACAATCTCACTCAGAAGCAACAGACGGCACATGTGATAAATTATGATTCATCGTTGCTGGGTCAAAATCCTCCCTAACAGCTCTGGGAGTACTTTCACCACACGGACTGCAACAGTTCAAGAAGGCGGCTCACCACCACCGTCTCTGGCAACTAGGATGGGCAATAAATGCCTTGCCAGTGATGCCCATATCTCGAGAATGAATCAATTAAAAAAAATAAATTGCACTGGTCTCCAACAAACTCATCATTCCATAGCTACCTGCCATTGTCATTATATCTTGCATAAGAACATAAGAAATAGGAGCAGGAGTTGACCATTTGGCCCCTCGAGCCTGCTCCGCCATTCAATATGATCATGGCTGATCTGATCTTGGGCTCAGTTCCACTTCCCTGCCCGCTCCCCATAACCCTTCACTCCCTTATCGCTCAAAAATCTGTCTACCTCTGCCTTTAATATATTCAATGGCCCAGGCTCCACAGCTCTCTGGGGCAGAGAATTCTACAGATTTCCCACCCTCAGAGAAGAAATTCTTCCTCATCTCAGTTTTAAATGGGCAACCCCTTATTCTGAAACTATATCCCCTAGTTCTAGATTTCCTACGAGTGGAAACATCCTCTCTGCATCTACCTTGTAGAGCCCCCTCAGTATCGTGTATGTCTCAATAAGATCACCTCTCATTCTTCTAAACTCCAATGAGTATAGGCCCAACCTGCTCAGCCTTTCTTCATAAGTCAACCCCTTCATCTCGGGAATCAATCTAGTGAATCTTCTCTGAACAGCCTCCAATGCAAGTATATCCTTCCTTAAATACGGAGACCAAAACTGTACACAGTACTCCAGGTGTGGCCTCAACAATACCTT
Organism: Pristiophorus japonicus; assembly: GCF_044704955.1. Taxonomy (NCBI): domain Eukaryota; kingdom Metazoa; phylum Chordata; class Chondrichthyes; family Pristiophoridae; genus Pristiophorus; species Pristiophorus japonicus. Next base: position 82,702,948 of record NC_091992.1, read on the forward strand.
GTATAGTTGTAGCTGGACTTCTCTACTCTTACATCTTGAACCATATATGTTATAATATATATTATATATATATATATATATTTTCCAGTTAGAGATGATTCACACACTGACGGATGAAAAGTAAATTATGCTTTTCTGAGGGGACTGAGGACTATACTTGGGGCAGAGTAGAGGGCATTTTATTCTGCGTCTGACCATGGTATACTGTATGCCCAGAATATTCCATTCCCCAGTAATATCACAAAACTCTCAAACAAAAGTAATTTGTTTTGAAAATTGGTGAAGCTATTGCCTTCTAACTTATTGCTGTGAAATGAGTTTATTCTGGGAACATCCCGATTCTGCCTATCGGGAAACGATGGCTTCTGTAATTAAACTGAGATCAATATCCGAGTCTGAAGAGAGTATTCTTTTGGGAGAAGGTTATATGAGCTGTGTTTGCCTTGCCTGCTGTCATATCTCCTCTTACTATTTTGTTTGCTCACTTACTAGGACAAAGCTCTGAAAGTTTCAGTAAAAGGGGACAGCAGGTGACAGTGAAACTGAGGCTCAAGTCTGCTGAACTGTAAGTAGATTCAGTCTATCTAAATAATTAATTTTGCACAACATGATGTTTCTTTTAATGTAGCAGCAATGCCGACCTGGAAATGCAGCATTTGTGGCTTGTAACCCATGCTTGTCTGTTACGTTTCACGCAGCCAATCTATTTGTGTGGCACGGTGTTGGAAGTTAATGAAGCTGTTATTTTCTCAGACTCTTGCCAATAAACCTACTGATTTCTGCAATTAACATGATAATGAACCCCCTAAAGATGAATCCTAAATCTAGGGCAAAACCTGGAGACATCAGCCTGCAGTAGTTCTGGAGAGGTGCATGCACCTCTTCCTGTGTGTAGCACAGGGAGTACCTCATCGAAATAGAAGGCCTCTTCAGTCACCTGGGTCACATACAGGAAGGTGGGCGGAGTTCCATGGGAGAGGAGGTGCTAATGATGCAGCCAGTGTGCTTTGACACTGTCTTTTAGGAAGATAGCTGGTAGATTTTATTATTTACTTAATGTCTTTTATTTATTTCTTCCAAATTTGTGCATCAGCTGTGGCTCAGTGGAAGCACACTCATCTCCGAGTCAGAAAGTCATGGGTTCAAGTTCTACTCCAAAGACTTAAGCACACAATCGTGACTGACACTTCAGTGCAGTACTGACGGAGTGCTGCACTGTCGGATGAGACGTTAAACCAAGGCCCTGTCTACCCTCTCAGGTGAACAGGAAAGATCCCATGGAGCTATTTGAAAAAGAGCTGGGGGGGTTATCCTCAGTATCCAGACCAATATTTATCCCTCAACCAACATCACTACAACAGATTATCTGGTCATTTATTCCATTGCTGTTTGTGGGAGCATGCTGTGCGCAAATTGGCTGCCGGGTTTCCTACATTACAACATGACTACATTTCAAAAGTTGGCTGTAAAGCACTTTGGGAGGTCTTGCGGTTGTGAATGGCACTATATAAATGCAAGTTTTTATTTGTTGCAGAAATAAGCCTAATTCTGAGTGCAAACATTCGGTTTAATTTTTTTACCTGCACAAAGTGATTTGCTCACTGCTGATTTCACCCAATTTTTGTTGTTTTTTACTTTAACTCAGGAAAAATGAAATCTGAAAGTCAGAAGGTCACTTAATGAATAGAGTTTTAGGCAGTGGTGGCTTTGGTCAGCAGCGAAGATATGATAAATGGAACTCCTGGTACTTTACTTTCTGCTCCGCCATCCCAGTTAACAGATTGGAGCTATACGGTTTTGGAGGTGCTCACTGCACCGAGCTCCTTCATTTCAGGAGGAAATAGATCCGCTTAAAAACCCCAGGTGTCGAAAGATGGGACGAGGGTTTGAGTTCACATCCATATTTGTGTTGCACAGAGAGTACAACAACAACTTTTAAAAATTTGTTCATGGGATGTGGGCTAGCATTTATTGCCCATCCCTAATTGTCCTTCAAATGGTGGTGGTGAGCTGTCTTCTTGACAACTGAGTGCCTTTCTAGGTCATTTCAGAGGGCAGTTAAATGTCAACCACATTGCTGTGGGTCTGGAGTCACGTATAGGCCAGATCGGGTAAGGACGGCAGATTTCCTTCCCTAAAGGACATTAGTGAACCAGATGGATTTTTACGACAATCCGGTAATTTCATGGGGCTAGAATTTCCACTGGGATCGCCGGATTACCGCCCAGTTACCGCCTGTTTTTACCAAAAAGGCGAATTAACTGCCTGTTTGACGCCGGTTTTACTTCCGATTATCGGCGGTGTTAATTTCGCCCTACGATTAACATCGCCAGCCCACGTTTCTCGCCCAAAAATCGTTGAAAATTCCTCTGCAGCGCTAATTTTCCTAAACATGTTGTTTTTGCCGCCGCTATCACTCAGGATTGGCACCGCCCACTTTTTAGGTACTTGCCTTGCTTTGTCCCAGCGTTATGCCTCCATTTTGGTTTTTTTTCTCTGTGGGGGGGGGAAAAGGCTGCATTTTTAGTTTATCTTTCACTCCCAATGTATTTGAACGAGGACAAGAAGAAACAGGGGCATTTGATCAGAAACAAACTATAATCAGTCGGCCCAGCAATCACGAGGCCTCAGAAAATATAACATTCAACAAATAAGCAAATGATCCAAGATCCCCTCCTCCACAGATAACAAGAAAGGTCCAATTTGGGAGGTGTTTTTCGAATAGTGCATGAAAACAATTGGCGAAACTGTCTAATTTATGGCAACGCTCCACATAAAACAAGGGCTCCGAAACAATTGCAACGTCAATACCTTTCCATCAGTTTCACAATTTTCAGATAGTATCTTTAGAACTTTTCCCACGAGTGTCTCGTTCAGTAAAATTCTATTGCTTCAAAATATTTCCTGAATAAAGATAAGTTACTACCATGCAACTGCACCCCCCCCCTCTTTCCCCCCCCCCCCCCCCCACTTTTTCTGTTCTGAAAATGTTGGATCTTGCTGGAGTATGGCCCCGGGGGTACAGTGAACCGTCTACTGCCTCAGCCAAGAGGACATTCTCATGTCTAAGCCTCGATAGTCAGTGTTGACAGGCTATTTGAGCATTGGTGGGTGGAGAGGAGTTACTGGACACGAGTTGAAGCCTTGACAAATGTCAATCTGCAGATAGTTGCCAGAAAATACTAGACCTTATGGAAAAAAAGAAAAATGTTTAAACTTATTTTTCAGTTCCAGTGACAAGCACACATCCAAAGCACAATAAACTATCTTTGCAAATTTTCACTGACTCTTGCGTTTTTCCCACATTTTCTGTTGTATTTTGGAATTTTTCACCCCACTGGTCGTGGGTTGGTTTCTAATAAATGCATTAAAAACTTAAGATGTGGCAAACAGTAAAACCCAAGAGTACAATTACCAGGGACACCGACAATCACCCATTTAAAGTTGTGTTAGCTAAAATTTGTCATATGGGACATATTTTCCCCTAGGAAATGCCTATGTTTAGATTATATCTATATATCAGGAAAATTTAAATTATAAGACAACTATGGGTCACTACAGTTAAGAGATTCAATTAGTTTGCAGGCAATGTATTTTTTTTAGTGATTTTCATTCATTTTGAATAATTTCTGGAGTAGTTTTGAATATATTGTGGATAATTGCTTTAAAACAAATGGGGCCTGTAGTTTCAATGCCAATATTGCTGACCCTTACAATGATTGTTACTCATTATTTCCCAGACGTGAGTGAGACACAGTCCAAGAATGGTTTAGTTGAATGCATTTTTTTAATAAAAGTTGTAATTTCTATTAAACTTTAACAATGTAATAAAATAAAATAATTCTTCGGAATGAAAATTTTACAAAATAAAACATTAACAACAGTAAAAACAACACTCAAACGTGGAGGGTTCCACGTTTCTACATGTGGCCACCTTTCCCAACACCTTTCCTCCCCAATCTCCCCCTGAACTTGGCCCTGGCCACGTCGGGACCAGTATGTCGTGCAACAGAGCACTTCGAGCGTGACTGCTGAGGGGGGTGGGGGATGTGCTATGTGTGGGGGATCTGGAGAAGCTGGGGGTGCTGAGGACCCATTTTCAAAGTCGAAAGAAACTAGTTCTTCCCAACGATCAGGTGCTGTCACCATTGATGGTGTCCCATATCCCACGACCGTTAATTGCCGCATAGCATTTGGATTGGCGGTCTGGGTATTCTCCCTCACCACTGCAATCAGCTCCGCCATGTCCTCCAGTTGACGGGCTGCTAAAGCGGCGATGTTTGCAGACAGCCCAGCAATGGCCTGGAGGAGCTCTTGACTTAAGTCGATGCTCATCCTAGACAGTCCCACCATGTCCAGGTTTGCATCTGCCTGTCTCGCAGCATTCCCACCTTGCTGGATCAGCCGCCGCGGGTTCATCATCGGGGTCGGTGTGCGCCGTTGCATGCCGCTTGGTCCCGTTTCCTCGGACCGGAATCCAAGAAAGTTGGATTCCAACGAGGATCTGGTGGCCGCAGGTAAAAAGGACCCTTCAAGTCCCGCCACCCCTCCCTCCTCCTGCACCACTACCGTGACAAAGTTTTGAGGAGTGTTCTCCTCCTGCTCCTCAACCATCTGTTCCAGCACCGTCTCTTCCATCCTCATTTCCTCCAATGACTCCTCTCTGGGAGGGGCAGGCGGCTCCTCCTGTGCAACTGTAAAAACATAACATTAATGGTTGGTGACGGGAGGGGAGGGGGGGTCAGAGGTAACATGAGAGCAATTCATTTTGCGCAGGCTGATGTGGAGAACAAACATATTATCGAGAATCATTACATGAGACTATCATAAGCAAAGTAGACAGAAACTACATGACATAACAAAGCTCGAGTCCCAGTTTGTTGCTTTCCAAGTGGTAGTGTGTGATCAACCAAAAATTCATGTCAGAACTAACAACATTTCGTGCTCCCAGTATTACATTATATTCTACATTATATTGACATAACATTGAATTACATGACCGCAGTACAGCCCAGGGATTATGCAGACTTACCCTCCATGAGAACTGGTTCGGCACCAACACATGAGGCGGTGCGATCATATGCTCCAGTCAGGTCTGCAGCGCGTTCTTCTTGATCTGTTAATTCAAGAATTTTGGCGGACCTCCGCCCGTTTTGCGGAGCTCCGCCCTATTGCCGGCTAATTTTTTTCTGCAAAGGTGACAAAAATATGTGTAAACTAATTTCACAGCTATTAATACCGGACCCACACACATACACATATACATATATAGGTAGACATCCCCAATTAGCCGTCCCCAGTCCTTTTCGTCAACGAGTGCACCGTTTAAGTTCTGTTAGCACGCAAGTGTTGCATGACGAACACATGAAAATACAGAGAACGAACCCATGAAAATGCAGAGGACTAACACAATGAGATCACTGATGGGAAATAAAAATGTCATCAAGCTTTACAACATAATAAAATGTGGCACTACCTAAAAGTAATTAGTCAGTGCATGATAAAAGTTATTACTTGCTCTCGCAGACCCAACGATGTCATTCCACCGTTTGCGGCACTGGTTCGGCCCCGCATCACGGGCGTGACGGACAACACCGCCTCAGCAATCTCTCGCCATAACCTCTGATACACATTTGGTGCCGGTTTTCCTCGCCCACCCCCTGTGTTAATTGATCCCAGCGGGCCTTCACTTCGTGGACCAACAATTCCTGGGCTTCTTCGGAGAAATGAACGGCCCTCCTACTGCCATCTACCTCCCCCCTCCACTTCCAACTTATTTATACTGATTTTTATATTTAAATATTTTTTAGGATGTACTATTATTAAAAGTTATATTATCAATTAATAATCTTCCAAATCCTTTTATATACAGATCTTAAATAACTCCCCTCTCTCTCAATTGATCCCCACCTCTGCACTCTCAAAATGTCAGACACTCTGTCTTCTCTGCGCATGCGCAGGGTCACCTTTGACCCCGAAATCACGGGAGAAAACAGATCACCGACTCCAGTCCGCTACCGCTACACACCGCCGCCGCCGGGAATCGACCATCGAAAATCGCGGGAGAGCGCAGCAGCGGTATTCCGTCGGTTCAAAAGACGCAACCGCCGGAATACCGCTAAGAATCGGACGGCAGCGATCTCAATGGAAATTCTAGCCCATGGTCACCATTACTGATACTCGCTTTTTATTCCAGATTTTACTTAATTAACTGAATTCCCCAGCTGCCGTGGTGGGATTTGAACTCATGTCTCTGGATCATTAGTCTAGGCCTCTGGATTACTAGTCCAGTGACATAATCACTATGCTACCGTTCCCATACTTGTAGTTATATAGCACCTTTAACATAGTAAAACCTTATCGTTACAAGACTGGGAGCCAGTGTAGGTCAGCGAGCAAGTAAGAGGGACTTTGAGCAATTCTTGTCCCCCCTCGGTGTCCGAGCTTATAGATGAAACAAAGCTGTTTTTGCATTGGTGCTGTTGTAATTCGGATTCTAAAAGATGGTTGTTTGTCTGCTGCTAGGCTAAGGGAGCCAGGATTGGGAACTTAAAGACTGAAAGAAGCCATTCTTTGGGAATCCAAATTAAAAAGTTGCTACTATAACAGCAGCTTTTGACAATGGCCTGGGAGCTGATCACCTCCCTATTCTACAGGTTCAGGATTGTGCACAACACAGAGAAAGAAAGTGAGTGAGGGGTAAAGCCATCAATCCCCGTGACATTATTTAGCTGAGCCGTTGAGATATATGTTTGACTTGGATAACTAATGAATATTAATTCTATTGTCAAGCTGCACTAAACAGCATTAATTCGGCATCGAATCTTGTGTGCATGCTGCAATTAAATAAACATGTTGGGTGTGATAGAAAACCTTACCAGTTTGGTGGATTAGTCATATTCATATACACAGTATGTTACTATCCCATAAATAAAAATGCTGTCATGTTCTCATTTCTCAAAACCTGTAGATACCCACAACCCCATCTTGCTTATAGATAGCAGATGGTTTGTGGCTCATGATCCAAAACGCTGTCAGTAAATAGTGGTTATATTTTATATAATTCATAGCTTATAGAAAAGGGCGTGCTGTGAGACAGTGCAGTTGAGCGGGGGGGGGGAAACTGATCCAGTCCCTGTGCCACTGAATTGCCAACTGCATTAAAGTTTTAAGAAGATAAGAAATAGGAGTAGGCCACTTGGCCCCTTGAGCCTGCTCCGCCATTCAATAAGATCATGGCTGATCTGATCTTGGCCTCAACTCCTCTTCACTGCCTGCTCCCCATAACCCTTGACTCCCTTTTCTGTGTTACAAATTGTTTCAGTCCATTTCTAGTTCAGTGGCATCTCTCATTTTAAATAAATAGCAATGTGCATGTACAAACACTGCACCACCCTGGTTATTGTTGTGTCCTTGGATGGTCTAATATTAACTCCACGAGGCAATGTTTTGTGCTTGAACTGTAGTGACCGTAGTCCTTTATTTGTTAACTCCAGAGTAAGAATCACACCTGCTGGCGTGCCTTTTATACTAGGCCAGGCACACATGTACAGGTAACCTACAAGTCTCCCACTGCTGTGCCCTGTGGTGGCACATCTTGTGATAGTACCAACACTAGCCATGTAGGATACATGATATCACTCTCCCCTAAGCCTTTCGTGCAAATCGCCTCTGCATTGACTGTGCTCTGGGCTTAGCTCTATCTGATTGACCCTTGGCAGGTTGTTTCGATCTTGGGTGAGTGGTTGGTGCAGTAGAGTGCTGGTGGTTGCTGTTTGTATGCATCCCTGACCACGCCATTCCCCCCCCCCCCCCCCACATATAGATTATGCCAGAGGCTCATTGCATTCATATACATTCAAGTTCAGAAAAACAAGGTTGCAATACATTTACATTTCTGGTTCCGTTGTGAGACAAGTACGTTAAACTGGTGAGATACCTTATCAATGCGGTGACCGATGCGTAAGGACAAACTAGTTCCAGAACTGCTGGATGGTGTCCCTACAGTCTGATGGCGGCGCAGTGCCCAGTGCTGGCAGTGGGAACCCAGTTGGCTCAAGTTGCCTGCTCTTGGGGCTGTTGCCGTGATTCCTAGCGTCGGGCCGGTTCACAGATGCCTATGACCTCCCTGTCCTTTCTTTGCGCCCTGGGTTGTTGCTGCTCCCCGAGGAACTGTCGTCTAGCAGTGCACAGGGAACTGCTGACTCGCTGGTCTGGGCATTGTTTGGTTTGGGATCCTGGCTGGTCCCGGTCCCCTTTGCTGTCGCAGGTGACCCTTCGTTTCTGGGTATGGCCCTGGTGGCGATGGGGTCTGTAAAAGGATTTCAATTTATGTGGCTTAGAAGGAAAGGGGTGGACGAGAGGTAAGAAAGAAAGACTCACATTTATATAGCGCCTTTCATAACCTCAGGACGTCCCAAAGCGCTTTACAGCCAATGAAGTACTTTTGAAGTGTAATTGTTGTAATGTAGGTATAAAGTTAAAAGAAACTTGCTACAGTTGTCACTATTTGCCCTTGTAACATTTTGTATTAACATACACTTGGATTCCTCTTCACAGATTGCCTGGAGATGGACATGCTGTTTTGTGAGAGATTCAGGCTTCACTTCAGCTGCTACTTGTTGCCTTCACAATAAAGCAGACTGAAGATACTGAAAGAAAGCAGTGTGGTCTCCCCTGCCCTTTAACTCATTCTACTTAACCAACAGCTGCAATAATGTTCATGGTACTTCCAAGGCGATGCATCATTATTAAGAAGATTATTTCCCCCGAATGTTAACAAGGCTGTTCTGGGGTGGTGGGAGGGGCGTTTCTCTGCATTGTCTGTAAACTTTACACCAGAGTTCAATACATCCACTACATTTTTCAGAATGAGCTGTGACAGGTTTGTGTACATATGGCAAAGGCAGACCTCGTATTCCTAGCGATGATTGGGTTGTGCATTCAGAGCAGGCACAAGAACTGAACACGATCTAGACACCCGGTATGATGCCATAATTATCTAGATGGTTCTTCCATGTGCATTGGCAGGATTTAAAAACACCAGTGGACCTGCTTCTAGTCATTAGATCTGTGCACATTTTGTGCATTGTAATGTCATTCTCAAACATGCATGGTGATGCTGTAGTGGACTGCACTTAACTCTAACCTGCAGCCCCTGAATTTCTTTAGGCCCTTTGAAAGCTGTGATTATCCTCATAGTATAGTAGCACTGTCCTCCTGCTGAAACAGCCAGTTTTCAGTTGGGTGCGCACATCAGGGGAATGTTGCTGGACCCAGTGCAGCCAGGACACAAGCAAACTGCAGCCTCACCTTAAATGCTGAGTGGAAACACAGAAGATCCTATTTTGCACCGGTCGAATGAAAAGGGGTCAGAATTGATTTGCTTACTGTGATCCTCTCGCTCTGTACTTACAGATGGCTGCCATAAAATGGGCTATTCATGGGTTTCAGCTTGGCATTTGCCACATAAGTTAATAGTGTTATAGGCTCAAATATTAAAGCAGACAGAATTGCCGCATCACTCCTGCACTTACTTGGTTTGCAGTATTTTTGAGAACCTGCTGTAAATGACAGCCTCGCTATTCTCTCCTTTTGTAAAGGGTGAGATATGTTCTATGGTTCTATTTTTCATATCCAGATTGTTTCAATACTTTTTGAATCGATTGGCTTTGATAATCATTCACGAAGCTACGGTTCTTTTAAAACATATAATTGTTCTGCGTTCTTTTTTTAAAAAAAAAACAAGGTTGTCGCTGGTTTAAACCGCCACTTTATCCCATTGCGCTGTAAATGGTTCCGTGGGCCTGACTCTGGCTAAGGATGGACATAACAGTCTCAAAACAGTAAAAAGTACAATTTAAAGCCATCGCTGTGGCTCGACTTATGACAGCAAACTTCCAGTTTTGCTCACTTGCTGTGAATGCCTAGTTTAGCTGGACCCTGTAGGAACAGTGTGAGCCAGGTTTTGTTACATTTAATGGCTCTAGGTTAGAGGAGAGTTGTTATGTAGCCTTGTTTGTTTTTTTTTATAAAAAAGGTATAGGCCAGCCAAGAGGGATACTACAGTGCAAATACCACTTTTATCATATATATATATATATATAAATATATTTATTTTTAAAATTAACTGTACTAAGAATTTTTTTAACTCCCTTAAGTTCCATGTACTCTCCTTATGCATCATTCAGTGACTTATACTGCACAAATGTGGCTCAATAGTGAGAGTCATCTTGCAGCAGTTATTACTGCTGCCTTCCTTCTCAAAAATCCACAATTCAGATCCATGAAACCAGCCAGGTCACCGACGATCGATAGTTTAGAAACCCTTGGTGTGCTGGTTAAACTAGGCAGCCATAAAATCGTCACAAATGCAGTGACAGGTGCTTTGGGTTAAAGGACACTCCCCATATCTTGCCAAGTAATGATGGTCATGTAGGGTGCCTACATTTTCCTATCTTATCCGATGGTGTTTTTGTTTTGAAAGCAAGTGAGCAGTCCGCTAATCTTTACATTGTTGCCCGAAAGGTCACTGTCAAATTTCAGCTTCCTCTTCTAAAACATCCCATTAAATTCACGTGTTACTTGATAAGCCACAGTTCTGCTTGCTTTTCGTAGAACGCAGGGTTGTGGAAAGCAGAGTTGAGGTAAGTTTGGAAGAGCTACCCCTGCTGTGTACATTGCTCAACTCTCAATGTTCATACTGTCCCCAAAAATAGAACCTGATGGAACAAGGGCAGGTATTGTTGAACTGTTTGATTATTTCTGTCTGCTGCAGAGTTTTAGTTTACCTAAAATACATTTCTATTTTTTTTCTCCTCCTCAATCTGTCTGCAACAAAATAAATATGCTGGAAACACTCAGCAGGTCAGGCAGCATCTGTGGAAAGAGAAACAGAGTTAACGTTTCAGGTCGATGACCTTCCGTCAGAACGGGAAAGTCCCTGGTTGGTTCCCCGTTTTATGCTGAGTTGGTTGATCTGAGCTGAGGCATTGGTCAGACACTCTGTGGCCCCAGGCTAAGGAGGGGGAATGAATCAATCATGGTTCTCACTCCTGATTACTGCCCAGTTGGAAATGTGCACATGGACTGCTGACCGTGTCATACTCAGTTGTCCATTAGCCTGCAGGCGTTCAGTGCCAAAGCGCTCACATAACGAATGTCTGCTGAGTGTGGTACCAGAGGGCAAGTCGTACAACATTGGTCACTTCGGGAACAAAAGGAAGATGCAATGTAAGAGATGGGGAGAAATAAAAGGGCAGCTTTGGTAGGGCAGTGATTACAACACTCGATTCCCTGCTTATGGGTTTGATTCCCAGTTTTCACCAATGTTTGTTGCCAGTCACACAATGAGCTTGGCAAATTATGGGCCAGGCCACTATGTACAGTAGGTGAGAATTTTGCTGGGAGGGAAAGGTGAAATATATCAAGGCCTAATTGGACAGCTAGGCAAAAGCATTTATGCTCAATAGTGTGTAATGAGAAAACTGAGAGGAGAACACATACCTAATGGTAAACTTTTAACAGCTTTTCTGCAAAAGCTTGGAAGTACACAGCAGCAGTATAATCATTGATGTGTCTGCATGTACAAGGAGTCTGCCATTTTCTTTGGTTAAATGTACTTCCAGCACATTAGATTATTGCGACAGGTTGGATTATTGTGAAAGACCGTGGTTTGTAAGTTTCATTGGTCAACTGAAAAGATGATTATGGTTATCTTACTGTCTGTAGCTTTGTTAGAATTATATCTTTGATGGTTAAGTATTGAGAAGGTTGAACATCAGAAGCTAGCTGATGTCATTTAGTTGTTCCTAAGCAACCAATAAATGTAAAGGACAAAAATTAAAAAGGACAATCCAATTTAGTTCTTACATTTTTATTTTGTATTTTTATAAAGGCATACATTGCTGTTCTCCCTTGCTCTGGTCTCTGTTCTGCTCCGGATCCTCTGCCAATGCTGCTGTATGAATTGGCAGCGGGGGGGGTGGGAGATGCCTGCCCTTTACTTGGCACCACCCAACATGGTGCTGCACCATGTTACGAATTCCAGCTGTCACTCTTTATCCTCCTGTTTCATGACACACCCCCAGTGTAAATATTTTTACAGTGGTACCATTTTTGCCTGGTATTTTTATAATTTTCTCTTCTTTCCCACCCACTGTGAGGCGACTCACTAATATTTCTGTGAGGAATATTAAGGTGGAAGAATTTGGAATTTTCTGTGCTCCAGTGCGCTGTTAAATCCCTGCCACACCGTTGCTTTGATTCTTCCCTATTTTCAAATTGGTTACCTGCAAGGTAAAATGCAGCATCTTGTCCGAGGATCTGAATGGCAAAACCATTTAAAACTCGTGTCAAATTATGCAACAGATAGTGTTGCATGTTCGTTTGCTTAAAGCTTCCACCTTCTTGGCCCTGGTGTGGCATAATTATTAGCAGGCGGTAAGTTTATGCTTTGAATGATCTGCAGTGGATGACATGTTGCAGGGACCATTCTAATTCTCACTTGAGCCTGATCCTCTTCTCATCTCATCCCACCACCACACTTTTCAGCAGGGGTGTCTGGACAGTGATCAGGAGTAAGAAACCTGTCCATTTTTCCTCTTTCCCCAACTCGAGGGGAGCTGATTGCTCTCCCCTGCTGAGATCAACTGGCACAGCACCAATTGTAGTCTGGCTCAGTTTCTCACCGGATAAACCTTACCACGCCACTGGCTGTCCCATTTTTATAATTCTCATATTTGGGGCTGCATGATTAGTAACAGAACAATGCGTACCTTAGAGAATAAGGGCCTCTCCTACTTCACAATAACCTGTGTAAGTCAAGTGTGGAAGTAGAGTATTGAATTGGGGCAGAAATGAGACCGGCCCAACCAGGAAATGTAGCATTCACTCCTTGCACACTGCATTCTGGCAAATGTTAGCTATGCAAATAACAGACCACATTTCTTAATTTCAGCGATAAAAGACTGGGATAGCCCTGCAAGAATAGATCTTGGACAAATGTTTTATTTTAATGGCTATCGAGGCAGCTGTAGTTTGAGCCACTTCCTGCAGTCTTTATTTTCTAGCAAACCTAACTCCAAAACTGACCAGCAGCACTTTTTAAATAGGCTTGAAACAATCCTGTACACGATGCAAAAACAAATGTGTTTTAGAACAGTTCTTTAGAGGCCAGTTGCAGATTTCAGTTTTGAACCTTTTTCATTCTGACAGAATCTTTAAATGTTTCTCCTCTGTCTTTATCCATCGTCACCGCGGTGGGGTTGTAGCTAGCAGCCAACCTACAGGGTACAACCAAATCGCTACGGCAGCAGATTGTTTATTCACTGTTTTTCCCATTTCGCTCTCCGACTAGAAGATAACGCAGAAAGTGCTTGGGCCAAAATTGCTCCTTTCCTTAAGGCCCGTTACCACCACAAATCGGTGCAGAGTGGAGTGGCCGCCGACTTTTGGGGTACTGGCTGCTGCTAGACCAATTTCCCCACCCCCCACATCACTCCTCTGCTGTCGATCCGTGTTAAGCACATCATCACTGTGCACATCGTTGATCTAGCCCCCCGATGGCGACAATCTCCATCAAAAACCTTCAGCCCGCCGCGCGGTGTGGAAACAACCTTTTCCCCGGTGGTCCATTGAGGCTAAGGCCTTCTGCAACGGCTGTGCGGCTTCCCTTAAATGGGAGGATACACTGCCATGGCCACCATGGTTTTTTTTGTCGGCTGACTGCCAGGTCGGCCCACAATTATGCCCCCCAGGTTCGGTCGGAGGCAGCCTGGCAACCGCTCTTGGGTGCCAGGCTGCTGGCCCGGCCGAAACCCTCCCTGGTGGCCCTGTGGACCGAAGTTTAAAAGGCGCAGAGACTCTCCCTTTAAGTGGAGATCCGTGGTGACGCGGCGCCGTGATGGCGTCATCGCGGTGGTGAAAGTATACCGCCCCTCGGTTGCTGTCACCGCTGAGTTTTTGCCCCTCTGGTGTAGTCACCGCCCCTATTATGATCGACTTCCGGATGAAAACAAAAAAAAAAGTGCAATTTCCCAAGAGTCGACCTGTACCGCAGCTTACGGTAAAAAACATCGAAAGGAGGTGGGAGCGCCCCGTTTCAAGCGTGGGGCAATTTGTACCTCCTTATCTGTCACATTCCCCCAAAGTGAGGCTGAATCTAAAACTGTCCATGTCCTTTCTGTCCCCTCCCTCCATTCGTTACCAGTTTTAAAATTTCGAGACGTGTTGGCCCATTACTGTAACAATACAGATGCTTGCTTCAGATTACTCTTATGCTGCCTATATTGCAATTACTCTGCCATGTTTATCGGTTGGGGGCGGGTTCTTTGCAAGGTTGTTGGATGCTTTATTGAAGCCTATTCCCAGCTAAGTATGGACACGTTACTGTATTGATGGAGTTGGGTAAAACCACAAATAGCAATGAACTCTACTGATTCTGCAAGCACTCCTGTAGTATCAGCCATGAGCCTTTATGTGATGAAACTGGATATCGTTGCACCGTGACCAGACAGGGCAAAAGGAGCTGCACATCTTCAGTCTGAGCTCAGCAGGCTGAGGCACAAATGAACACCCAAGAACTTCACGCTGGGGGTTGCTCTCCCAATACCAGTGTTCACTTCAAATTGTACGGATGTGTTACCCCACGGTTGGTGCAACCAGTTGTACAGAAGCTCGGTGAAAAGTGCTCTGCTTGTGGGCTGCGATTTACTGCTTTTTCATTATTTGTGTTTCTTTGTACCGGCCACTGGTTTCCCACTGAACTGAGATTTTATATATATATATATACAAATAACCTTTCTTTTAAATTAGGCTGCAAGAGTTTTATGTGCTTGTTGTATTTTATTTTTAAATTCAGCCTTAAATTCGAGTGGTATCTCATGTCATTTCTGTACATTTCTTTCCATAAATAAAGATGAACAAGTTTTGGAAATAATCAGTTCTTGGGTGGATTTACATTGTGTGTAGTGCGCCTGTACTGTGTGCGTATGTGGTTTTATACAGCCAGTGAATCTTTCCTTCGTGGAGCAGTATTTGGCAGTTGTGCCAAATCATGCGCTCAGATCTGAGGGTCACCATGTGGCGTATTATCTTCTGTTTCCCCCTGCCGAGGGATCATGTTGTGGAGCTGCTTATGATCACTTTGTTTTGTGAATGAAAGGATTTTGGTTACAGTACACACTTGCATCTCACAAACTGATACGCTTAATTTTTTTGTTACACAAGTGCAATAACCTCCACTTCCTGTGCTTTAGTGCTTGCTATTGTCCACACAGCATTGTTTTATTGATGAGCTGGCGCATGTACTGTATCAACAAGGATGTTTCTCATAAATAAAACTTTCTTCTGTGTTGTATGTACCAATATTTAAAAGTTAAGCCCATTTCAGAATTATGAACTTCAGATGAGACATTAAACCGATGCCCCATTTGCCTATTTTGGCGGTTTAGAGGAACATCAAAGATCCCATGAAACGATTCGAAGAGCAGCTGCAGTCTTGGCTAAAATTACTATCTCGAGTAATGCCACCAAAAACAGCTTAACTAGTCACTCATCTTGTAACGATACTTCAAAATAATTAACTGTATGGAAAATATTTTGAGCGCTAATAAAGCACTCACTGCCTAAAAAGAAGCCCCTGGGTCAGGGAAGGGATAATCCACCAATTTTCCATTCCAATGACGCTTGCTGGAAAATTGTTTATGGACATCTGCTGAGGATAGGATTGGGTGACGTCCTCTCTCAGGCACTGTCTATGGTCACACATGAATAATGCCTATTTGGTTGAGGTACTGGTGGAATGTGTGGGCCGGCACCTCAATATCAGTAGTGGGGGTGGGGGGAAGCGGAGGCAGCCATCGGGTTTTGGTCAATGGTAAAGTTAATGGTGCAGCTCTAACTGCGGCACTGGAGTTCCATCAACTAATCAGAAAGTGAATCAATCAAATTAACATTTTGTCCTTTGGTTTCTTTCCCCTTGTTTCTTATACTTTGTTTATTGTAACCATTTTCTAATATATCCTGTTCATTCTATAACTACGTATTTTTTGTGCCTCTTGGTCCTTGATACAACTGTGAAATGGTTTTCCCTACTGAATCGGAAGGAATGACATTGGCAGGATGTGGAAACCTACAAAATAAGTTGCCTTGTGGCCCGTCCAGATATGGATAAGAAACGCTATTGGTGGCCCCAGTCTGCTGTGCCTAGAGCAGAAGGCATTGGCTTCATATTCGCAGATCCCCACCACCCCTCCGGGCCACCAGAGAGTTGGAAAGAGAAGCCACCATCTGCTCTGATAGATAGTTCAAGCCTAACATTACCAGAGGCTGAAAATGGCGGTTAAATCCATTATTTTAAAGCTTATTTGTAGCTCATTGCTCTTAACGTAACATAATTATCATTTTAGTTAAGTATGTGATTATTGTATCAATTTAATGAATGGCTGAATCGACCAATTAAAAAGGAAATAGGAAAAAAACAATTTAGGCAGAGCCTACAGCTAAAAAGGAGCAGTAGAATTTTGAGGTTTGTAGAAGAAATATGTTAAATGAACTAAAAAAACAGCATGGAAGGGAAGAGAGGAACGTAGTGAGGCACGTTAACCACATAAAACCATGCTGAGTTTATTACAGCAAGAGAGTGGTTAGGTAGAAAGTTAGAACTCTGAAGATTTTTTTTTTAAAGGCAAAGTAATTGAAGAAGGAAGAATAGTAGAATTAATGATTCTATAATTTTTGGACATTAAATAATCAGTATCTCAAGAGGCTTTGAAATTGGTGTGCAGGAGGTAGCTGATAGATTAACAGTAAATAAACTGGCCAGATTACTGGTATAGCGGGGCACTGAGGGGGATTAGAGAGGAACATTGTGGGGTGTTGACTACAGCCAGAGTCAATGGATGTGGAAGAGATTCCGCAGGATTGGAAGTAAACAAATTTCTATCTATATTTAAAAAGAGGGACAAATCCGTCACAGGCAAGAACATGCCCATTAATCTAAATATTAATGTGTAAAATAATGGAAGCCACTGCAAGGAGAAGGCTGCAGGACCCCCGATATTAAAAATATCCAGTGTAGGACAAGATTCTGTTTGACCATAAGAATATAAGAAATAGGAGTAGGAGTAGGCCACTTGGCCTCTCGAGCCTGCTCCATTCAATCAGATCATGGCTGATCTGATCTTGGCCTCAACTCCACTTCCCTGCCTGCTCACCATACCCTTGACTCCCTTATCATTCAAAAATCTGTCTATCTCCACCTTGAATATATTCAATGACCCAGCCTCCACAATTCTTTGGGGTAGAGAATTCCAAAGATTCACGACCCTCTGAGGGAAGAAATTCCTCCTCATTTCCATTTTAAATGGATGACCCCTTGTTCTGAAACTGCTCCCTAGTTCTAGATTCCCCCACGAGGGGAAACATCCTCTCTGCACCTATCCTGTCAAGCCCCCTCAGAATTTTATACGTTTCAATACAATCACCTCTCATTCTTCTAAACTCCAATGAGTACAGGTCCAACCTGCTCAACCTTTCTTCAATAAGACAACCCCTTCATCTCAGGAATCAATCTCGTGAGCCTTCTCTGAACTGCCTCCAATGCAAATATATCCCGCCTTAAATAAGGAGACCAACTTTGATTTCTGTGAGAACTTTACAAATAGTGGAGCTTCCTTGATTTAGTGGGTTTTTAAAAACGTTTTTTTATTCCAGTGGCTAGATTTTTGTCGTCAGCCAGTTTATTGAGGAAATAGCCTGGTGTTGCACCTCCATGAGCCAGCCCGGTTTCAAGTAGTTGTTTGGGGTGGGGATTTGGCCTCCCCACTCCCACTAGCTGCATTTTCTGCCCCAGTAACACCCAACAATTAGCAAAATTCTGAAGAAAATTTTAGCCCCAGTAATGTTTTTTGGGGGGGTGGGGGGAATTCAGATCCCTCATTCCCTCTGTCACAAAAAAGCACTTTCACGTCTCAGGATAAACAGATAAATTTGTTGTGTTTCCAGAGATCACACACCACATTATTTCAGTTTTCTGGTTTTATCACATGCCCTCATGTGATCTTCTTTAAGTTCACTCGGCAGCAGAGTAACACTACACTAGACTGACTTAGACCTCAACTGCCAAACAAATTTACTAAATAGTAGAAATATAAGTAGCAATGACATACTGTTGATATTAAGCTTAACTTGAGTAAGTAAATAAGAATTAGTCACTGGTGCTATAACTACATAATATTCTGATGTGGGGATTTTTTTCCTGTTCTCACCATCACGGAGGTTCTCTGGATTAGCTCTTCAAAAGCTTCATATTGATTTCTCAATTTGACAAACAAAAAAATACTTTGCAAAAACTGGGACCAAGCAAATTGTAAATAAAAACAGCTAGGGGTAGAAATTCAGCCCCGCCAGAAACGGGTCCCACCTACCATTTTTGATGAGCCATGGTGGATGCGGTGGCCCACCTTGCGAAATTCAGCTCTTTGGCGTTTTTTTTCGAGCGTGGCGGAAGTCGGTCATAATGGGGGCGGGAACGGAAATACTGTTATAATGGGAGTGGGCGGAGTGTCCGCCGTAGTCAGTCATTAGTGTTACGCTGATGATGTCACCATGCTGGCGCGTCATCACATCTCTTCCCTTCACTTAAAGGGGAGGGCCACTGCGAGCTTTGCATGTTTTTAAGTTAGGGCCACTGGGCCACCAGAGAGGATTTCAGCCCGGCCAGTGACCTGGCACCCAAGAGGGGGTGCTGTGATATATATAGCGCCACCCAGTGGACTACAGTTGCATTGTAGCCATTGCTGTTTACAACAATAAAGAGGGACTGGGTCCCTGAAGTTATCAGCCATCTTAAAACCTGTGTGTTTGTGAGGTCGTACCAAAACATAACATTGGCGATGCGGATGGGATAATCGGATAACCGAGCTGAAATTTTTGTTGCTGGATGATTCAGCCAACCGACAGGGAGACTTTGAGAGCTTCTCTGTTTTGATTAACAGCTACAAATCCAAGATAAATTAAAAGCACACTTGGCTGAACTGCCAGAGTCTAGATGGCCATGCCTATGGGAATAATAGGGCGCTTGGGGAAGTTTCAATGCGACCGCGTAAGTTTCGGAGCATATGTGGAGCGACTAGAAATGTTTTTCACTGCAAATAGTATCATCAAAGTCCCCGATTATTTTCTTCATTTAGCCTCCCAGAAGAAATTGTTTCTGATAATGGACCACAATTTTGTTCAGAAGAATTTGCACAGTTCACGAGCAAAAATGGTGTGAAACATACCAATGTTCCACCGTACCTTCTTGCTTCAAATGGTGCAGTAGAGCGCACAGTACAAATTGTAAAATGTGCCCTCATCAAACAGATGTTGAATCCAAATCCAAAGGAATGACAGTTGTCACTGGACCACAAATTGGCTAATTTTCTAATTATGTATCAAAATACTCCTCATATAACTACTGGTAGAACACCAGCAGAGTTGTTTCTCAAACGACAGCCACGAACCAGATTCTCGTTGTTAAAACCAAACTTGGCACAGTCCATAGAATAGAAACAATCAAGACAGAAAGAGAATCATGATCGAGGTAGAGTAAAAGAGAGGTGTGAAATTAAATCAGAAGGTGAGAGTGAAGAACCATCACCATAAATGGTTAAAGTGGTTACCAGGAAGTGTGGTGAAGATATGTGGTCTTCGCACATATTTGGTCAAGATGTTTGATCATGGACAGGTTAGGTTTGTTTACATTGATCATATTTTACCTACAGTTGTGGAAGGAGTTGAAGATTGGATTATTTGAAGGTTAGATGATTCGATTATTTCTGACTCATCAGATAGTTTTGATACAAGTAAAGGACCAGTAGCACAGCCTACTTCAAATGTACTGGAAACAAGTCCAAGAGAAAGTCAGAATTTGTCTGAGTCCGAGTCAGGCAGACAAACAATCTGAAGTTGTACAGAGTTCAAATGTAAATCAAGGGCATACCTTGGAGGAAAACTTTCCTCAGGATCAGCCTAGAATGAGGCTAAGTTCAACACCATGTTTGGAAAGTTCTGTTCAAGAGTGAAGGTATCCTCTTCAAAACAGAAAACAAGTGGTTAAGCTTGATTTGTAAAATAAGTCCATATCTTTTGTTATGTATAACCATGCAAGTTATGTACGATGATTGTTTATTATAATTACTTCTTCATTAAGGAGAGAGAAGTGTAATATATATAGCTCCACCCAGTGGACTACTGTGGCATTGTAGCCATTGCTGTTTACAACAATAAAGAGGGAATAAGTCACGTGACTGGGTCCCTGAAGTTATCAGCCATCTTAAAACCTGTGTGTTTGTGAGGTCATACCAAAAACATAACAGGTGTCAGACTGCCTATTGACAACCCAGCTAAACCTGGCGGCATAATTGTCGGGCCAACCGGCAGTCGGCCGACATAAAGAAATAAGATGGTGGCCACGGCAGTACTCCCTCCCCTTTAATGGCGGCCGCACTGCCATTTCAAAGATCGTGCACCGACAGAAAAAGCTGTCGGGGGCACTGTGTGGCGGCTGGAAGATTTTTCCCGCTGAATTTCGCTTCCGGGACAGTGCATTGGCGGTATGCCCTCTGATGACACACTTACGAGGGTTCGGCAGCATTGGGGCGGACGTGGGGGGAGCGGGGCGGATACGGTCACTGACGTAAAAACCCGTGAGGAGAATTTAGTGAGCGGCGGCCAGTTCGCCGGAAGTCGGCGGCCATTCAACACCGCTGCGTGGCTCCCGCTTTCCGACAGTCAGAGGCCTTTTCAGGCTGCCGAGTTTTGGCCCCCTAAAGTCCAAAAGAAATGCATCTTCAAATCTGTCCCATTAAGATTTTTGTATTTGAATTGATAAGCCCTCCTCCCCGCCGCCCCCCCCCGGTTGTATCAAAATAAGATTTGGACATTCTCTTTTCTGTGAGTTCAGCTGGTTTTTAAACCTCTGATGTATTGTGACAGAACACAGAAGGAAATGCACATGAAAGATTCCTAATAGTTTTAAAATCTATGGGAAACCAGGATAGAACATGGAACTGGATAAGTGATTGGATTTATAAAATAGGAAACAGAGATGGCACGAGAGAGGTCGAGTGTGTAATTGGGGACTGGAGGCACTGAGTGGAATATCGAAGGAATCCGTGCTTGGGTCCCTGTAATAAATGCCCTGGGTGCAGAAACCAATTCCAAGCTTGTTATATTGTGACAACACTAACGGAGGTGGAGTAACCGACAAAGGATGTACTTAAAGCAGTTTGCTTACAAAGCAATAAAGTTAATTGGTTCTGAAGTGCTTTGGGACATCTGAGGATGTCAAATGCAAGTCGTTTCTTTGCTTTAATGATTTTTCAAAACCATTTGGATCAGTTCTGCAATTGAGCAAATAGCAAATTAAATTTAACATTGATAATTGTGAATTATTTTACACCAGACAAATAAATGAACAATATATACACAATGAAATTAATAAAATTAAAATAGGGAGACTTTGACAGTGAAGAGTTCACTGTTACTACTTTCAGTGTTGAAAGGCACAATTTACAAAAGAATAGAATGTTGGGACTTATAACCAGAACAGTTAAGAATGTCCCATTCGAAATGGAAATGAGGAAGAATTTCTCCTCTCAGAGGGTCGTGAATCTTTGGAATTCTCTACCCCAGAGAGCTGTGGAGGCTGGGTCATTGAATATATTTAAAGTGGAGATAGATAGATTTCTGAATGATAAGGGAGTCAAGGGTTGTGGCGATCAGGGAGGGAAGTGGAGTTGAGGCCAAGATCAGATCCTCCATGAACTTATTGAATGGTGGAGCAGCCTCGAGGGGCTAATGGCCTACTCTTGCTCCTATTTCTTATGTTCTTATGCCGAGCCTTTAGGATGGATTGGTTAGAATTAATCTGGAGCACTACCTACAAGTTTGAACATCGGGCTTGAAAAGAGGCATTCAAGCATTGGAAAGTAAGCAGGGAAAAGTGAAAATAATCCCAAGGATAAAGGAGACGAGCTGTGAGGATATTTTACAGACCTTCATGTCAAGAAAGAAGATTGAGGTTGGAGTTGATTTAGACATATCGCGGATTAAATGTTATAGATGAGGTGTACCCTGACATCACTTCAAGGTAAATCAAGCAGCAGGACCAGTGTACGTACATTTAAAATAGAAAAAGCAATGGGTGATGAAACATTTGGTATAATCTCCCAAGGAAGATGGTAAAGTAAAAGACATTAGGGCATTCAAAATGCATTTGAACAGTAGGCTGGGGCAGTTGGGAGTACTAGAGGGTTGAGCTCAATGGGTAAAATGGCCTTTTGTCATCCTGGTCTATTTCTTGTGTTTTTTAAAAATAAAATTGATCCCATCAATAAAATATACTGTTTTACTTCCCACAATGCTAATCTCCATTGATAGTCCTCCAATACTAGCACTGTAACAGGTTCCTTTGATCTATTATTGCGGCATCCTAAATGCAGGAAACAGCAATTAATTTCATCGTTACACAAGCAGTTGGGCAATTCACTCCCACCTGACCGTCTCTCTGAACAGTTCAGCCTCAGCTTCTCTCGCTAGTTCGCTTGCTTTTTCTGCTGTCAACAGCCCTCTGGAGCATGACCAGATTCTTTAATTGGTGCTCACTTGCTGTGGAACACGAGCTTTGCCCCGCTACTGGTAACATTAACCACCCCCCGAGGCCTGAAAACAAGTGAAGGCAATATGTTCAAAAGTAAATGACCATATTGGAAAAAAAGCAGAGCACCAATCCAGCAAAATCGGGTCAGATCTGGTATGCCACCTGGTTAAATCCTTCAATGTTAACAATTGGTCAAAAACAAGCAGACACCTGATTTAATTCCTATACCTGTGGAGACATTCCACTCTGGCATCACACAGGGAATTCCCTTTTCTACAAAAAAAGGAGGAATGGGATAGACCAGGTATCCACAGAGACCTTAGCCTCACAATAGCAACAGGTAAACTGTAGATGCCATAATGAGGGATAGCATTACTGAACATTTAGAAAGGGAGGCGAGAGAGAGAGCTGGGTGAGAGGGGGGGGGGGGTCAGGGCGGTGAGAGAGAGAGGGTGGTGAGAGATGGGGGGGGGGGTGAGAGCAAGGAGGAGTGAGAGATAGGGGGATGAGAGGGAGGTGAGAGAGGGGGGTGAGAGAGAGGAGGAGTGAGAGATGGGGGGGTGAGAGAGATGGGGGTTAGAGGGGGAGAGAGAGGGGGGTTAGAGAGGGGCGAAGAGAGAGAGGAGGGGTTGTGAGATAGACAGGGGTGAGAGAGAGCGTGGTGAGATAGACGGGGTGAGAGAGAAGGGGGTGAGAGAGGGAGGGGATGAGAGGGAGAGGGGGTGAAAGAAGGGGGTGAGAGATGGGGTTGGATAGAGCAGAGAGGGGGGGTGGGATAGAGAGCGGAATGGAAGGGAGTGGAGGGGGGGGTGGGAGAGAGAGGGGGTGGGAGAGACAGAGGGGTGGGAGAGTGAGGGGAGGCAGAGAGAAGGGGTGGGAGAGTGAGGGGAGGCATAGAGAGAGAGGGCACTCAGGGAGAGGAGGAGAGTGAGGGGAGTGGCAAAGAGCACAGAGAGAACAGTGGGAATGGAGTAAGTACGTGTTCGAGGACTAAAGGAGGAATTGAGAGTGAGAACGTGAGCCAGATGGTAGGATGGATCACGTTCGTCCAACCCCACCCCTTTACACCCACACCACGTTCTCCCTCTCCTGCCCCTACATCTGGTTGATTTCACTTCATACTCAATAAACCTGTTAACAATCTGTAATCCACACATAATGCTCCATCTATTGGGAGGGGGCAAAGTCAGGAATCCGTGGGGGCGGGGGAACGTCGGCATGGGGAGAAGGTCAGGAACCTGGGGGGGGGGGCGAGGGGAGGAGGTCAGGAATTTGGGCCAGATGGGGATGGGTGGGGAGGGGGTGGGGAGTGGGGAAGCTTGGCACGGGCTTGAATCCGAAGGTCAGGCACTTGGGGGATAGGGGCAGGAACCTATTTGGGGGTGGGAGAAGGTCTTAACCTGTGAAAGTGAGCCGTCTGTTCCAAGTGAGCTCCGTTCTGTCTGGAGTCAGCAGTCAGAATGGCTCAAATTTTACTTTACAAAGTCACTGATTACGGTTCTAATTACACATTCCAGAGAAACTGCTGGGTGTGTCTTATCCTCCAAGGGGACCAATCAGCAATCAGGTATGTGATCAAGGGGACCCAATCAGAGCTTTTGATGTTACAAATAAATACATCCACAAAGAATATCTTAGACTGTGGAAAAGCATAAAAAAGACAAAAGATGAGCAAAAAGCTTCAAAATGAAAGCGAGCAAGTTGGAGCCTGAATGAGGGGAACTGGCCAGAAAGTGGGAGAAGCAGCAATAGTCTGGGCCCGATGATTTATTGACCTTAAGTTCCCTTAATCTCCCTAATATTATTTCCTTATCAATATTTATATATCCATGTCTTCCTCTTGTACTCCTGCAAGGGGAGTTGGCCATGCAGCCCCTCGAGCCTGTTCAATTAGATAATGACTGATCTGTATCTGAACTCCACTTCACAGCCTTTGAATCCATATCCCTTACCTAATAAAAATCTGTCGATCTCGGTTGTCGAAATTTCAATAATTTTGACCTAATCTCCTTATTTATCAGAAATCTAGCCTTTTCCTTAATTCCCTTTGTCCTGGTCAGAATCTTTTCAGTCTATACTCTGCCCATCTCATGTTTGAATATTTCCGACTGCTAGTCTGCCGTTTTACCTGCAAATCTTTCCGTCAATCTGGACTAGGTCCCCAATCATTCTTATAAAATGTTCTCTTTTCCAGTCGTAATCCCCATTTTTAATTCTGTCTTCCTTTATTTTTATGCCTGTTAAACAAATTATGGCATGATCATGGGTCTCGGAATGTTATCCTATTTTCAGGTTGCTCAACATGTCCTGGTTAGTTAAGCAATACCAGGTCTCGTACAACACCTTTCATCGTTAGACTAGGAATGAACTGAGTTGGAAAAAAATGAGCCTCTCCTCATTTTGACCAGTATCATTGGTGTCATCACAGGCTACATCTGGATAGTTAAAGTTCCCATACTTTAAAATAAAACCTCTATGATCTACTGATCTCTTCACCCTTTTTATTACTTGGCTGTCAACAGATACCCAATATTCATACGGCCTTCATTATTTTTCAACTCCTATGCAACTGGATTGTTTTTAATTCCATGCACTTCAATTTTAGCGAACACATTTGTGTGTGTAATCGTATCAAATGCCTGCTCAACATCCGTACTGTTGACAGGTTCAGGTTTTGTGCTATTGTCTTAGATACAGGACTTCTTCGCTCAGAGGGTCGTGAATCTTTGGAATTCTCTACCCCAGAGAGGATGGGTCATTGAATAGATTTAAAGGTGGAGATAGAAAGATTTTTGAAGGACAAGGGAGTCAAGGGTTATGGGGAGAGGGCAGGGAAGTGGAGTTGAGGCTAGGATCAGCTCAGCCATGATCTTATTGAATGGTGGAGCAGGCTCGAGAGGCCAGATGGTCGACTCCTGCTCCTATTTCTTATGTTCTTATAAACAACTAGATGCCACAATAGGGATTGTCTGAATGCATGAACTAAAATGGGCCAAATAGCCTTTCTCACCTGTATCTAGGTTATGATTTAAAATAATTGGTAGAAGGATTAGAGGGGATTTGAGGATAACATTTTTCACGCAGAGGGTGGTGGGAGTCTGGAACTCACTGCCTGAAAAGGTGGTAGAGGCAGAAACCCTTGCCACATTTAAAAAGTACTTGTATATGCACTTGAAGTGCCGTAACCTACAGAGCTACGGATCCAAAGCTGGAAAGTGGGATTAGGCTGGGTAGCTCTTTGTCGGCTGGCATCGACACGATGGGCCGAATGGTCTCCTTCCGTGCTGTAAATTTTTATGATTCTATGATCACCAGCCACTCCTTTAAGTGGGTCTTCTATTTCCTATGATCTGGAATGCACCTTTTACTGCCCAATACCTAGGGAAAAGATAACATGGTCTGGAATAGTCACACTCTAGAGACTTGAGCACAAAAAACTAGGCTGACACTCCAGTGCAATACTGCAGGAGTGTTGCACTTTCGGAGGTACCATCTTTCGGATGAGATGTCTGCTCTCTCAGGTGGATGTAAAAAGATCCTATGGCACTATTGCAAAGAAGAGCACATAAGTTCTCCCCAGTGTCCTGGTCAATATTTATCCCTCAATCAATATCACAAAAAAACTGATTATATGGCTATTATCATATTGCTGTTTTTGGGAACTCGCTGTGCACAAATTGGCTACCTCGTTTCCTACATTGCAACAGTGACTACAATTCTAAAAGTACTTCATTGGCTGTGAAGCACTTTGGGACATCTGGTGGTCATGAAAGGCGCTATATAAATGCAAGGCTTTCTTTTTCTGTGTGTGTTCTCTACAGAAGGCAGACTAAATGCACTCTGTCAAAATGAGACACAACTAAAACTAACAAACTGGTTTGTTTCATGTGAATACATGAAAAAATTGAATTCAAGTTTTCACAGCGATCAACTTCATATGATGCTCGTATTATGAAAATAATAAGGACGCAACCTTACTGATGCCCTAGGCACACTCACTTTCAATCTAGCTTTTCCAAAACTAGCTGGTACTGACTTTTTGTTATAAGATACTCAGGCTCACTCTCCCAATTTGTGTTTGCGGGAGAGAAATTGATGTATTGGAAGCTCCATTTTAAGAACGTAAGAACTAGGAGCAGGAGTAGGCCATACGGCCCCTTGAGCCTGCTCCGCTGATCTTCTACCTCAACTCCACTTCCCTGCCCGATCCCCACATGCCTCGATTCTCTTACAGTCTAAAAACCTATCAATCTCAGTCTTGAATATACTCAACAACTGAGCCACCACAGCCCTCTGGGGTAGAAAATTCCAACGATTCACAACCCTCTCAGTGAAGAAATTGCTCCTCATCTCAGTCCTAAATAGCCAACTCCTTATCTTGAGACTATGCCTTCCAGTGCTAGACTTTCCAGCCAGGTTGAAACATCCTGAGGAGTGGTGCAGAAGGAAGGGATTCAAATTCCTGGGACATTGGAACAGGTTCTGGGGGAGGTGGGACTAGTACAAACTAGACGGTGTGCACCTGGGCAGGACCGGAACCAATGTCCTAGGGGGAGTGTTTGCTAGTGCTGTTGGGAAGGGGTTAAACTAATATGGCAGAGGGATGGGAACCTATGCAGGGAAGTAGAATGGGGGCAGAAGCAAAAGATAGAAAGAAGAAAAGTAAAAGTGGAGGGCAGAGAAACCGAAGGCAAAAATCAAAAAGGGCCACATTACAGCCAAATTCTAAAGGGGCAAAGTGTGTTAAAAAGACAAGCCTGAAGGCTCTGTGCCTCAATGCGAGGAGTATTCGTAATAAGGTGGACAAATTAACTGCGCAGACAGCAATTAACGAATATGATATAATTGGCATCACGGAGACATGGCTCCAGGGTGACCAAGGCTGGGAACTCAACATCCAGGGGTATTCAACATTCAGGAAGGATAGACAGAAAGGAAAAGGAGGTGGGGCAGTGTTGCTGGTTAAAGAGGAAATTAACACAATAGTAAGGAAGGACATTAGCTTGGAGGATGTGGAATCAGTATGGGTGGAGTTGCAGAATACCAAAGGGCAGAAAATGCTAGTAGGAGTTGTGTACAGACCACCAAACAGTAGTATTGAGGTTGGGGACAGCATCAAACAAGAAATTAGGGATGCATGCAATAAAGGTACAGCAGTTATCATGGGCGACTTTAATCTACATATAGATTGAGCTAACCAAACTGGTAGCAATACGGTGGAGGAGGATTTCCTGGAGTGTATTAGGGATGGTTTTCTAGACCAATATGTCGAGGAACCGACTAGAGGGCTGGTCATCCTAGACTGGGTGATGTGTAATGAGAAAGGACTAATTAGCAATCTTGTTGTGCGAGGCCCCTTGGGGAAGAGTGACCATAATATGGTAGCATTCTCTATTAAGATGGAGAGTGACACAGTTAATTCAGAGACTAGGGTCCTGAACTTAAAAAAAGGTAACTTCGATGGTATGAGACGTGATTTGGCTAGAATAGACTACCAAATGATACTTAAAAAGGGTTGATGTTGGATAGGCAATGGCAAACATTTAAAGATCACATGGATGAACTTCAACAATTGCACATCCCTGTCTGGAGTAAAAATAAAATGGGGAAGGTGGCTCAACCATGGCTAACAAGGGAAATTAAGGATAGTGCTAAATCCAAGGAAGAGGCATATACATTGGCCAGAAAAAGCAGCAAATCTGAGGACTGGGAGAAATTTAGAATTCAGCAGAGGAGGATAAAGGGTTTAATTAGGAGGGGGAAAAGAGAGTATGAGAGGAAGCTTGTCGGGAACATAAAAACTGAATGCAAAAGCTTCTATAGATATGTGAAGAGGAAAAGATTAGTGAAGTCAAACGAAGGTCCCTTGCAGTCAGAATCAGGTGAATTTATAATGGGGAACAAAGAAATGTCAGACCAGCTGAACAAATACTTTGGTTCTGTCTTCATGAAGGAAGACACAAATAACCTTCCAGAAATACTAGGGGACCGAGAGTCTAGTGAGAAGGAGGAACTGAAGGAAATCCTTATTAGTCGGGAAATTGTGTGAGGGAAATTGATGGGATTGAAGGGCGATAAATCCCCGGGGCCTGATAGTCTGCATTCCAAAGTACTTAAGGAAGTGGCCCTAGAAATAGTGGATGCATTGGTGATCATTTCCCAACAGTCTATCGACTCTAGATCAGTTCCTATGGACTGGAGGGTAGTTAATGTAACACCATTTTTTTTAAAAAGGAGGGAGAGAAAACGGGTAATTATAGACCGGTTAGCCTGACATCAGTAGTGGAGAAAATGTTGGAATCAATTATTAAAGATGAAATAGCAGCGCATTTGGAAAGCAGTGACAGGATCAGTCCAAGTCAGCTTGGATTTATGAAAGGGAAATCATGCTTGACAAATCTTCTGGAATTTTTTGAGGATGTAACTAGTAGAGTGGACAAGGGAGAACCAGTGGATGTGGTGTATTTGGACTTTCAAAAGGCTTTTGACAAGGTCCCACACAAGAGATTGGTATGCAAAATTAAAGCACATGGTATTGGGGGTAATGTACTGACGTGGATAGAGAACTGGTTGGCAGACAGGAAGCAGAGAGTCGAGATAAACTGGTCCTTTTTAGAATGGCAGGCAGTGACTAGTGGGGTGCCGTAGGGTTCAGTGCTGGGACCCCAGCTATTTACAATATACATTAATGATTTAGATGAAGGAATTGAGTGTAATATCTCCAGGTTTGCAGATGACACTAAGCTGGGTGGCAGTGTGAACTATGAGGAGGACGCTAAGAGCCTGCAGGGTGACTTGGACAGGTTAGGTGAGTGGGCAAATGCATGGCAGATGCAGTATAATGTGGATAAATGTGAGGTTATCCACTTTGGGGGTAAAAACACGAAGGCAGATTATTATCTGAATGGCAGCAGATTAGGAAAAGGGGAGGTGCAACGAAACCTGGGTGTCATGGTACATCAGTCATTGAAGTTGGCATGCAGGTACAGCAGGCGGTGAAGAAGGCAAATGGTATGTTGGCCTTCATAGCTAGGGGATTTGAGTATAGGAGCAGGGAGGTCTTACTGCAGTTGTACAGGGCCTTGGTGAGGCCTCACCTGGAATACTGTGTTCAGTTTTGGCCTTCTAATCTGAGGAAGAACGTTCTTGCTATTGACGGAGTGCAGCGAAGGTTCACCAGACTGATTCCCGGATGGCAGGACTGACATATGAGGAGAGACTGGATCGACTGGGCCTGTATTCACTGGAGTTTAGAAGGATGAGAGGGAATCTCATAGAAACATATAAAATTCTGATGGGACTGGACAGGTTAGATGCAGGAAGAATGTTCCCGATGTTGGGGAAGTCCAGAACCAGGGGACACAGTTTAAGGATAAGGCGTAAGCCATTTAGGACTAAGATGAGGAGAAACTTCTTTGCTCAGAGAGTTGTTAACCTGTGGAATTCCCTACCGCAGAGTTGTTGATGCCAGTTTGTTGGATATATTCAAGAGGGAGTTAGATATGGTCCTTACGGTTAAAGGGATCAAGGGGTATGGAGAGAAAGCAGGAAAGGGGTACTGAGGTGAATGATCAGCCATGATCTTATTGAATGGTGGTGCAGGCTCGAAGGGCCGAATGGCCTACTCCTGCACATATTTTCTATGTTTCTATGTTTATCCTCTCAGCAGTTACCCTGTCAAGCCCTCTCAGAATCTTATTTGTTTCAATGAGATCACCTCTCATTCTTCTAAACTCCAAAGAGTATAGGCCCATTTTACTTAATTTCTCCTCATAGGACAGCCCTCTCATCCCAGGAATCAATCTAGTGAATCTGTTGCACCCACTCTCAGGCAAGTATATCCTTCCTTAGGTACAGAGACCAAAACGGTGCACAGTACTCCAGGTGCGATCTCACCAAAGCCCTGTACAATTGCAGCAAGATTCCCTTACTCTTTTACACCGATCCCCTTGCAATAAAGGCCTTCCTAATTGCTTGCTGTAACTGCATGTTAACTTTGTGTTTTGTGCACAAGGACAACCAAATCCCTCTGAACACAAATAGTTCCTCACAACGTAAAAAATAATCTGTTTTTCTATTCTTCCTACCAAAGTGAATAACTTCACATTTCCCCACATTATACTCCATCTGCCACCTTCTTGTCCACTCACTTAACCTGTCTATATCCCTTTGCAGACTGTGTCCTCCTCACAGCTTACTTCCCACCCAGCTTTGTACCGTCATTATACTTGGATACATCACACTCAGCCCCTTCATCTAAGTATGGATTGTAAATAGCTGAGGCCCCAGCACCAATTCTTATGGCATTCCACTAGTAACAGCCTGCAACCTGAAAATGACCCGTTTATTTCTACTCTCTGTTTTCTGTCCTTTAACCAATCCTCTGTCTACAGTAATATATACCCCCAACACCATGAGCCCTTATTTTGTGTAACAACCTTTCGTGTGGTCTTTTATCGAATGCCTTTTGAAAATCCAAATATATTCATCCACTGGTTCCCCTTTATCTACCCTGCTAATTATATCTGAATAGCTTTGTCAAACACAATTTCTCTTTCATAAAAGCATGTTGACTCTGCCTAATCATATTTTTTATAATTTTTCTATGTGCCCTGTTACTACTTACTTACAATGGATTCCAGCATCTTCCCTACTACGGATGTCAGGCTAACTGTTTTTTAGTTCCCTGTTTTGTCTCTCCTTCCTTTCTTGAATAGCGGTATTACATTTGTTACATTCTAATCCACATGGACCTTCCAGAATCAATGATTCACTATCTCTGCAGACACTTCTTTTAGAACCCTAGGATGTAGGGCCCATCAGGTCCACGGGATTTGTCTCCTTTTGGTTCCATTAATTTCTCTAGTACTTCTTCTTTGCCAATATTAATTACTTTACGTTTCTCATTCTCATTAGACCATTGGTTCCCCACTATTTCTGTGTCTTCTCCTGTGAAGACAGATACACATTATTTATTTAATGTCTCTGCCATTTCCTTACTCACCTTTATAATTTCACCTATCTCAGCCTCTAAGGGAGCAATGCTTACTTTTGCTACTCTCTTCCTTTTTACATACTCGTAGAATCTCTTACAATCTGTTTTCATATTCTTGCTAGTTTACTCTCATTCTATTTTCTGCCTCTTCATCAATTTTTTGGTCATCCTTTGCTGGTTTTAAAAACTCCCAATCTCAGGCTTACTACTCTTCTTGGCAACATTATAAGCCTCTTCTTTGAATCTAATACTATCCTTAACATCTTTAGTTAGCCACAGATGGATCACTTTTCCCATGGAGTTTTTAATTTCTCAATGAAAGAATTATGAAATATTTATTTAAATGTTCGCCATTGCTTATCTACCGTCATATCTTTTAATCTAATTTTCCAATCTACCTTAGCCAACTTGCCCCTCATACCTATGTAATTGGCTTTATTTAAATTTATTCCCAATTACATATTGGGAAGACCGGAGCCATTGTCTTTGAGTCCCGCCACAAACTTCGTTCCCTAGCTATCAACTCCATCCCTCTCCCTAGCATCTGTTTGAGGCTGAACCAGACTGTTGGCAACCTTGATGTCATATTTGACCCTGGAATGAGCTTCCGACCACATATCCGTGGCATAACTAAGACCACCTACTTCTACCTCTGTAACATTGCCCGTCTCCGCCCCGCCTCAGCTCATCCACTGCTGAAACCCTCCTCCATGCCTTTGTTACCTCTAGACTTGACTATTCCAACGCACTCTTGGCTGGCCTCCCACATTCTACCCTATGTAAACTTGAGGTCATCCAAAACTCAGCTGCCGTGTCCAAGTCCCGTTCACCCATCACCTCTGTGTTCGCTGATCTACATTGGCTCCCAGTTAAGTAATGCCTCGATTTCAAAATTTTCATCCTGGTTTTGAAATCCCTCCATGACCTTGCCCCTCCCAATCTCTGTAATCTCCTTCAGCGCCCACCCACCCCCCCACCGACCGAGATGTCTGCACTCCTCAAATTCTTCCCTCTTCAGCATCCCTGATTATAATCGCTCAACCATCTGTGGCCGTGCCATCAGTTGCCTGGGCCCTAAGCTCTGGAACTCCTTCCCTAAACCTCTCCACCTCTTTTTCCTCCTTTAAGACGCTCCTTAAAACCTACCTCTTTGACCAAGCTTTTGGTCATTTGAACTAATTTCTTATGTGGCTCAGTGTCAATTTTTTATTTTATACTGTGCTCCTGTGAAGCGTCTTGGGACACTTTACTACATTAAAG
Source organism: Pristiophorus japonicus (assembly GCF_044704955.1). Lineage (NCBI taxonomy): Eukaryota > Metazoa > Chordata > Chondrichthyes > Pristiophoridae > Pristiophorus > Pristiophorus japonicus. Next base: position 82,735,848 of record NC_091992.1, read on the forward strand.
GCGCTAAATAAATACAAGTTGTTGTTGTAGTACTCAAGTTTCAGACTTAGCTATGTCACACTCAAACTCAATGTGACATTCCATCATAGTATAATCACTCGTTCCCAGCACTTGGGACCTGAGATGATGGGGTTGACTTATGAAGAAAGGTTGAGTAGGTTAGGCCTATACTCATTGGAGTTCAGAAAAATGAGCGGTGATCTTATTGAGACAAAGAAGATACTGAGGGGGCTCGACAGGGTAGATGCAGAGAGGATGTTTTCTCTCATGGGAGAATCTAGAACTTGGGGGCATAGTTTCAGAATAAGGGGTCGACCATTTAAAACTGAGATGACGAATTTCTTCTCAGAGAGTTGTAAAGCTGTGGAATTCTCTGCCCCAGAGAGCTGTGGAGACTGGATCGTTGAATATATTTAAGGTGGAGATAGACAGATTTTTGAGCGATAAGAGTGAAGAGTTATGGGTAGTGGAGCTGAGCCCAAGTCCCTCTGCGACACCCTAGTCCAGTCCGCAGTCACCCCAGCACCCCCTCCCCTTCCCCTGGCACCTTCCTGTGCAAGCGCAGGAGATGCAACACCTGCCCTTTTACCTCCTCCTTTCCCACTATCCAGGGCCCCAAGTGTTCCTTCCTGGTGAAACAGCGATTTACTTGTACTTCTTTCAATTTAGTTTACTGTATTCACTGTTCGCGATATGGTCTCCTCTACATTGAGACCAAGTGTCGATTGGGTGACCGCTTTGCAGAGCACCTCCGTTCAGTCCGCAAGTGTGACCCTGAGCTTCCGGTCGCCTGTCACTTTAATTCTCCGCTCCACGGTCTCCTACACTGTTCCAAGGAAGCTCAATGTAAGCTAGAGGAACAGCAGGTCATCTTTCGTTTAGGCAGTTTACAGCCTTCTGAACTCAACATCGAGTTCAACAATTTCAGAGCGTAACGGCTGCCAATCTTAGGCTCCCTCCAACCGCCCCCACCACCACCCTCCTCACAGAGCCTGTTTCTTTCTTTTTTTTTCCCTTGTCTATAATGGCAGCTGGTCATTATCCCACCATTCACACCCGATCTTGACTAATGTTTTTCTAACTCCTGGCATTATCATTTGAATTTGGGCCATCATCCCTTTTGTCTCTCTAATCTCTCCTGCCTTCCAACCTATCACAGACCTTCTCTTTTGTTCTTTCTTCCCCTCCCCCTTTCAGTGCTCGTTAAGAATCTGCTCTTTCCGAACACTCTCCAGTTCTGACGAAGGGTCATCGACCCGAAACGTTAACTCTGCTTCCTCTCCACAGATGCTGCCTGACCCGGAGATTTCCAGCATTTTCTGTTTTTATTCCAGATTCCACAGTATTTTGGTGGTGTATCAGATCAGCCATGATCTTATTGAATGGCAGTGCAGGCTCGAGGGGTCAAATGGCCTACTCCTGCTCCTAATTCTTATGTTTCATTAGCATATTCAAAAAGGGCACCTCTCCATTTTGCAGCTGACAGACATACTGGATGCCAAGTCCTGAGCATGCCCAGTAAATCCAGCAGAAAGGGAATCTTGGAATGGATCTTTCAGGCAGGAGGGCCTTTAAGTAGCTCAGAGTGGTTCAGATTTACTGCCCCAGGCCAATTCGTTGTTTTTTTCCCTTTATTTCCTTCTGGGCTTTTATGAGTCTTTGTGCCAGTAATTGTTAATTTATTATTTGCCTCAGTTCCCTTTCCTGGCACCTATGGGTTTGCTAAGGGGAATCCTCAGAGCTGTGATGTACAGAAGAGGAGGATCTGCAGAGGGATTCCAGGCAAGTTCAATGCCTAAGAGGTGTTCTGTGTCCACCTGCCAGCACCTGCACTTCTGCACCTGTAATTGGCAGATAGTATTGCTGGAGGCTCCTCTTGTCAAAAAAATAAATTGCAAGCACGCCCCTGTCTCAGCCCATGTGTTACTGAAACCCTCATCGAAGCTTTTGTTACCTCCTGGTGCGACTATTCAAATGCTCTCCGGGCTGGCCTCCCATCTTCCAAGCTCTCTATACTTCAGCTCATCCAAACTCTGCCATCTCTCCTCTGACTCACACCAAATCCCATCACCCCTGTGCTTGCTGACCTATATTGGCTCCCTGACCAGCAATGCCTCAAATTTCAAGTCCCCCTGGACTCACCTCTCCTTAGCTCTGTAACGTCCTCCAGCCTTACAACACACTGAGAATTCTGCATTCCTCCAAATCTGGCCTCTTGAGCATTCCTGATTTCCTTCAGCCCTCCATTGGCGGCCTTGCCTTCAGCTGTCTAGGCCTGAAGCTCTGGACTACCTCCCCAACTCTCTCCTCCTCAAAAATGGCCCTTAAAACCTACTTTGACCAACCTTTCATTCATCCGTCTTAATATCTCCTTATGTGGCTTGGTGTCAGATTTTGTCTGATAATGCTCCTGTGAAGCATCTTAGGTATTTTTACTATGGCAACGGTGTTATATAAATGCAAGTTGTTGCTCATTACAGTATTGGAATGCCTGACTAGCTGTTAAGTTAGATATTTTTGGGGCATATCCCAATTAAAATAAGCAGTTTGCATGATACTGCATTAAAAGCATGCCAGAGCAATCAACAGCCAATGTTGCCTAATGCCACCAACCATTTCTGCAGGCCCTGGCAAATCCATCAACCAATGGCTATGAGAAGCTGGGTCAACAGAGAAGCAGATGCTGAATGGCGTTACCTGCTACAAGGACACCTGAAACCATCATACAGCAGAGCATTGGCACAGGTAGAGATAGTAACAGTCAACAATGGCCTGAATCTTGGTTGTATCTCCTTATCCTTGGCACAGAGGTCAACTCTTGCAAGCACCTCATATATCACCACCTCATTTTCAGCAAACAGGAGGCTGGGGGCTGGTCTACTCAGATACTTTACTACATTTTCACCTGCCACTCCCACCAGTTGCTTCATGTCATCAAGTCACAGCTCCACAGACACAGCATTTCATGTTGGTGGGCACCTTGGGGATGTAATCTCTTGTCCTGTGCATCCCTAGTTAAGCTGGGCAGTTCAAGTATGGGGGCTGGGCCTGAGTCTAAGATCACAGTTCAAACTCCTCCTCAACTCTAAATGCAGACAAAAACTGTTACGCTCATAATAAAGTAATGTAACTGAGTACTGTAGACAATGAGTAAGTGTGACCTTAGCTCTTTTATTCAAACTCCAGAGTATGGGAAGCCTGCTTATATACAGTGCTCCCAAGGGATGCCAGGATCCCTTGGGACTCCAACAGGTATGCCTTCTGGTGGCGGTGTGATACAGGCTGCCTAGGGTTGCATACATAACTAAAACCAGAGTCATTAACCACAGGCAAATTCAGTTCAGCCTCATGCTTTGTTTCGGGTACTGCAAGAAACAAACCGACCGGTGACATTGTTCTCTTCTCCCTTTCTTTCGCTGTATTTCTCTTCACACTTGATTTGCAAGTATTATTCTTGGCTTCCTGTCACAGGAAAACAAGAAAAAGCAAAATGCCACTATATGCAGCCCTGATTGTCACAGCCCTCATAGCCCGCCCCTATCATTTTAAACTAAGAGACGTTCACTAATGCTGTGAAAGCCCCACATTTAAAAAAAAATATGGACGTCGCTGGCAAGGCCAGCATTCACTGACCATCCCTAATTGCCCTCCAGAATGTGGTGGCTTGCTACTAGGCCATTTCAGAAGGTAGTTAAGAGTCAACCACATTTCTGTGCATCTGGAGTCACATAGGTCAGACCACAGGTTTCCTTCCCTAAAAGACATTTGTGAACCATTTTTTTTTTTTTAAAAACAACAATCCGGTATTTTCATGGTCACCATTACAGATACTAGCTTTTTATTCCAGATTCATTAAATTAACTGAATTTAAATTCCCCAGTTACTGTGGTGGGATTTGAACTTACTCACCATACTCACACTCACATCCATAACCTTCTCTTCTGCTGCCTCACCCTCTAGTGAGGGAAAGCGAGACAACTGCCAGGACTTAGCAGCACATTAAAACTATTATTTCTGACAAAAAATGCCATACAAGACTAGTCCAGGAAGAGCAGTTTGAAGCAAGCCATACTATGTAAGGACAAGTGTATCTAGTGCAGCGACTGATAATTCTGTTGATGCAAAAGACTTGAACTCTTTTGCGTGGTCGTCTCAATTTTTTTTCTGCATTTATATAAATGTAATCACGTTATAAGCCTCTCAAAGCACTTCAATCAATGGATTAATTTGCAGTGCAGTTATGTAGGCAAATGCAGCAACTATTTTGTCTGCAGATTCCATAAACAGCACGAGGAAATTATCAATCTGTATTTAATGGTTTTAGCTTTGGGAGGGATATTAACTAAAACACCAAGAGAACCACCTGCTCTCCTTCCTGCCATGGGATCTTTAACATCCATCGGAATAGGGCATGATTTGACATCTCGTCTGAAGAATGGCACCTCCAACAATGCAGCACTCTTTAGTACTACACTAGAGTATCAGTCAAGATTATGTGCTTAAGTCCTGGAAGGGGGCTTGAACCTTGGATTGCTGGGCAATTCTGCAATTGGTGGTTTTGTGTTTGGAAGCTTAGATTCATATCATGAGGTCTTTAATGTTAGACTCCTGTATAAACATGCAGTAGTGGCACCGGTGGTGTTACCCAAGTGAGAAGATGTGATGGAAGCAAAGGTTGGGTGGAGCCTGGCCTACTGTGCCAGGTTGATACGTTAGTGAACAGAACAAACCTGGAAACGGTCTGACATTGTTTGGCAAATGCATTAAGCCCAGTTATGTTGCATGTGGCTAGTCCTTGGGCACACGTTGCATGATTCATTTTTGTGGCTGAAAATTGTTAATTTATATAGCTCAGCGGGATATGGGTTGGAGCTAACCATAAACCTAAAGTAACAGGATTTGGCAATGATTATTTAAATTTATTGTTGATCTGTCACCAGATAATGTGACGGAATGTGAACATACTAAAAAAATAACATGGAACCTAAAGAATACCAAGCTAAGGATGACCTTATCGCTGGAACAAAATGGATGGCAAACCAAGCAATATTAGGAGGGGTGACCAATAAGCTTAGTCAAAGAAGTGGATCTTAAAAAAGAAAGGAGAGCTGGAGAGCCAGAAGGATGTAAGGAAGGAATTCGAGAGTATGTGGTTTAGACAGCTCAGGGCAGTCAGGATTGTGGTCAGTAGATGGAGAACGTGAGAGTTGTAGTGCTGGAAAGACTTGAATTTATATAGCGCCTTTCGCAACCACCGGGCATCTCAAAGCGCTTTTGCTTTGCTACAGCCAATGAAGTACTTTTGGAATGTAGTCACTGTTGTAATGTGGGAAATGCGGCAGCCAATGTGCGCACAGCAAGCTCCCACAAACAGCAATGTGATAATGATCAGATAATCTGTTTTTGTTATGCTGACTGAGGATAAATATTGGCCAGGACACCGGGGATAACTCCCCTGCTCTTCTTCAAAATAATGCCATGGGACCTTTTACGTCCATCTGAGAGAGCAGACAGGGCCTCGGTTTTAACATCTCCTCTGAAAGACGGCACCTCTGATAGTGCAGCGCTCCCTCAGTATTGCACTGGACTGTCAGCCTAGATTTTTCTGCTCAAGTTCCTGGAGTGGGACTTGAACCCACAACCTTCTGACTCAGGTGAGTGTGCTACCCACTGAGCCGCAACTGACATACTGGAGGTTTTATAGATAGGAGGGGGAAGGCCATGAGTCAGTGTTGTAAGCGCTGTTTCTAATTTACATAAAAGACTTGGATTCTGAAACTCAATGCGATTGGCCAAATTTGCAGATGACACCAAACTAGGAAGGGCAGTGGAATCGAAGGAGGAAACCCAAAAAACTACTGAAGGAGCCAAACAAAATGTGGATGGGTCAAAAATGATATGATATTTAATGCAGACAAGTGTAACGTACTGCACATAGGAAGGAAAAATAGGCAACATGTCTAATTCATAAATGGTGTTGAAATAGCTCAGGATGACAATGAAAGAGACCCCGAGCCTTAGTAGACTCAACACGTCAAGCCAATGCAGAACAGTAATCCAAACCAACAGAACAAACATAACCAAGACAGTAGAATACAAGTTGAGGAGGTCGTGATGAAACCGTACCACTGTAAGACACTTAAGCACAAAAAGTAAAGTAGAGAAGAGTCAAAAGGGTGAACCTGATTGTCAAAGTGAGAGAATTATAAGGAGACTCTTGGATTTTTTATCCAGAAGGAAGGCATCCGAGAGGTGATCTTAAAGAGGTTTATGATAGCAAATGGTACGGAAAAGGTTAATCCAGAAAACAATTTTAAATTAAACTATGAGAGCAGGACAAGGGGGCATAGGTTCAAACTGGTAAAAGGTCATGTTTAGGGTGGACATCAGGAAGTTCTTCTTCACGTAGGGAGTGATCAACATTTGGCATGAACCTCCGAGCAGAGTGGTGGAGCTGGATGCAGCAATGAGAACAGCATAAGGGTGCTCTGGATGGAGGCAGAAGGATAGGACTGATGGCCTTCCTCATCCATAACTATCTTGTGCCAAGGGCTACAATCGCTAGCAGCGACATACTCGAGAAGGGCCTACTGACAGGGATATCATAAAAGTAACTCCATTAGGGCAAATTTGGTGATTCTGCGCTCTCAGTATAGATGCAAGCTCAACAGTAGCATGGGTCAGAAAAAGGAGACAACACTGGTGCTGATTATCCAACTGTGTTCCCAGAGAAAAAGGCTCCCCCTCTAGAGAGTTTGATCGCTAGATCTATCCCTATTAACGTTTCTTGAACACATTCTCTCTAATTCCTGTTGCAACAACATTCCAGAGCTGACAGAAAGCAAATTAATGCCAAAGGTACATGCTATCTGAGGGATATGTGGGCAGCAAGTACCATTACTTCTCCCACACCCTCCAGTGAAGTAGGAGTAGCACTGATAAATGTACCCCCCATTTTAGATTCAAACTTGCATCCAAAAGGTGAAAGAACAGTGCACAGTCCCAACATGACACCAAATCTCCCCAATTGAACAATGTTCAATCCTTCCAACTTTTGAGGGGGTAGAAATTCTGTATTTCGAAGTGCAGTGAATTCAGTATTCCAGACTTTTTCTTTCAATGCAGATGAATGCTCACAAACAACATTCAGACGTGGTGCAAAAATATTTTATTGCTAACATATGCAAAGTTAGGTGGTGTGGTATTTACTGTGTATTTACAATCACAGACAGCAGTTTCTATGACTGGGAAGGGGAGTGAAAGGGAGCAAATTCAGCACATTTAAATAAATACAGGGGCCTGCCACTGGCAGAAGCTACAAAGCTACCCAATATCCCCCTCGCGCTCTCATACATACAGCAAGATGGCACTCTTTCTGCACATACAGGAAAAAAACGTACCAACGTCTTCAGATCCTACAGTTTATTATTTTTATTTTATTTTATGAGAAACAGTATCCCTTTGGTGGGCCAGCAAGACTGGAATATGAAACTATCAATCAAAACGACACAAACACGCTCCTTCACATCACTCCGGCTTGTCGTTTTCAAGGTAGTGTAAGCACATTTACTCAAACAACATACCATTAGTACCATGTAAATCAGCTACAGTTACTTGCAATACATCTGCAGTGGATTCTTCTTTGAAGCATCAGATGTTGTTAAAAGGTGAACTTGAAGAGCTCCATTGTTTCCTACAACATTAAATTGTAACTAAGCACAAATTGAGAGGTTACACTCTTGTTTTCACCTGCCCACTGGGTTCTGGTGGTCCCTCCGTTGTTTTTCAATGTCAATACTTCACTTTAACTTTACAAAGTCACGTGATTAATACACAGAATGCAATATAGATCTTGGCGTGCTTGATTTGCACAGGAATGACCAACAGTGGCAGAAGAACAAGGAAATAGCAAGTGTTGACCAAAAGCTAGATTAGTTAGGCTTTTGGTTCAAAATCTGAATATAGATTAGTGACAATGAAAGATTTTAACAGTACAAGTTGTTTGCTTGTTTATACTTTTGCCATATTCTGGCAGCACCGTTAAAACTTCACAGTCCACAGAGTCACTTTAGTACAGATATAGGTTCCTCACTAGCAGCTGTAGAAATGGCACGAATAACAGTATCAAAATGAATAAAGCTTCAAAACCACTGCCAACCTTTCTCGTCTAAAAAAAGTTTTAAAAGTTCCGAAGTTTAGTTACAGCCCTAGTTAATGGGCTTACAAAAAAAAAATGCAAAACAGAATTATTATGGAAGGTTGTGACAATTTTAATAAGATTTGTTTTGTGTGTGTGTGGGGGGGGGGGGGGGGATGGGGTTAAGAGAGGGCATTTTGCAGACCAGGAAAATGGGACACTGCCTCTAACTTGTACCTTCTCCTCCCACGTATTCAACATCCAGATCAAGCTTCAACTTTCAGTCCAATAAACAAAAATGAAAATACACAAGCATCCCTCTCTTGTGGTTATATACAAGTAGTGTCTTTCATACGTTTTTTTTCTAAAAAGGATTTCCCATTTGTTTACACAGTAGCTTATACAGCAGTGTATATAAATCAGCTTTACAGACTTTGTGAGGGACAACAAAATCCCCAAACATCGAAACAAAACAAAAAAGCTAATCCCTATGTAGTATTTACAGTAAGAGATCGCATAAGTCTAGTCGCAGCATCTGCAGTGCATGGAAAGTAAATGCTATAACTTTCCAATAATAATCTATAAGGGAAAATAGGTGTGTGTGGGTTGTGTGTGTGTGTGTGTGTGTTTTATTAAATACAGCCTGTATATCACAGCTGCAGCAACCCCAAAGCTCACATCAGAGGTCATCTTTGAGCTGCGATTCTCTGCAGGGGCAGGATGCTTGTCTCATACATGCAAAGGAGTTCTTAAAATTCTTTCGTCTCCTTATTTTCAAATAGGTGGAACCTCTGTTGAACAGTCAGTCCTTCTTTGAGGCTCTGTGAAAGGAAGGCAGGAAAAACAACCATCAATGCAGCACTCAGACCAAGTCATAAAACTGGGATAATCAATGCTTTCATTCTATGACACTACTCAGCAGGATTCAAGGTAGACAAAAATCACATGTTTAAAGTTTAATCTATAATTTGCTATAAAATGCCAACAAAGTACAAATTCTTTGCAACTGTTCACGCCAATGCTCTGTTTCTAATTACGTATGCAACTTTATCAACCAATGCCTTAGCTCTCTCAGCTCCATTGTTTCTAATTGTAGTCCTGACATCTGTTTTGACCAATTCAAAGATGTGAAGTATTTGCATCAATAGTATCAAAACAACATGGTGTTGGTTTACTCTCTAATACATCTTGCTGCAAACATATTAGGTTCATGGTTTGGTAATTTTAATAAAATGTCAGATTGTGAGGTTTTAGTTCACCTGAATTATGAAATCACATAGGCTAACAAGATGACTAACAATCGGTAACACAAAACAATGGTTGAATTTCACAAGTGACAGATGTCTACATACTGTAAATGTCTGATGAAACACTAGAAAAACAACATGTTCATCTAGTTTATTAGTGCATATAACTCACCTTCTACAGACAATACAACAGGATTATTTTGTGGATTAAACAATAGACTGAGCATTCAGTGGAGAGTCAGTTAGAATACCATACATGCACATTTTCAGGCACAGCAAGGACAAACACAATAAAAGCTGCAATTAAAATAGGCACCACACAATGCAACAAAATAAGCAACATGGTTTTGGTTGATAATGCCCCATTTCGCATACAAACTCAAGGTTCAGTTTATCAGCTACTCTGCAGGATACATTACCCAAGCTAGCATGATTCACTTTCACACCACAGGGTTGGACACAAGCTAACTGTCCTACCAGATCTGTAATATGGTACCCGGGGAGAAAGTTCAGTGTTAATCAAAGAAAATGTTTATGAAAGTGATGTGTCCTTGGGTAAGAGAGGTTATTATGGACTTTTTGTTCACAATGATAACAGAACACTAATGTCACAAAGATAAACAGCAGCTTTGATGCAAGATAAAGTTTCTTCAATAATGACCCAATGTGCCTCAATTCTGAACCTTGAACCTTCTCCCACTGCATCAGAACGCCATTTCAACTTCCCACAGCAGCAATCTTTGTGGCTACTTTCAGAGTGAGATCGCCCATTTATGACCAACGGGCTTGCACTCAGATTGAGACTGCTCAACTTGCAGGAGAGGATGAGATTCCATCTAAGCTAAATTCAGGTCTCAAATGTTCAAAATGACATTTGAACCCATTGTATTACCCAATCTTCTGGCTGATTTGATTGGGAGGGTTGTTAAAACACAGATGTCACAAATACTGTTAACATCTACCAACAAAGTACAAGTATGACAAACATCTGCTTGAATTTCAGAAGATATATATGGCTTGGTGCAGTCAATTATTACAAGACATTAATCCTCAATCGTGTTAACCAGGCTCTCTGTAGCTGTCTCAGGTACATGGCTTTATCATCCTGATGACATCATGATGCCACAAGCATACTTTAGCTTATAAGGTTCACTTCCTCACTAATTTTAAGGTAGAACCAAATTATTTCAAAAGTAGACCTAGCTACTTACGGATAATTATAACAACGAGAAGACAGAGTCCTTGTTAACTCGCTGGAGGGGAGGTTACTTTGTTCACAGGAAACACAGCCGACAACCCTTCCACATTTAGCCCAGTCCCGAGAAGTCTAAGTTACTGATGTGTGGAATGGCTGGTCAGTAGTCTAACCATTACTTAAGCTGCAGTTTTGCAGTTCAAGCCAATAAATGTTAAGACAACATGAATGGAAATCTTCTATTGATAAACGAGCTGATGCTCAGCAAAGTGGAACATTCTGTATCAGCCAAGAACACAGTGCAAGACGCTTAATTCTGCAGCACAATTTTGAATAAGCATGCACAAACCAAACACTAAATTTTCAATATTCATACACCCATAGTTTACAATAATTGTGGCACTGATTTGCCAAATCAGTGGAAATAAGCAACATAGACAGGAAACATAAAAGAAACAGAGGCCAGGCGAATATACTAAACCTCTGATGCTGTTGCTGGGTCAACACATGACTTTGGCTATTGTGACCTATCTTGGGAACATTGGAATATAGGAACAGGAGGAGGCCATTCAGCCATTCAATGAGATCATGGCTGATTTATATCTCAACTCCATCCACCCTGCTTAGCCCCATATCTCTTAATACCTTTGACTAGCAAAAATCTATCAATATCAGATGTATAAGTAATTGAGCTAGCATCTACTGCTTTTTGTGGGAGAGAGTTCCATACTTCCCTCTACTGTTTGAAATAGCTTGCAATCAAGCACAGAATTTAAGAAATTTCTACTTAGATTCCCACAATTATTCTCCAGTATTCGACCCAGTGCATGAGCTACAGTGATCTATATTTTGAATCATGCCAATTATTGGGACAGATGTTGGTACACCACTGTGACACTATGATAAAGCTGTTGTGCAGAAATCAAACAAGTTTTACATAAATTTAGAATCTTGGGTTCACCTTACTCTGTAAAAATGTGCTTGGAGACACAGCAATGAGAGATTTAATTCCACACAGGCCAAAGCAGAGTCCAGGAAACAAACCTAGACAGATCCCATTGCATGTCCACACATTAAAAACATCCCAACTCCCACAGTGACATGCCTTCACTCAGTGACAATAACCAATGGTGGTTTACCTAAAGGGAAGATGTCAATCATCAAGCAGCTCTAGCTGTCCCATGCCAGCTCTTTACTCACAGACTAAAGGACGACGAAGGGGAGCAAAATAGAATAAGGAAGGTTAGAAAGCAATGCATCACTGTTAACCCATGAACCATAGACTAAGATTTCTGGCTGGATTCTTCCCAGCGCTAAAAAGGGTCTCTTCAAGGGGTGCTCGACGAAAAGTACTGAGATACAGAGTAGTCTATGATGGTTCCTTCCATGCAAGCTTATCTGAGTGACTTTACTTTCTTCCTTCATCAACAAAATGGTTCAAATTATATGTTTTTGTACTTTAAAAAAAAATCTAAAAACTTTTCCTTTGCTCGCACTCTTTTCCAGTGATCTCACACTCGACCTTCAAGAGTGTGGCTAGCAGAGCCACAGACTGCTCCACATCACTGATGGTACAGTGTACATCTAAGCTGGGATTGATACAATCTTGGTACTGACCTCAGAATGGGTAAACATGTCATTTCCAACTTAGCTTTGATGGGTCTTTGGAAGGTGTACTATCACTACAAAAATTTCATTTTTTAAAAACTTCCTATTGTTATTTTCTCTTTTAAAAAAAAAAAAAATCCCCCAGCCTAGTGTGCAACCCCACACAAAAGACAGACAATCTGCTCCCCTCATTTTCCCAAAGCAGCTCTATGACTGGCTACAGTTGATGCATTGGTTTAGCTCTTGGGTGATTCCTGATGCACTTCCCTTCACTTTTGTGGTGATGCAGCCGACTGTTGAACCAGATCAATGATTCCCTACTTGGGGAATCATGCCTATTACTGGGGCTATTTTAGATAGGGCACCTTTTTGAAAATGGCACTTCACTTTTAAAGCTGTGGTAGTATCAAAGGGCAACCAGCCCCCAGAAGGCAGTCACCAGGGAATCACACCTTCAGTAGAGGAGGAGAGGGGGAAGGAGAACAGTGGGGAAAAAAAGGGACTTTTATTTTTAGACTGTGAAACCTCCCTCCCAAATAGGGCATTGGTTGTAATAAAAGACTTCAGTGAGAAGAAAATGTTTCCCTCAGCTGGTTTTTATCATAGTAAGTTTCTCTACATTTGGACTATTACTACAAATAATATAAAACTAACACTAAGGATGTACTAGCCAAAAACTGTACTTGGTCACAGTTGTGATTAGCCTGGAACGGCAAATTATTTTAAGTGTTGTTATATAAACTCAACACTCACCTCAAAGATCAGCTTTGCATGGGAACAGTTTAGGATGATAAGCATATGTTTACAAATAAAATAAATAAATGATACACAACCTGACTTGGTGGCTTATCATACAATAAGGTACCCAAAAATGTGAAGACACATAACGCATAAACCCACAGGATAAATCAGTAATGCAGGGCTGCTTCATGTACATTTGTTTTTAAACTATGCACCAAGTCAAGTCATGCATTCGTTTTATACCACAGGTAGGATGTGTGTGTGTGCATTTGCATGAACTAGAAGTCTTCACGTACCATCAGAAAGGTTGAAGCACTCTATTTCTACCCCACCCAGTTTTCTTCCCTCTTCTCCCAAAAGAGGTTGGAGTGTGGTTTCATAGATGCAGCTCTTTGGTACCTCACCCAAGTGGCCATTTCAATGCGAGAGTTGATACTCAGAGTGTCAGCAGGCTATTTTACTATGTGCGCACACTTTCTGGCAGAGGCCACATGATCGGGAATCCTTGTTGTTTTTTTTTCCCCCACCATTCCTACACCAGGAACAGTGATGCTAATTTCAATGCCTTTCTGCCGCTTTCATATACTAAGCCAAAGGGGTGTCAGGAGGACAGGAGTTTTTGGTTCCGTGCTGAATTTGGGAACTACATAGATCACAATATGTGCAGGCTGCATTTGAGGTATCCATTTCCCATCTGCACTGGTCAGATGTTTGCATGCCATATACAGATATTTGAATATCTCATTGCTATAGGTGGTACTTATACGTGATTTGAAAACAATCCTAATGGTGAAATAGTTACAATCTCCCCCATGTCCACACCTGCGGTATAAAACTCATTTAACAGAGCACATCAAAGTTTTCAGGAACTACACAGAATACCTAGTTTCCTTCCATTTTACATGTCCAGCAGGTTTATTTCTATCTTGGATTAAATAAAAAACATTTTTTTTAGATTGGGTGATAGACAAAGGGGAGTTTGGTTTTCTAGGCCTGTTCTAGTAATTTGAAATTAAATTCCGTAAGAAGCATAATGGGTTTATTTATTAATGTGTAGAGATCTCCTCCTCTTCTTGTAGAGCTTACCTGTATAATGGAGACTGAGTGCCTTAGTGTAACCCTCAGTGGTCCATACTAGATTGTAGCAACTGCTACACTACCAACTGCAGAACTGGTTTGTTATGTGGAAAAATGAAAGGATGCTTGACAGAATACCAATGATAATATTAGCAAATATACCGACGCACTTGAGCTTAGTAGTATTGCTTCAGGCTAAACCGCAGTAGAGAGAATGGATACTGGAAATGTCGAAGAAACTAGAGCTTACCTTTGATCTCAATGTCCGATCTGCTCGTTTTGCTGCAGCTGCCATCTTCAGGATATCTGGATTGCTTTTTGATTTCATTATATCTGAGAAAAAATGTATTTTTTTTTTAAATTGGCTTCACGTTGGCTCCAAGATTTAATTTCAAGGACTTAAGTTCAAGGACATCAAATTGTCCCCACCTCGACAAAACATGCTTATAACCAATTTCACTGTACCAGTCACAATGATGGCAACACTTTCTCCATGGTCCTTAGCACAGGTGAAACACCTCTACATTATAGAGATTTAAGGGACACCAAGTCTTCTGTCTGAACAGTGTAACTCTATGGAGGAGCTTTTGTAGAGGGAATATTTTTAATATGGAGCATTTTTAGAGTATTCCTAAGTATATAATTTCAAAAAGTAAATGAATATTTTCTAACGTGCAGTAATTATCAACAAACTTGTAACCAAATTCCCCTTTCCAGATGCATTTTCTCCTTTTTACCCCTCTTTTCCTGAAGGCAGTGATGCATGTTGGAATTATGGTTTCATGGGCACAGGAGCCCTCCAAAAGCCCAGCCGTTCATCACGTTCAAGCCTCGACTGTGAGTGGCAACAGGCTATGTGATTCACAGGTACATCCTGCCCTCGCCAGCAGAGGTCACTGGATAGCAATCGAGAACAGGAAGCATGGAAACGTTTCCCCTTCCCCTAGCTCTCTGAGCGCCGAGATCAGTTACAGAGCATCCAGCCTCACTCCAGTAAATCCGTTCAGTCAGTACAAATTGGGACCAAATGTGGAGCATTCCTGGCTTGCACTTTTTTGAAACAAAAAGGCATCATGCACAATTCAAGATGTGGAATCAGTTGGGCTCCTAGAAGGTTCAATTAAAATAAAATCATGCTCAATACATACTCCAGTATCACAAGGTAGGTCCAGATAAAGACTCTTCAGCCCATATGGCTTCATTCTTCTAAAATAGCAAACCTTCTGTCTTCCCACTACAGCAACCAGCTATCTCTTAAATGAGTCCAGTGTTTTAGTCTCAACCACCCGTCTTGAAAGTTGATCCCAAGATCACCCATTGCATAAAGGAGTAAATAAAGAGATGGTTCTTCACTAAAACAAAGTATAGTCTATTTAAATTAGTAAAATTATATGGGCTATGATTTCCAACTCCTGTGTTGGCTGTACCGTATCTGCTGTGCTCCGTTTCATCCATGGGTTGATCTCCAAATGCTTCCTGCGCCAGCTGGAGCTGCTCTTTTAGTCTGTTTACGTCACGCTCCGATTTAGCCTTGACTATACTAAGCTCTGTGTAGATGTCCTTATACTTGTCTGCAGCGTATTTTTTATCCTGAAGAAACAAATGCATGTTGCAGAATTCACAATAATTTACAAAGAGATTACATCCTGAATGAGCAGAATACTGTTATCTCAACCCAGTGATGGCAGCTCTGTTTCCCAGACTGCTCGTCACTTAGTTCTGTCTTTGACACAGTTGTCTCTTTCAAGATACTAATGATCTCCCACCTCCACAGCTTCCACCTCTGCACTCTCAAGTGCACCACTGGCCTGGACATCCACCACCTCACTTGATGGTCAAATCCTCCTACTACCCCCCAGCATCATTCTCGTGAGGAAAATCCCATACTCCTTAAACAGTAACCACAACCTCGGACCTAAAACCCTGCACTTTCCATCCTCACCTCCAACCCCATCACACAGCAACAGTTAAATATTATTTTATTGAGAATTTAATTTAGCTGGTCCTATGGTTTTGAAAAATAAATGAAATTACATTTCTGGAGAAATATTACACTGTAGAATCAACACTAATTTCATCACTGATTAAGAAAAAAAGTATTTTTAAAATGGATCTCAAATCCTAGGATTTGATAGTATCTTGAAACAGATACAAAGCATCTGATGTTAGTTACAATGATGGAACCAATTATATTCTTGAATTATCACAAACAACAAAAACTGGTAATTGCTGGGATTTCTAAGTATAAAAGTAATTCTATTTATGCTGTTCACATTAATATGCACGGATGCTGTTTTGTGTAGTAACACTAGATGGCACTAAACAATAAGACTTCTGCAGGACCTTCAGGCCAATTTCTGTTGCAAGTCCAACTACATTCTGCAGCAAGTGAATTTATACTCTGACAGATCTATTCAGTTCCCGTTGTACACTACTAAATGTGCTACAATACTAACTGTAACAGCAACTATTTTTAGATTAAAAATTGGAGCAAGTATAGAGTGACAATTAAAGTTACAGTACAGGATATGGAGGAGAAAGGACAAAAGTAACAGAACACAAGCTAGAACAAAGAGCGGCAGCAAAATAAGGAACAGAGATCTGGGGCAGCCAGCCAGTAGTGGAAGAGGTCCAGGTACCCAAATTGCAGGGACATGAGGGGGAATGAATGGCAGAGTCAAGAGTGGACGGGGCAGCAGCGCAAGTGCATTTGGCACTTACAATCAGCTTAAGTGAATATGGAATTCTTGTGGGAACAGGAGCAAAACTGCAAGATTTCCACGTTAACCAAGAAGCTGACTTTAACCAATGCCAAAGCTCTGCCACTCTTGATTCTGGCACCAAACCCACAATTCAATGGCCTGCAATCATTATTGTTCCTATTTTTAGATGGGAGAAATTCGCAGAATGGTGGAGCTCCCTGGAGGGCCTGTCCATATTGATGTAAAACTCTCAAACTGTCTCAAAGCTCATGTCTGCCCTGCAAACTCTTACTCATTGGCTGGAATTCCTTAGTTTTATTGTTTGTGTTGTTGTGCGTATTGCATGTAAATGAGCGCCAAAAACAGTTAAAATTCTGTCCAAACTTAATTAGACTGGAAGGTGCAATGCTCTTCCCACTTCATCTATGATCGATAGTGATGCACTTGTAATGCTCTTATTACTGAATACAGCATGGGAAAACGAGCACAGTGGTCTTTACATCATTCAAGCTATCATCTCTGTACCACAAAGCCCCTCCCCCATACTTGGAAAAGACAAACCTTGGGTTCCAAAGGGAATTCTCAAAATAGCAACTGGACAAATCAGTTGAATAAAAACATACAACACATCAAGCCTTGTAAAAAATCTATGCTATAAAAAAAATTAACCTGTACTGCTCCTTCAAAAGACTAATATCAACGAATAGTTCTAAAGTAACTGCACAGAATGCTTTGTGAAGAATGGCAGTAGCTTTCATAACGGCTTATTCGATAAAGGTATTTGATTGGGCTCATGACTGACAAATGGTGTATAACTTGGATAAGTGCAGTTTTATGCATGTGGGCAGGACAAATGCTCAACATTCATACACTGAGAGCTGGACCTGCTTACGGCTGGAGCGGAGATCACCTCTCACAGCAGGTAGGTACTGCAGAGAATTCAGGGCCAGAGTGATCTCCTGGACTAGTTTTGATCGCCTAGATGGGTCGGAGAGGAATTTCCCACTCCCAAATTTGCCAGGGGTTTTAAAATCTGGTTTTTCGCCTCCCTGGAGATAACATAGTTTTGGGTGGGGTGGAGAGTATATACACAACATATCGTAATTTGTGAGGGGTAGGCTTGATGAACCATAGGGTCTTTACCTGTCCATCATTGCTCCCATGTCTGTATTGCCTGGTTTGGTAATGAGCCATGCAGACCAGAAGGTCGCATATTCTATTCCCAATGTGTGCTGAGTTAGCCAATCTCAACCAGGCTGGCGCTACAATTGGTGTTGGAGCTCCTTGACTGAGGGTGGCAATCAACCAGGGTTCCTATCCCTGACTGCTATCCACGGAGCCCTGCTGGAAGTGCTAGTGTGCGGTTATCAGGTAAAGGCTGCAATGCTCCCCACAGCTGCATAGTCTGCTAGCATTCACCATCTAGGCTCTCACATGAAGATACAGTGGAGGGCTGCTGGTACCCCAACCGGAGTTGGTACCTTCAGGAGAGGAGGAAAATTAAGGCAAAATAAGCTAAAACTAGCTCTCAATTGGAACAAAAAATAGTTAAAGCTACCAACAGGGATTTAGCACAGTGAGGAGACTACTTACGCGCTGAGCAGTCTGTAGTTCATCTTTCAGGGAATTAATTTCTTGTTTTAAGTATTGTATTTCCGATTCTTTGACCCGCAGCAACACCTAGACAGGATATAAATAATTGCATTAAACATCGGAATATTTCAATGTAACCCATAAACCAAACTGCGATGAATGTTTTGCCTATCGGGAAGACATGGTTCCAAGTTTGTGTTCAGATTTAAAAAGCTGCTGTTTCATTCTAGACTACAGTGGGGAAGCAAGACAAAAGGTCTCTCCTTTAATTTATTGTGGAAAGTGCATCTATCATTGTACAATCTGAATGCAATTCTATATTAGAGACTTATTTTTGACTGTTTTCAAAATTGGGTTTCTCCAGACTGCTTTTTTGTTGTTCTGCATTATATAGATGGAGTGCTTTTTGCAGTGCATATTTAACCAATGCAATTTTTCGACCCTGGTTCTGATTTTCCCTTTCTGCATTCACATTTTTTGAAGGATTTTTATTAAAAATTTAAACAGCCTGGCAACCTGCAACAGTTTCCCCAACTCACCGACACTAACATTTCACTGTTTACATGATCCTTTCTCCTCTTCCAAATCTTGACATTTTCCCTTCTTTTCCTGCACTCCCAGTTATGATTCACTGCACCTTCACATGACCCTGTCTACTCTCAAGAAAAATAACACCAAGTAATTCTAAACAACAAAACTAATCTGGCAAGCACAGGGATCAGATTCTCCTTAGCGGTAGCTAGTCAGTGCTGCAGTCTTGTATAATCAAATTCCTAATCCACAACAAACCTGGGAGCAGCATAATTTAATGCCCTTGATACCTTCGTTCAGAGTTTTGTTCTGCACATGTATGGCTTACCTCTAGTTCATATACTTCTTTGCCTTGTGATAGGCCAGTGGCATCCCCTCCGTTGTCACTTGTCATCATTGTTCTCAGCCGTGTTATTTCTGCAGCCAAACGATTATTCAGCTCCTTTTGGAAACAATAAACCCAGTAAAACACAGGAGGATAAAGAATCAACACTTGAAGATTTTATCACTCAAAAAAGGAACATATGATCCTACAACAAAAAGAGAGAGAGAGAAAAGACTGAACCAAAAAACATGTTATGTAGTATTGCATATCAGAGAACATTTATAGATTCAGCCACCAATAGATCAATGGAGCATGAAACAGCTCGATTATAATTCTTGAGAGTAAGTGAAGAAACAGGTACCTTAGAATCTCACTTCAAGTGTTGCTTAGCTGACCATGATTTAACAGAGCTAACCTTGCAAAGGAAAGTCAAGGGACCAAGCATTGACAAGCTACTGGCAGTACTCTGGAAAGAACTAGTCTCCGCCACCACCCCACCCTGCAACAATTTCCTGAAGGCACTAGTTCTTGGAGGCAGACTATTCCATGAGCATCAACAACACTGGAGTGCTTTGCCCAATTGACTATTCCTTGTGTGTAAATCTGAACAGGGTATTTCCATCCAAGTCTGATGCAGTTTTCAATATTCACAAGTATGCATTTTCCAGCAAGAGTAGGAATGCTGGCTTATTGTCCCCTTTCCAACCAGTTGTTCTGCCCCAACAGAGATCAGCTAAGGTTAGTTATTCCCTGCACACCATCTTCATTTGAAAATTGCAAGTGTTGTATATACTATATGGCAGTACCACTAAGCTGGCAATGCAACTTTGTGTGGGATTTTAACACTGAATCCAGTTACATTCCAAAACAAAAACAAACAGTGGTATTTTTTTTTGTACATTCACAGTATTATATGGTGGCGAAGACATTTCATACCTGGTTATGCGCATTTAGTTCTTGGTTTTCACGTTGGCATTGTCTTAATGCCTGCCGCTCTGCTTCCAAAGCTTGAGCCAAGTGTGCATTTTCTAGACACTTTTGGGAGTACTGCTCTGACAGGACTTCGATTTCTCGATGCAATGATGCCAGCTCCTCACTGTCAAACAACATTGAAGTAGTTTAATTTCTTGAATGCTGCTAAATTATACACGTTCCATCTTTAAACTGTTATTCAGTAACATTGTTTCAGCATGCGTTATGAAGCACATTTATAATATATTACTACAATTCAGGTCAGGCGGGAGGTCTTTCCTTCTTATCCCAATGAAAAATTATTTAGTAGCCTCAGAAAAGTTAGCTGGGGTAGTCGGAAAGGTGGTGGTGGGGGTCGCTGGACGGGGAAGTATATGGATATCTAGTTCTGGAACATGTGGCTTATGTATAGTACATGAACATTCGCAATAGTAACTCAATTGCCTCGCGATGCTCTTGTTTTTCTGTGTGGAGATTATTTTCAGGCTTTCTGTGTATACTGGCCTGATATTAAATTTCAATGCAGACAGCAGATTTCTCTTCACAATGCTCCAATGACCCCTTATTTTAAATGTGAAGCTATGGTGTAAGGCACTGTGGAGTAGCTCGTCACAATGACAATACCCAAACTTCATTTTGGATTGGCTGCAACAGCTCAGTGAAAGATTATTTCCAGCGGTCACTGAATTGGTAACAATGGGGGAAGACACGAAAATGATTTTCCTTAACACATAAAAGGTCATTAGGATGAGGAATGACATCCTTTGTGACTGTGATAAAGGCAAACTATCCCTCCTCGTTCTTCTTGACTTATCTGCAGCCTTTGAGACAGTTGACCACTCCATCCTCCACCTCTCCACCGTCGTCCAGCGGGGTGGGACTGCACTCATCTGGTTCCATTCTTATCTATCTAATCATAGCCAGAGAAACACCTGCAATGGCTTCTTTTTCCGCTCCTGTATCGTTACCTCTGGTGTCCTTGAAGGATCTATCCTTAGCCCCCTCCTATTTCTCATCTACATGTCGCCCCTTGGTGACATCATCTGGAAACACAGTTTCAGTTTCCACATATACGCTGATGACACCCAGCTCTACCTCACTACCACTTTCCTCGACCCCTCCACGGTCTCTAAATTGTCAGACTGCTTGTCCGACATCCAGTTCTGGATGAGTAGAAATTAAATATTGGGAAGATCGAAGCCATTGTCTTCGGTCCCCGTCACAAACTCTGTTCCCTAGCCACTGGCCCCATCCCTCGCCCCAACCTCTGTCAGAGGCTGAACCACACTGTTCGCAACCTTGGTGGCATATTTGACCCTGAAAAGAGCTTTCGACCACATATTCACAGCATAACTAAGACCACCTATTTCCATCTCCGTAACATCGCCCGTTTCTGCCCTTGTCTCAACTCATCCGCTGCTGAAGCCCTCATCCATGTCTTTGTTACCTCTAGACTTGACTATTCCAACGCACTCCTGTCTGACATCCCACATTCCAAGAGTGGATAATCAAGGAGCTATAGGGAAGGAGGAACTTAATACAATCACTAAAGAAGTACTACTTGGTAAAATAATAGGACTAAAGGTGGATAAGTCCCCTGGACCTGATGGCTTACATCCTAGGGTCTTAAAAAGTGGCTGCAGAAATAGTGGATGCATTGGTTGTAATCTACCAAAATTCCCTGGATTCTGGGGAGGTCCAAGCAGATTGGCAAACCGCAAATGTAATGCCCCTATTTAAAAAAGGAGGCAGACAGAAAGCAAGAAACTATAGACCAGTTAGCCTAACATCTGTCGTTGGGAAAATGCTGGAGTCCATTATTAAGGAAGCAGAAGTAGGACATTTGGAAAAGCATAATTCAATCAAGCAGAGTCAGCATGAAAGGGAAATCATGTTTGACCAATTTTCTGGCGTTCTTTGAGAATGTAACGAGCAGGGTGGATAAAGGGGAACCAGTGGATGTGGTGTATTTGGATTTCCAGAAAGCATTCGTTAAGGTGCCAGATAAAAGGTTACTGCACAAGATAAAAGTTCACGGGGTTGGAGGTAATATATTATAGCATGGATAGAGGATTGGCTAACAGAAAACAGAGAGTCGGGATAAATGGGTCATTTTCCGGTTGGCCAACAGTAACTAGTGGGGTGCCGCAGGGATCGGTGCTGGGGCCTCAACTATTTATAATCTATATTACACTGATGAAGGGACCGAGTGTAATGTAGCCAAGTTTGCTGATGATACAAAGATGGGTGGGAAAGCAAATTGTGAGGACACAAAAAGTCTGCAAAGGGATATAGACAGGCTCAGTGAGTGGGCAAAGATTTGGCAGATGGAGTATAATGTGGGAAAATGTGAGGTTATCCACTTTGGCAGAAAAAATTGAAAAGCAAATTTAATTTAAATGGAGAACAATTGCAAAGTGCTGCAGTACAGAGGGACCTGGGGCTCCTTGTGAATGAAACACAAAAAGTTAGTATGCAGGTACAGCAAGTAATCAGGAAGGCAAATAGAATGTTGGCTTTTATTGCAAGGGGGATGGAGTATAAAAGCAGAGAAGTCCTGCTACAACTGTATAGGGTATTGGTGAGGCTACACCTGGAGTACTGCGTACAGTTTTGGTCTCAATATTTAAGGAAGGATATACTTGCATTGGAGGCTGTTCAGAGAAGGTTCACTAGGATGATTCCAGAGATAAGAGAGTTGTCTTATGAAGATAGGTTGAGTAGGTTGGGTCCATACTCACTGGAGTTCAGAAGAATGAGAGGTGATCTTATCGAAACATACAAGATAATGAGGAGTCTCAACAAAGTGGATGCAGAGAGAATATTTCCACTCAGACGAAACTAAAACTAGGGGTCATAGTCTCAGAATAAGGGGCCACCCATTGAAAACTGAGATGAGGAGGAATTTCTTCTCTGAGGGTTGTAAATCTAGGGAATGTTCTGTCCCAGAGAGCTGTGGAGGCTGGGTCTTTAAATATATTTAAGGCTGAGATAGACAGATTTTTGAGCGCTAAGGGAATACAGGGTTATGAGGAGTGGGCAGGGAAATGGAGCTGAGTCCATGATCAGATCAGCCATCATCATCATCATCATCATAGGCAGTCCCTTGGAATCGAGGAAGACTTGCTTCCACTCCTAAAGTGAGTCCTTTGGTGGCTGAACAGTCCAATGTGAGAGCCACAGACCCTGTCACAGGCGGGACAGATATTAGTCAGGGGAAGGGGAGGTGGGACTGATTTGCCGCACGCTCCTTCCGCTGCCTGTGCCTGACCTCTTCACGGTCGCGGCTTTTATCTTATTTAATGGCAGAGCAGGCTCGAAGAGTCAAGTGGCCTACTCCTGCTCCTATTTCTTATGTTCTTAAGTTACCCTGCGTAAATTTGAGGTCATCCAAAACTCGGCTGCCCGTGTCCTAACTTGCACCAAGTCCCACTCACCCATCACCCCCGTGCTCACTGACCTACATTGGCTCCCGGTTAAGCAATGACTCTATTTCAAAATTCTCATCCTTGTTTTCAAATTCCTCCATGGCCTCGCCCCTCCCTATCTCTGTAATCTCCTCCAGCCCCACCCCTCACTGTGCATACCGAAACTGTGTGAACTGGCTGTATGGAAAGCAAATAAGCTTCGAAGTTGTAGAGACAGGACCATCGAGTATAAGACAGAGAGTATTATATTTAGATTGCATAAGGCTTTGGTACATCTGCACTTTGTCACGTCATTGTGGCACCCACACATGCTGAAGGTCATAAGAGACTCTGGAGAAAGTCCAAGGGAGGTCAACCAGAATGATACTTAGCCTCAGGGCACTTAATTATGAGGAGAGGGTTCATGATTTGGAAATATATACTTTTGAGAAACAAAAACTTAGAGAGGAAATGTCAGAGATTTTTTTTTTTAAATTGATGAAGGGACTGAACTTGGGTTAGAGATTTTACTTGAGATGGAGAAGGATGGTAGAGCATGAAGAGAGTGAGGTTATATGGCAGGAATTATTTCTTTGGACAGGGAGCCATTGACCTCGAACAGAGTACTTGAACATTAGTGGGTATGGATCCACTGCTGTCCTTTAAAAGACAACTTGGCAGGTCCCCCTGTGGAGGACATTTCAGTTATAGAGGACCACTTGCCACTAGTAATTGTGAGGTTTTATAGGGATGACAGACACCTGGAGCTTAGCTTGATTGCCTTAGGGAGTTGAAGAGGAATTTCCCAGGTTGCAGAACATGGGGTGGGTCAAACGTGTACATTGTCGCACCATGTATTGATTGGGGGGCACCTTGATGGTCTGCTCCCACCTCCTTTTTCATACATTTGTAAATAGCTGCCAAGTCAAGCACAACATGCAGGAGAAATTTAGATAAATAATTGAAGAAAAATATTAAAGGTTACAGGGAAAGAGCAAGGAAATGGGAATAGAGTAGATAACTTCAATCGAGAAACTAGCATGGGCGCAGGCACAATGGGATAAGTTCTTTCTGCACCATCATTTCTGTGATTCACTAGCCCATTACACGTAAGACAATAATATTTATTGCAGAACTCAATTTTAAATGGTGCTTTCAGCTAAAATTCTAATGTAATTTATTTATTTGACAGCTACTTGGTTGTGGGGAGGGGGAAAAAAATCTAAATCAGAATGATTGATCAAAGGAGGGAAGAATAGGGTAGGAGCTTGGGTGTTAAATATTTGCAAAGCTCTCTGTTATTTGGTTTGAAATATATATAGTTCCCCCATTATTCACATTTCAAGTCCGCTCCAGTGATGTAGCTTAGAGGCAGTTGGCATGCATCCTGAATCAGTTTTATGGACCGATGTGAATAGGCCAAAGTGTACCAAAGCGAAAGACAGCCCTGTACTCAGCATAGTTCTTTCTTTCAAGTTCTGGCTGCATCGGATCAACCCCCAAGATGGTCCAAACCAGCGGCTCTGGTTAAGATCAGGTGGAGGATAAAGCTCTTTTTGCAGATGGGGCAAATAGAGCAGTGGGTAGGGGAGGGGCTCATCTTTTGGAAGATAGGGGAGAGGTTGAGGTTAAGAATTATTATAGTGAAGGGGGAATACAGTCTAAAAAAGTAAGTTCAGGGTGAGCTATGCCCAAGGCAAATAGGAGAGGGCTTAACAGGGTTAGTGAAATAAAGAATATAAAAACTGGAAGGGTAAAGCGAAATATCAACGTGTCAGAGTTGGTGTTTATTTAAATATGTAATTAATAAAACATATTAGAAATTAAGTCACAGAGCTAGACGCACTAATTAGAGTGGTAGGAAATGATGATGCAGCCTCGACTGAAACTTGACTTCAGCTGAGGCAAGACTGAACTAAATATTACTGGTATAAAATTTGCAAGAGAGAAAAGGGAAAAAAAGGAGATGGCCTTACTAATTAAAGACAACTTATTGATAGTAGTCAGACAGAGACTGTCTGGGATCTGTTGCCATATCTGGTGTTCATTATACACTAAGGAATAGTGAGATAGAAGACAAGCACAAGGACTTGTAGGCAACTCAGAAAGGATTACAGTAGCAGCAGAGTTGTAAAGCAGAGGGTTTTTAATTACCCTAAATAAAATGCAGTAAAACAAAAACAAAACCAGGAATGTTTCCATAAAACATTATGTTGCATGTCCAACAAGGGTGCAGTGGCAGATTTGGCTCCAGGAATGAAGGAAGAGTGACTAGTGTCCTGAACGTAGGAGAACATTGGGTAATAGTCATCATAATCTAAATTTGGTTCAGATTAAAAAAAGAAAAATAGGAATCCAATATAAAGGCTGGTCTGGAAATGAGCCAATTTCAGAGGGATGAAACGGAACCTAGCCCAGATTCATTGGGTGGAAAAAATGGCAGACCAAACAGTGGAAAAAGCAGTGGGAGATATTTAAAAATGAGATGGATAAGATTAACTACATTTTGACTAGGAATAAAGTAGGTACATCAAAGAGTGGAGAGAGAGAAAAGTTAGACCAAAAAAATGAGATTTTAAAAAGGCAGGCCAGAAGCCTGGAAGGATCATGGTCACCCTGTTAGAGAAATGAGTGAGTTTGCATGATTGTGCTTTTGTAAAGTGTCTTGGGATATTAAAAGCGCTACATAAATGCATATTGTTGTAAAGTTTTTAAAAAATTCAATATTAAAAAGTGCATTCTCACCAGCCAAAAGGGTGGATAACCTGTTCCTAGGCCTCTGGTGATGACTTTCTGAAATTGCCTGCTTGGAGATATGCCAGACTAACCTAGGGCGCCTATCTTTCCCTCCCTCCCTGTGGGGAATCACCTGGCCTGCACCTGGTGCCTCCCTATGACAGTGTAGGTGAAAACCAGTGCCTTCCTATGACAATATGAATGAGGTGTATAACTCCAAGAAGAGGTTTGCAGAGTCCTAGCCAATGTCAAATCACCTTGTGGTGCAGTGTGTTAGTTTCACCACCGAAGGACAAGAATACCTTTAAGAAAAGAGATTTCTTGAAACAACCAAAAAAGTATGTGTGCAAACCATGGCAAAAAGAATGTATTAGGATTAGCGCCGTCAACGATGAACAAAATATCAATCGCAATTAATCTTGTAATTGAAAATTTTAATCAGTTAACCTTGATTTAATCACATTGATCCAATTATAGCTTCCAATACAAGTTTGTTTTAGTCCTGATGCTATCATCCAAGAAGGAGCCCAGTTTTGTCTGTTTTCAGCTCACTTGCTGTGACACAAACAAATCACTTAAAGAAAAATCCATTTTTACATAAGAAATAAATTTATTGCTATAACATAAAACTAAGTAATTTTATAAGAGAAAAGATCACTTTACCTGCGTACAACCCGTTGCCCCCTTTTCCCTCCTATTCTCTCTCTCTTTACAGCTAACTACTTTCCCCATCAATTTTTGAAGTTAAATAGCTTTCATTTACCTTTATTCTTTAAGCACCTTGCTCCAATGTCTATTTTGAAGGTGAGAATCAAATATTTTTTTTTACATGAGGGTATTCATTGGTTAAAAAAACAGCTACCAGCCTCTCAAAAGTCAGATTCTACAGATTGACAACTTTGTATCACCAATATAACCAGGTAAATCACTGATACTACAACGCTTCTCCTCAACAGATAGGGCTACTGCTAAAGCATATACTCATCAGCTGCCCCACAGCTAGAAGCGCCCGAATCAGCAAACCTGTTTGCAGCACCTGAATACTTAATAGACTGGGTTTCCTGACTGACCCTAAATAAAGCCTTCCATATTGGCAGGTCCTTCTCCTCACTGGTCAAAGCAACAGCCAATAAAGTCAAATAATACACTGATACAAGTGTTATCACAAACTGTAATACATCGATGCAACTGGATCAAAGATTCTGTAAACTGCAGCCTGTGCAGTTAGAGGGGACTAGGTGAAAGGGAGACTGGGTGAAAGGAAACCCTCTTTCGTTCTAACATGTGTCTCGGAGTAAGCTCTTGTACACTTAGTTACACTGCCTTCCATTTCACAGTGGAGGAGCTGGACACGAACACTGCTGGACTGGGTGCTACTAACAGCCAGGTAATAAATATCTGAGCTCCTTGGCATTTTTGAAATAGTGTGTTATTTCTCCATATAACTCCGGCGATTAACGCACGTTTTTAAAAAATGGGCAAAAGATTAATGCGTTACTCGCAGAAGTTAACTGCGATACTGTACTTTTGGAAGGAAAATGAATAGACGGTTAACCTACAGGGAAATGAGTCAGTCAAAGCACAGGCAAGATCTGAGCTAGGGCTGACACAGCCAAAACTATTTATCATGTACTTACTCGTGCTGTTTGCATATTTCATCGAGATCTGCATTTACGTTGCTGTTTTGCGATTTCCGTATCCTTTCCAGTTCACGGTCAAGTTCTACACGGTGTGCGTTCTTCATCGCTTCAATAGCTTTTTATTTAAAAAAAAAATCAGAAACACCGGATTTCAAAACTACAAGCAGAAAAATACGAGAGAAAATATCAAAAGTACAAAAAACAGCAAATAATCCTAACTTTCTTTTTACTGCCTTTCCCACCAGGTGGCAGCAACCTACATCATGAAGCCCAGTATTCCCAGAGTGTCCTCACAGGGATCCCTCTGCTCACACAGTGGAATGAGCGCCTTATTTGTAGGTAGGAGTTGAAGAAATGAAGATTCAAGGTTTCTTAAACCAAGCCACTGAATTTTTCAAATGCCTGATTAACACTGATGATCTCCATAACCATCCTTCTGCTTAGAAGATATAAATTCATACACCAACTGCAGCTTTAAAACAAAATCTTGAGTAATGTAGGTGATGAACCAGTGCCACAGCATAGGACACATACAAGATTGAAAAAGGTAGAAAAGACAAGGTAATAAATAGGCAAGGTAAGACTTGGATTTGGAAAGTCTGTAGACTATAGGAGAAGGGAAGACTAGGGAGAGGGAAGACATTCCAGTTTTCAGGTCCTGGAAAAGAATTCTGAAAGTGGGGTGAGTGACCACGCACTATTACATTGCCGTCTGGTTTCCAAGAGACCAGCAATCCCCGAGCATCTTTTTAGTGTTTACCAGTGTGTTGAATGCCCGTTGCAGAGAAAAGAGCACTTATTTTCTGTGCTTCTGGCATCCATGCACAATGCCCTTGAAAACTAGGATTATGGGTGCCTTTTGTGTCACAGAAGTTGGCAGAAGCAGTACGTACTGATGTTAACAAAACTAAATCAATGTAAAATCATCTATACATTCCACACCCAATGGAAAAAATATAAATATATTCAGTTTTGAGAAACATCTGTGCTCCTAGCCATTTCCCATATCTAGAGGACTTTTGTTAGTTTTTCTCCCGTGTCCCCAGTGTTTACTAATAGCAGGTCTCATGTGAAGGCCAGACAGGATGGACTCACTTGTTTTAAACTTCAAGAGGAGCAGACTGTTTTAAGGTTTTAGCACAGTAGTTAACAAAATGCAGAGTGATGACAAATACATTCAATGAATGAAGAGGGCTTTCTTTTTTTCTGAATACCTACACTCCACAGGACAAATCATCGTGCCAGCTGTAAAAACAGAGGGCGGCAAAGATTTCCAAAAACAGAGCATTTAGTGTAAAGTGCGTGCATATTTAATGGGATTGATTTCAATCTGACCCCACAGATCCCTCAATGTGAAAAAGCATATTTTTGGTTAAATTAAACACTGATGTAGAATAGTTTCACTTGGGAACAAAACCAGCACTTCTCAGAGATTATTCAATAAAAAAATTTGGCTGTTAATTTTAATTTTGTAAAATGCAATTTAAAGGGTAGTGTTAACATTTATTTACAAACCTATTTCTGAAGCACAGAAGACAGAAAACCAGTGGGATAAACAAATGTGATGCATTTATGATTTTACGAGGAATCTTCCCACGTTTACGTCAGTGCACATGAAGACGAGAGGAAATCATCCCCATTGAGATTACTGTGCTGAAAGATCACCAGGGAAATGTGGTTGCAGAATATAAGCCAAATGGTTGAACTTTATTGGAACTAAACTCAGCACTGCGTTTCCAAAACAAAGTCGGAGTTCCACATCTGCAGCTACACCTCATCATTACAATTTCAAGGGTACCAGCAAAATTCTTCTCATCGAGAACTAGATTCATCCATCCACTACGATAAAGCTTCCACTGGGATCCATGAAATGGCCCTTTTAACGACTGACTTTGTACCAACAATGCCCCACATATTACTTTTACATCGCTTTTTTTTTGGAATTGTACATGAATAATGTAGTTTCTACAGATTTTTGTTTTGCCTCAATTCTCACTACACACAGGCTTCTCAACAAAAACCACAGGTCATTCAGTCTCCCAAAGTTCTAAATGTAATCATACAGCCCTTGTAGAACAAACGCTAGATTCCACAACATATGTTTAGAATGTTCTGTCGACAAATCATTTGATCAGCGGCACTTTGCTTTTGTCCACACTAAAATACTAGTTTCCATTTGAGGAAAAAAAAGTTGCTATTTTGTGCACACATCAGCACTTCTAATCACTGTGCTATAAGCTGCATAAAATATACATTTTTTAGAAAAATGTGTTAGCTGATGCTATTATAGGGCCCAAATTTGGCCTGTACAGATTTCTGGCGCGCTCACCGGAGGTGCGCCGCTTTTGTAGAACTCCAAGGACGGCAAAAATTTTTGGGCCGAGTTTGGCCACTCCCCAGCCTCTCCTCCATGGTGGCGTAGCGTGGCAACTCGATTCGGGGGTGGAGCCAGGACCCGGCGCTGAAAACAGTGCCGGGGCCTCTGCACATGCGCGCTGGAGTGTGTGCGCATACGCAGTAGCTCCTAGCCCCCAGAATCTGAGATACAGGCTGTGTGGGAGGGGTCGACGCGCGCTGTCCCTATCCTGGACCGAGTGGCCTGCCGCACAGGCCGGCCGCTACCTTCCCATGCTGAGGGCTACAAGAGACAGGTTGGTGGTGGTGGGGGGGTTGAAGGGGAAGAGTTTTGATGGGGGAGCGGGGGTGAAGAAAGAGTTTTGATCCGGGGCGGGGGAGGGGGGGTGGGGTGGGCAGGGGGAAGAAAAGAATCTGCAAAGATTTTCCAGTACTTTAATATCTAGCTATCTTTACTGAAAATATACTCAGTTTAATCAGGCTGATAGCACCTACACCCAGTCCAGTCTCAATGCTTGGGATTTAAAAAAAAACTAGCATTTCTATCATAACACTGTCATTTGCAGGCTACCTGCACTGATCTCTTAATTCACCGCAGGGTTTTTCAGAATGTACAAAAGTGGCCACTTACTTACTCTGGCCTAACTTAGTTTGGAGTAAGTTTTAGCTGGTTAAACTTGCTTAAATGGCCAAAACAGGCGTAAGTGGCTGGTAATGCCCCCTTTTGAAGAAAAAAACGGAACAAAAAAAAACCTAACTAACTCACTTACACTGGAGCAACTTAAATGGGGAGAATTGTGATTTTTAAGTTACTCCAAAAAAAACGGAGCAACTCCTGAGGAAACTTGGGGCCCATAGTTGTAGTCTGTTAATTAAAAAAAAGTCTTCCTATCTTGTAATGTCAACTCCACAAAGCACCTGCAACCCACATCTATCTGGTTCACGAAGCCCTGGCAATTCTGTTTTCTTTGTCTGTATATTTTCTACTTGCTGGCTTGTCCTGATTGAGTTTTGCGGGGCCTGGAGATTTGGAAAGAGCGGTTGCCTACTTTGGTAGATAAATCCTATATGTGAACATCAATCTGCTGGTACCAATAACTAGAGATATATGCAAATTAATGAAAAGATTTATTTAAACTTCATAAGTGAGCAATGAGGCACCATGACTCGCATCCAAGTGGTCCTTGAAGTCAAAAAGCTTGGACACTCTTAAATTAGGGTATTGCTTTTCCCCTTTGATTATCCACTGGACAATGATGAATGTTGGTGAAAAAAAATGATAAAAGCTATTTAGGATATTCAAATAGTGCTATTTTATGTAGTTAGGTTAATGTTGCACAGTTGTTATTATTGCCCCAAATTTCCCCAGTAGTTGCTCCTATTTTTTTGGAGCAACTAATTTTTTTGGAGTATCTTAAAAATCGCAATTCTCCCCATTTAGTTTGCTCCAGTTTAAGTGAGTTAGTTCAGTTTTTCCCCCCCCCCAAAGGGGAGCGTTACCAGCCACTTATGCCTGTTTTGGCCTTTTAAGCAAGTTTAGCCAGCGAAAAGTTACTCCAAACTAACTTAGGCCAGTGTATGTGTCCACTGTTGTACCCTCAAAAAAACCTTGCGGAGACTTAAGAAATCAGGCGCAGGTAGCCAGAGATTTGGGGGGGGGGGGGGGGGGGGGAAGAGAGGGAGGAAAGTTAGAGGATTTTCCAAAACACTAAACACCTTCACAACAACATTAAAGTACATTTGAAACACTAAGCACTAAACAAAGCACAAAAATAAGCATTCAATAACAAAAAATACAAGGAAAGCACCAAGACTTACAAAGCATTAAACAAAGCACAAAAAGTAATAAGCAATTAATTATCAAGTAAAAAATAGAAGGAACCCGGCACCTAAAACACCAACTGAGAGATTTGTTAGCGATAAGTTTAAACATTTTTCCCTCTTCTTTCCTTACGAAAGAACAGCAGAAACTAAGGTCTGCAGAGCCCGACCAGGGCTGCCGTCCCAACCACTTTCAACCCTTTTCGGGCGGGAATTTTTTCCCTTTTTGCCCATTTTTCGGGTTTTTGGTCAGACTTTAAAAACGGCAGCCTGAAACCTGACAGAGGCAGGAGCTTACGCCCTCATCGCATGAGGGACCGTGTGACCCGATTAAGCCCCGACAGGAGTTGAGAAATCGACTGGCGCTCCTGAGTTCAGCCCCGGGGGAGGTTGGAGCGGGTCAAATCATTAACCAAAAGTCGAGACTTGGTCTCACTGGTGAATCTAAGTGCTAGGCTGGATAAATCATTAACCAGAAGTCGCTGGAGAGACAGAGCCGACCAGGGCCGAAGGTTGAGGCCGGGAGAGTCAAAATCCCCGTTTCTGGGAGTCTAATGGGGTCGGATTCGGCTGCCTTACCGGCCTGCGGTTGAAGGTTTTCCACTTTGGGATGGGGGTGGGGGAAAGGGGGAAGGAGAAAAGCGGGGGAAAAAAATCGACAGGTTGTTCAAATTATTTAAGTGTTATTATACAGCTGCTTTAACTACCTTAATATTAAAATATCTATTTTAAAATACAAGCATATATTGACATGATTTAATTACTAAAATTTTAGGTGCAAAGAAAACACAAGCTTGCAACTTCAAATTTCCTCATTCATCACTTGAAATTAATGTGATTTCTCCTTCTCTTCCTATACATAAAAGTTACCCCCCCACGATCAAAACTCAATCGCCCCGCACCAACCTGTTTCTTGCAGCCTTAGCGGCCGGCCTGTGCAGCAGGCCATTTGGCCTGGGATAGGGGCGGGACACGTTCTGTAGGCATCATCATTACAATCATGGGAGTAGCTACTGCACATGCACGACCGCTCCACTGCACATGTGCGCGGCTGCCGGCACTGTTTTCGGCGCAGGCCTGTAGCTCCGACCCCCACTCCACAAGGCGCACCGCGCCAGGACCCGGGACACACAGCAGAGTGGGGAGAATACCTAGGTAACTTTTACGCGCGGTTTTTGTCCTAAAAAGTCGCCGCACCTCCTCCTGCGAGCAAACTTGGGCCCTAACTATTTGTGTTTGGCTATGTGTCAAATTTTGCTTCATATATTGGGTTGCTTTTATTGGGTAGTCAACCATTATTGCACATTTTCTTGACAATATTTTCCTTATTTATTCTTAGTTACTGCCTCTACTATTTTAATAGCATTATACAAAGTGGTGAGGATGCCAATTATTTTAGAGGGTTAGAATGGCAGTACATGGTACATTATTTGAAGGAGAAGGATCACTGGGTGTATGGCTGTTTGCAGAAGAGGATTATCTTTGCATCCATGGTTCTAACTCCATGAAGCACCTCAGTCTGACTACGACCTCCATCTGCAAGTAAAGTGCGCTGTGTCGCTTCGATACAATGAAAAGTCTGTTCAAAGGCACAATGGTTGCATACAATGCTTCAGAGGGCGAGTGGTAGACTCCCAGCTTAGATTTGTGCCATGGTTGCTGGGCCTCAAGAAATGTGAGAAAACGAAGAGTTACATTGCCTTTATCTGAGGCTAACAAACAACTTCTTAATTTGGAGTCAGGTACAAGAGACCTGGACGACTGCATCAGCTCAGTTAGCGACCTCGCTCCGTGCAGTTGATACCTGTACTTTTATTGGAGGATGACTTTCAGTTCCAAATAGGGGCCATCGCCCTTTGGTGCATTGACTGCAGCAGGACATCCAACCTTTCAGCTAAAAAAATAGTAGTGTTTCCCACATGTCTCCGCTGTACCATTGTGAATAACGTCACTATCATATCTTCCCTTATGATGAATGGTGTGCTGCAACCAGATTTTGCACTCCTTAGCCAGAAGTGTTACATGCCAAACTCTCTGGGAAAGCCTTCTTTGTAGCCTATTCAAATTATAGAAAGGGACCCCAGTCTAAAAAATTTAGCGCAGCATGGCCAGAGTTGTCAGCACAGGTAAGCCTGTGCCACAGGGCAACTGAACTGTAAAAATCATGTTTAACTGCATTTAACCACAATCTCTGAATCACTAGCTTTATTAAAAAGCCTTTTACTGCAGTCATGCATCATTTATATTTTTGATAATTAGAAAGAGCAAATGTAGAAACCTGTGACGCACAGATGTATAGACAATTATACTATCAAATCCATCACAACTACAACTGTCCCACTCATTGCCACACGGCTGGACACAATTTATTATACTGCCTCTGAATGAGTTTACAAGTTCCAGGCTTTATAACCACCTAGAGGGATATGCAAGTAGTTGGAATATGAGCTTGTATGCATTGAAAATATAAATCAGATTTTCAATGAGCATTTGGAAAATCCATGCATTGGTAAATCAGCCAATTAATTTCATAATTTGGCACACAAAATGAGGGCACAATGATCAGTTTTTAAACCATAGGGTATGTTAAATGTACATATGAAATCACCATATTGCCTTCAAAAAGTGTTCCGACTAGTTCTTCTATCATCAATCTAGCCATATTATTGTCTGTGAGCTCCTCCCTGTGAAGGTAGTTTTAATGTAATATGTCAGTCAATTTGGCTTGGGTGGTAGCACTTGCCTCGAAGTCAGAAGGTTGTGGGCTCAATCCCCACTTCCAAGACTTGAACACATAACCTAGGCTGTCACTTCCTCCACCACTTACACCATCCACGCTTATCATAGGCAGCTGCTTATATCGGGCAAATGGTGTTAACCTTTTCCACTGAAGTCAATTACAAAGATGGCACTTATAACACACCAGCTATTTTGGGTTGATCAGAGTTTTTATATTACATAGTACACCAAATAACATACCTGAGCCACGAGTCTCAAAATAATCATCCCATAAAAGGTTTCGGATGATATGCTACTGCATATGACACCATTTGAGCCCTTTAGCGGATTAAGCTTTGCCGTAGCCCAGACACTTCTCGGAGGAGGAGAGCTGTCACCAGACTATTTGTGAAAGAGGTGCTACAGGATGCACTGCTTAACCTTTGTGCAGGTAACAATTTCCTTCTGTAGCCTCCCAGCTTCTCAAAATATACTCTGCACTCAGTGCCTCCCTCCAGTTACCAGAGATTTGTTGCTGTAATAACCAGTAGCAAAGATGCAGTTTCACCATCCACTTATAGCAGGCAAATCGCACCAACATAAATGTGCCCGTTCTACGTTAATGGGACTTTAATTGGCAGAAAACATTCTGTGCCTATCCGTGGAGAGAATACTGCACACAGCAATGACAGAACAGACATGGCCATGTGAATGTGTCTGAAGTAGGATTTTGATTTTTTAGTAGGTGGATATAACAGACATCCTCCCAATTTTATCAGTTAAGATATCAGCCTTGTCTACTGTTCTCGTCTATTCCTCACATACCAGAGATGGTGGCAGCTGTCTCTTCAGCTAGCAGCCTCTCTTTATCTTCCTGTAGGTTCTCCAGCTCTCGTTGATGCTGTCGGTGTAGTTCTTCGATTACCTTTTGATGTGATTCTTCCATAGTCGAAAACCCACGCTCACACGTAGCCTAAAACATTAAGGGGAGGAAAAATAATCATGAGCAATTTCTTTCAAAAAAAAGCGTTGGTAGTTGTGATTTATTACGTTGATGTTTCCCTGGCCAAAATTCATAGGGTTTTCTTCAAAGTTTCTTTAATCAAATTTATACTGTGCGGTTTCGTATTTACTTTTAATTATTCATTTTGCCCGATTATTGCAACTAGAAAAAGTAAATGGTAGTTATTTTTAAAAAGTACATATTAGCAAAGAGGACTAGATAATACCAGGGGGAAAGAACTGCTCGAGTAGTTATGTGTAATAACATTACAATTACACTTAAAAAGAAAGCATTTATGAAGCTGTTACACATTGCACCAAGTGTAATATTTCCCCCACTGTATATTCAAAATCTGCCCTTTCATTGCTGGGACCTAGGTTCAAATCCAGCCATGAAGGAGATGAGCCAAACATCTGCTTTCTCTGTCAGACACCAATGACTTGAAGTTAATAATTTTAATCCAGTTCCCAATTTGAAATGAGCTCTCTAAACAAAACTGCCATTGACAGGCACTATAAAGGAGAACAAAAAGGCTGTGTGCTGAGCACCTGATCACTGGCTTACTCAATGTTTATTGGAGAGAGTTTTACTTCAGTAAATATAATTGGGAGACAACTCATTCTAGGTCTATTGTATGAACACAACAGCAATGATCTAGTAGTATTTATTGTGCAGATGCAGTACACTTACAATGTGTGAGGTTCAGTTTGTGTCAGAACTGCATGTTCCATTGGTGACAGGTTCTGAGTGTACACAGTATGACTTTGTTGTTTGCTTTTTGCCTCTACCCTGTATTTTAAAGCTTTTATCTCAACATTGCTTGTTTTTTAACTAATTTTCTTCCCCCTTGTCTAAAAGGACAGACCATAACTGGGGTGAGATTCCACAAGGGCTGGCCACTCTCCGGTACCTTGGTATTCCTAATGTAAGTGCCGATGAAGAATGTTGGCATGCTATTCAACTGTGGAGGGCATTACAGAAAAGCTAGACTATGCCCTCACCCAAGGTCTATACATAGACATTTAAGCAGGGGTCAGTTGACAGCTATTTGGAGCAGGAACACTAGCTTATTATCTCTTTCAAAGCCCAGTAATATATCAATTGGAGCACTCCAATTGTTGGCTCCTGGTCCAGACCAACCAGCACTGCTGACTTGGAATTGAACCTGTCTTTTGTGCTATATCAAATGGTGCCTTTATCTATTGGGCCATAAAGGCACTTCTCCTAAAACCCCCTCTCCCCCCCCCCCCCCCCACCATTTTTAAATTAAGTTTCCCTGCACCACACCAGCTAAAAGGGTAGGGTTAGCAACAACTTCTGTCTGAACTTGTTGGCCACTAGGAAGTGTTCAAGAGCAGCCAGCTTGTTATTTTTCCCATTCTTTGTGCACAGTTCAGAATAAATGAAATCACATTATTGTGCATCAAATGCAGTAAAAGTGTGTGTGCAAATAAAATTTAGGATTTGACAACACTCTCTCCTTACTCTACAAACAATAAAATATATAACGATATCTAAAGATACTTAAAAAGGGAGATCAGTGTAAACCACTAGCTTTTTCAGTTTAAAAGTGACTGGGGCTCCTATGAACGAGAGGACAGGTAGATATTGGTTCCCAATAATGCTTTGAGTCAGCCATAGTGGTATATTCCAGAGGAGCTTAGTCATGACATTTCCCATGAGGTAATGGGCAGGAGTTTCCTCACAGTAACATGGAGATGACCAGGAAGTCAGTGGTGTAAGGTGGGTCAAATATCTGTCTCTCCTCTGCTAATATGCTGCATGCTGGTGCTCAGAATATCTTCTTTTAAAAA
The DNA here is from genome assembly GCF_044704955.1 of Pristiophorus japonicus. Classification (NCBI taxonomy): domain Eukaryota; kingdom Metazoa; phylum Chordata; class Chondrichthyes; family Pristiophoridae; genus Pristiophorus; species Pristiophorus japonicus. Next base: position 82,773,470 of record NC_091992.1, read on the forward strand.
TATTCTTCATTTAACTGCTGTTAAAATCTTCCCAGTTAACTTATACTCCATTAGATGGTTTTCTATATTAATAAGAATGATAGTATTTTCATTCTGTACTGGTAATTTATTTCTACTTCGGCAACATCAGCAGTTGCAAGGATTGCATTTACTGAAACGGACAACAGAGCTGCAGTAGGATAACTAAAGATGACAGGAAACGGCTGCGAATTATTGAACAGACTACACGCCAAGTAAAAATCATCCCTTTAAGTTTTCTTTTTCTCCTCTAGGTCACCGTGCCCAACACAATTCCCTAACAGAATGTGGGCAACTCTGTTTCCTGTAAAAAGTCAGTAGGATATATTCAATTGCTGCAAATTCATTCTGCAGCAATGCTAACATGATTGTCAATTTGTTGATTCTTCCCCCTTGTTTCCCAGGTAATGTTAGAACAGATTTTTGCACCTTGCGTGTTGAGTCGAATAGACTATGTAATTGAAACTCAATGTGTGGCTGCACAAACATATGTCTTACTTTGTTATAGTGTAGTGCACTTGGTGCACCACTGGATCATTCCTTTCCCCTCACAAAGTTTGGGTTTTATTCTCCATTTCTTCTTTATGAACTGTCACATTACACTCTACTCTAGAACAATGGACAAACTGCTGTAGAATTTCCTATTCTGAATTCCACCGTCAGGGCAGCATCGTTGCATGTTAAAAGGCACATTGGCTAAAAATTCGCCAACCTTGCATCCGTTTTTTGGGCGATATTTCGCTGTTTTTGGCGAAAAACGGTGCGGAGGGAAATTCAGAGAAGTCTTGCGGCGGCGGTTTTTAAGTACCGCTGGGGAGAGGACCGCCGCTGTGCAAGACTTGAAATAGCGCTTTCGCCAAAAAATTGGCTCAGCTCGCACCCGTATTCTGCGTGAAAAAAACCGCCAGGGAAAAACCTGCGTTGCAGCCCTTGGAACAGTGGTCGGTATGAAGACCTGCAAAAAAGGTAAGTTAAAGTTTTTATTTTTTTAAATTCTTTTTCAACGGTTCACTAGTTAAGTGTCTTGTGAATGTTGTGATTTAAAACATTTTTTGCAATTTTTTTGGGATGTTTTCCCTGCTCCCAAGGCCTTTTCGCAGCGGTATCGGCCTCGGAGTAAAGTTGCCGAAAATTTGCGGTTTGCGCCACGAATCCTCGTGCAACGCCGATTTTTACCACTGCGCAAATTGAAGCCTGAATACCGCCTTTCATCAAAAAACGAATTTCGAGCCAATAATCTCTTCCTGTGAGACATGCCACTGTTGAGGCAGCGCATCCAAGAACTACAAATATTCATCAGAGCCCGTTGTGTCAGCACAACTTTATTAAAGGGGATGCAAATTCTTTGAAAGGGTAAAATGCATTTTTTTCAATTCAAAGTACTTCTTCATTTTAGATTGATTTTTTTTTAAGTAATGATTCACTGTTTAGAAATCAGCATTGATTTTACCCCACAGAGATTTATCATGTCACATCTCCTCATTGCTTGGCCAATAAGGTGCAGTGTGTGATGTGGAGGAGCTGCTGCATCCAGAAGCAGACCCATTCATCATAATGGAGGCTGCGACTCTGGAACAGTCTGGGATTTTGACTGACCTCAGGAAAGTTGCTGTTGTGTGGATATTTTGCTGTGTACCCAGCCAACAGAGGGTATTCCAGATCAGCTCTTCAGCTAGTCCAAAATCACAACCTTACAGCAATCAGTGGAGTCACTACGAGATGTTTCCATGTCTGAGACATGATGCAATAGCCTAACAGGGTGCAAAATTTGACATTTTGAAATAAGAAAGTCAACCAGTACCCCCAATAGACACAATAGGAGTACTTTAATCAAAACTACTTTCCCCAGACTTTCCTTCCCCTTTAAGAAACAGATGTGGGTTTGGACAATATCTTCTTGCACTGGTCTCAATTTTCATACCAAGTTTCTAGTGTGTGCCATAAATTTAACAGAAATGCAATAATAGTGAATCCAACGTCAGGTGCCACATGAATCCACATAATTGCCATCCTGGAACTACCTACATCAGTGAATGAACCCAAACCTGAACTGAGAATGCACGATGTAAAACCAGGCAGAGCATCTTATGGACAAAAATGATCAAAAATACAAGAAATCTGAAATAAAAACAGGAAATGCTGGAAATGCTGATCACATTGATCAACATCTAAACAGAAAGATAGGTCACCCAAAACTTTTTACCCTTCATCAGGGCTCAAGCTCTATCCCAAGTTCCGATAAAGGATCACACCAGACACAGTTATCTATCTTTCTTGACCTGTTGTACAATTCCAGCATTTTCTGTTTTTAACTTTGGATTTCCAGCACTTGTGTTTTTGTCTGTTTTTATGTAGGCAGACATTATTTATACTTACTTTAGACATCTCCCTTTTATGAGGGTTTACATGTTTATTTTGGCTTGCTTTGGGTGAATCAGTAGCTAATGAACAGCAATCTCAAAATGGATTCCTTTTGTGCTCCATGAGGGTAGGAAGTGCAATAATTACTATTTTTGCATTCTCTGAAATGTATTCACTAGCCCCTGTCTCTCCCCCCCCCCCCCTCCCCCGCCACAACCCCAAAGGCGTTGGCATTCCGATAGTGCGCAGGTTCACAAGTGCTGGTCGCCCTCAAGCAGCCAGTCTTCATCACAGCAGCCGATTCGATCATCCACACAGCATGGAATTTCCCCTCTCCCAAACCAAGCTAACTGCAGTGTTCATAACAATGCACCACCTTACTCAGCACACAAGAGGAGTTGAATCGGGGATATTTTTGGCCTGTGTGACATTTGTGACCTGTAACACTACCATGGAGAGAAAAATGCTCATTTATACATCCTGGTTGGATTTGAATTCAAGCCTCCAGACACAAAAGGGCAATGATTGAGACTATTGTCATAGTCACCCAAGCAACTTTGTCCCTTGGGACAACTTAAAAACTTTTGAACAGAGTGAAATGAGACCTGTCTATAAATAGAAAATATGATAAACTTAAGAGTTTTTAAGAGCATTTCTTGACAAGCAAAATAAGTTGTTAGTTTATTAGTGCCTCAAAGGTGCGATAGAGATATGTAGCCAGCTGAAAGAGAAAGAAAGAAAAAGGGAGATTCATATATTAGTAGCATAGCATCAAGACTAACAGCAAAGGGTAGTGTGGCCACCAATTTACATTAATAAGCATTGCTAGACTGGAACGAAGGGATACTATCAAATGCAATTGAACCCACTGTTCTGACAGCAATTAGAAATCTAAAATATTTAACAAAATGTAACTAAATGATTTGAATTCATTTGAATCATACGATTCAAATTCAATTTGTATCAACAAAATGTGAACACAGGAAATTTATCATTTTAAAATAAGGATGCAATTTTTTTAATAAAAGATTTTGTTTGAAAACTTTCCTTTAACGGGGTAATTAGGGGTCATGTGTCTTTGCAAAGGTTTTACATTTTGACAAACCTCTTTAATAAAGGTCAAAATTTAGATTGGCCTGATCAAAGGAGTTTGTGTGTAATAAATAAGATCTATTAACGCCAAAGAGTAGATAGGAACAGTGTACCAGAAGCTATAATTGTTCATTGCTAGCAAAACTAATCTTTTGATCTCAGGCGATACACAGGTTTTTAAAAAAATGCTAAATTGAATTTATTTGGACCTTACCCCACCTTCCTTCAACTACTGTAGCATACATTCAATTGTCTGGTAACTCAACAAAACATAATCCAGATGACTAACAGATAAATGGGTTCTGTTGCATTCGAAAGGATTGCTTACGAGCACACAGTAAACTCAAAAGACAGACACAACAGAGAAGAACTGGGCAAATTTCAGGTACAATTCATTTGCACTCGGGTTTGAAGCCAGCTCAAAACTGGGATAGCTATATAATAGCTTTGTAATGCAACTAGTTTCTTAATTTTCAGCAAATATTACATCTGTAGTATCTGTTTCCTTCCACCATTCCCCCAGAATTTGGAAAGTTTACTCCATGACTTTGCCCAGTCCAACCAGTACATCATGCAATTCTATCCTCCATGCAGGTCAAGACACAAAACAGAACACAACCATAAGCTAATTTGCTGGCAGCAAGGTGTAATGCTACAAGCCAACATGCAGTTATTAGTCAGTATTATTAAACACACGGACACCTTGAGATTCTCCAGGTCCTTTTCATATTTCTCCCGCAGAGCTGTTGGACTGGCTTCAATCTTATTTTTCGTGGCCTCTATCTGGGACTCCAGCTCTTGTATGCGATTTCTGAGCAGGGCCACTGAATGTGGCTCACTTGCTGCTTTTCTGTATGGGTCAGTGGATCTCTGTAGATCGCTTACAAGGTCCAATTCTTTAGGATCTCGATAGTCTTTTAAACTTTCTATTTCTCGTGTGAGCTCTTCTTTTATCCTAGCACACCTTTGTTCTAGCTCTCTCTTCTCCATTTTAAATTCTTCCCCTTGTCTCTTCAGCTCCTCAACATGTTTTTCCTTCAAATTTTCCATGCAGACAGTCAATGAATCTATTTCCTTCACATTTTCTTCTGTTTTCAGTCTCAATGTCTCTCCTGCCCTTGCTATGTCCCTTTTTAATTTCTCCACCTCTGCTTCATATGCTTCTCGTACTTCCCGTAGCTCTTTCTTATGCCTTGCTGCCATGTCCTGCAGTTCAATCGCCTTGTCCAATGAGTCAATTGGTTCTCCCTCAATTTGGATATGAGTTGTTCGTGCTCCAAAACTTGCTCCTGAAATATCCAATTTTTTAAACTCTGTAATCTCTCCTATTAATTTCTTTAACTCTAAATCCTGTTCTTGCTTTTGTTTCTTCAGCTCAGCTGCATGCTTGCTCTGCAACAAAGTAATGGAGCTTGCGTGCTCCATCTCCAGAGCTTCCAGTCGCAGCTGCATATCCCCACTTTGTGCGAGATCATGCTTCAACTGAATCTTGGTGATTACATATGATAATTCAGCTTGCACCATTGCATCCTGAAGCAGGAAAGGCCAGATGTCTTTTGCATCACTATGTCTGCTTAATGCAGGAATGCAATCCATGCTGTGAACAAGCCTTCTGGCCAAAATGCCCAGATCATCGTCTGCACACGACTGAATGGAGTGTGACATTTTCTTCAACAAGCAAGCGTTTCTCCTAATTTGTTGTGCTAACTCTGTCCTTACACGAAGGTCAAAGTCTTGGTCAGAAGCAGAAGCTGATGATAGTGTAAGGGATTTAGGACACAAGAGCAGCGATTCGCCATCTTCGGCATTATTCAGTTCACTACGAATTTCCTCGATCAGCCCATCAAACCGGCAAGTCCCATAAGCAGCTATAACATTCCTGAGCATCTGTTCACAGTTCTGGTTTCTGTGATGTATTTTCATGTACTTTGCTGTCAACTGCTGCAGTTTTACTTCTGAAACTGCCAAAATATTATGGGCCCAGAACATAATTTCACCTTTTATTAAAGTACTGTTTGCCATCATATTCAGGTAACTGTTTATGGGCTCATTTAATTGCTCTTCGACATCTGCAGTCTTGCTTTCATGAATTTTAGGCAAATTTGCCCAAAACTCTCCTTCTATTAATAATTTGTTAAGAACAGAATGTCCTATTTGAGTACTGACATCTTCCATGGATACCAAAGGCATGGTAATGCTTTCACTGTGTTCTCTAATTTCATCTAAAGTATTTTTTACACTGGAGTCTGAATTTTGCAAAGCATTGGCAATATTGTTAAGTGCTGCTGCTTCAAGTGACAATTTGTCAACTAAATGTTTTAGCTTTTCCTCCTCTGTTAAAGAGTCTTTCACTAAAGATTCACCACCAAAAAATATTCGATTTTTTCTGGCTAGATCTTCTTCCAAATGTTGCAAATATTGTACTGAACTTCCTAGCGCATGTACTAATTCAGACAATTGTCCATGCTGTTCCACATCCCATCCTTGAGCAAGTTGACCAGCTTTCTGCTGTAAACCTTCTAAAACATGATGCAACTGAAGTAGTTTAGTTTGCAATATTTGGAATTCAGAGTTGGTAGCCTGCACCAGTATCTTATGCTTGATATTTGAACTAGCAAGCTGCTCCGAGAGGGAACAGGTTAGTGACTGGTTTTCTTTTTCCTTCTCTTTTGGATAAACTCCAGTCTCTAATAGTCCTCCGTGATGTTGGGCATCACATTGCAGACTTATAGATGTACCTAAAGGACAAACAGTTTCCCCTTTAACGTTTTGTTCTATCAATAGTTTAGTTTCAAGTGTGTACACTATTGCCAGGTACTTTTTCAGGTTTGTAATGTAACTATCTGTTACTGTTGTGTCAAATGAACTTTCTGTATTCACAGAGGATGGCAGTCCTGAAAACCAACTTTCTGCGCACGTTTGTACTACTGAGCCAGTCAGTGCTGTTAGTTGGCCATCCAAATGCTGAAGCCTTGCCATCAACTCTTCAGAAAGCTGTGCACCGAAACTCACTGAGCTTTTGCCCCACTCTGGTTCAGGCCAACTGGTTGCGGAATGACCTGCTGAAAGACTTGGGAGGCTTCTTCTTGCTATATGTTCGTTATTTTTTCCTGAAGCTTCCAGATCTGATTTGAGTTTGCTGTTTTGGGAAAGAAGTTCCTTATAATTGTTTTCAGTTGTTTGCAGCTTTATGTCCTGTTCAGTTAATCTTGCTTCTGCATCTTCTAATTTGATCTTAAGTTGTTCTTTTTTCTCTATAAGCAAATCAATGTCTGTTGGTACCTGCCAACCAAGGCCTTTAAGTGTAGCCTCCTTAAGCTGAAGTTTCTTCTCCGTCTCCTCCAAGCTGGTGCCCAAAGCTTCCAGCTTGATTAAAGCCTCATTGAAGTCCTTATTTTTCTTTTCAAATTCTCTCTCATAGGATTCCTTTACTGACACCATCTTAAAATTGGTTTCTTCCACTTCATTTTTCAGTGTATTTACCTCTTGAATAGCCTTTTCAAAATCTTCATTCAGATCTTGATATCCTTCTCGCTCCTTTACCAATTCTAAGTTCAGCCCTTCAACTTCTCTATCAGCTTCTGTCAACTGATTAACAATTTCCTGATAACGTTGATTCAGTTGTTCATTCTCAGCTGACAAGATATCTATGTCATGGGTCAGTCTCTTCACTGTCCCCTCACTAATCCCAACATGCTCTTCCATTTGTCTCACCATCTCACTGCTTTTGAAAGAAGTGGCCAGCTTTTCTTTTTGAACTCTCTCCAACTGAGCTTCAAGAGTCTGCAGGCGATCTTCATATTCTCTAACCTTCTCTTCAGCTTCTCGTACACTGTGCGACAGGAGCTCCTTTTCCTTCTCATATTTTTCTTTCAGGCTCTCGTATTGTTTCTGAAAACGTTCTTCACTCTGAATAACCCCTTTTTCACTGTTACGCAGCCTATTGCTTGCTTCTTCCAGATGCTCTTGCAGCCGCTTCACTTCTCGCTGATAGTCGTCCTGAAGAGCCACTTGTCTTTCTAGATCCCTGAAAGCTTGTGTCTTTTCCAGAAGTAGTCCCTCTACTTCTCTAAGCTTCTCTTCACTCTCTCGCAACTTGGTGCTAAACATACTTAGCTTTCTCTCGTACTCATCCGCTTGCTCTTTATACTTTTGACGCTCAAGGCGCAAATCATTTTGGGTTTTGGATAATGACTGTTCATTAATGGCTACCTCTGATAAAGAAATGTCCAGTCTGGCCTGGAGGTTTTGCATTTTTGTCTCTTGTTGCCTCAAGAGCTCCTTGGCATCCTGGTTGTTCTTTTTTAGGCTCTGGGCTTGTGCATTGGCCACCTCTTGTCTCTGCCGTTGAACCTCCAGCTCAGCTTGTAGGTCCTGGTTCAGCTTCTGTAGCTGTTTCCAGGCGTTTGAACTTGCCAAAGGTGGCTCCAGCTTAGAAAAGGGGACCAGACAGTGGTTAACACAGATGTAAAAGATTTTTGAATAAACTGTTTTAATTTTTGCTTCTCAGTCCCAATAATGGAGATTTAAAAATATTATTTATTGGTTTGCAAATATATTTTTCTTCATGTAGATTTGAAAACTTCAGCATTATGCAAGGAACAAAAATTAAGTTTTCAGCAAATAAGGTAAAAGGCCAAACTATTATCTATTAGTTGCAAAATATTAAGCAAAGAAAATCCAAAGAGCATTCTGCACTAATGAAGTCAGAATATGGTTAGTATCTTAGAAAACATGCATATGGAAAGTTAGCATTATTGGTCAGGAGGCAAGAACCGTCAATGCATGGTTAGCATACAATAATCAACATACAGGCAGGGAATTTGTCGACTGATTCTTGAAATCCAGTGCTTTTAACCGTAGGTCCCTGTGAACACTTTCATAACAAAAACTCTTAAAGCTACCGACAATCTTTTAATTAAAACAGCCTCGAGTCTATAGCTTAGACCCGTTCAAACTTTCAAAGCTTGAGCTTTAATCTTCCAAAACAGTTACTCTGCATGTCTACCCCATCTATACCTTCCTGATGTAGTACAATGTGATCATACATCAGTAATAGCAGCGAGGCTACTTCTGGATGCAGCTACCATTTAACCATGTTGGTAGGAATTCAGGTTGGCTGGCTACAACATAGAGACACCTATAACAGATAGCCGAAGAAACAAAAGTCTTAAGCAAAGAGACAAGTGTGGATGTTTTCGAATCTATTTTGTTCAAATTACAAGGGTGTCAAAGAATAATTTAATATAGGGACTAGGTGATTTAAAAAAATGTTTAAAGCAGATATATTCCGGATTGTAATCCACTCATATTGACGGTCAATAAAGGTGGTTGATTCATTTATTCTGATGTTCAAAATTATTTTTTAGTTAACCTAGCTGCATCTGGTGCATAATGCAGTGGTAGTAGTTACCACTCCAATAAATACATGTTGGGAAAAGTGGGAATGGGTACAAATTCATCAAGATGTTTAAATAAAATGACTCAAAACAATCAGAATTAAAACAATCTCAATGCCTAACATCACCTCTTAAACCACACAGTATGTTAGTTCATTTATAACCCTTTTCCTTGCTTTCAGATAAATGTTTTATTGGGGAATTGCTGCTTCTTAGGCACAAAAGTCAGTTTCAGTACTTTGCTGTATCCATCATTATAAATGTTTTGCTCAATATGTGGTAACAATCCTGTATTTTCAGGATTTATTCAGAAAAAAATCTTGATGTACAAAGAATGCAATACTTCACCTATATTTTATGCAAATTTTAGTAGCTTTCTATATATAACTGATTTGTATTATTTCAGCACATTCAGATAATACTCTCCAGTTGCCTGAAGTAATGTAACAAGCACGAGTAAGGAAGACAGCTGCATTTTTAGAGATGGTGTAGTAATAGAGATGACTGAAGTAGGTAGTGTAGGGGTCAATGATGAAAGCTTATTGGGCCCAAGTTTCCACACAAAAAAAAACGCGCGATTCTGAAAAAAAACGCGGCGCCCAGGGGGGGTGGAGTCTACACTCGCGCCGATTTTGTAAGTGGGAGGGGGCGGGTACCATTTAAATTAGTTTTTTTCCTGCCGGCAACCCTGCGCGTGCGCGTTGGAGCGTTCGCGCACGCGCAGTGTGAAGGAAACATTGGCACTCGGCCATTTTTGTAGTTCTTTGTAGCCGTTTAATTTTTGAACATTTTTTAATAAAAGCACATTGCCATCAGCACATCAACACTGAGGCTTCTTGCAACAGTGAGAAGGCTGCAGGAAGCCTCAGAAAGTTGAGGCAGCCGTTTCCCCCCCCACCCCGCCGTCGGGAACGGCTTCCTCCTCCCACCCCCCCACTGCGGGAACGAACGGCTGCCCCCCCCCACAGGAACGGCTGCCTCAACTTGTGAGGCTTCCTGCAGCATTCTCCCTGGCTGAAGCACTTTCACACAGGTAGGAACATGGTTTATTTAATCTTTTCTTTGCTTATAAATTTTTATTCAGGTTGGATTTATTTGTATAAGTATAAATAAGCATTTATTATAGAATTTAATGACTTCCCTTCCCCCCCCACCTCGTTCTGGACGCCTAATTTGTAACCTGCGTCTGATTTTTTAATGTGTAGACAAGGTTTTTTCAGTTCTACAAAAATCTTCACTTGCTCCATTCTAAGTTAGTTTGGAGTACGTTTTCACTGTGGAAACTTTGAAATCAGGCATCAGTGGCCGGACACGCCCCCTTTTGAAGAAAAAATTCTGTTCCAAAGTGAAACTGTTCTAACTGACTAGAACTGCAGAAAAAAAAATGTGGAGAATTGCGATTTCTAAGATAGTCCGTTCTCCACCAGTTGCTCCTAAAAATCAGGCGCAAATCATGTGGAAACTTGGGCCCATTGAGTGGGGAAGAAAGCAATCGAGGGAATATATCAAAGAACATCAATGGGGATAGATATACTTGAAGATGCTTGGACTGATGAAATTGGAAAAGCTTGTAGAGCAAGAGGTTGATGGAGCTTGTGTGTCAGTTGTGGCTCAGTGGGTAGCACCTTCGCTTCTGTGTCGGAAGGTTGTGGGTTTAAGTCTCACTCCAGACTTGAGCACAAAAATATATGCTGACACTCCAGTGCGGTACTGAGGGAGTGCTGCACTATCAGAGGTGCCGTCTTTCGGATAAGACGTTAAAACCTGCTCTCTTAGGTGGATGTAAAAGATTTCATGGCACTATTTCTAAGAAAAGCAGGGCAATTATCCCCGGTGTCCTGGTCAATATTTATTCCTCAATCAACATTACTATCTGGCCATTATCATGTCGCTGTTTGTGGGAATTTGCTGTGCGCAAATTGACTGCTGCGTTTTCTACATTATAACAGTAACTAGACTTCAAAAAGTATTTCTTTGACAGTAAAGCACTCTGGGATGTCCAGTGGTCATGAAAGGAACTATATAAATAGAAGTCTTTCTTTATTGTTTGCGTAAGTAACATTAAGGCGCATGGTCATGGCAGGGTTTTAATTTCTGGCTAACCTATCTGGACCTTGAGTCTGGTGTTTAGCACACAGTGGAAGTTAAAATGTTCATGAACGCAGTATAACCCATCGAGGTAACCAAAAGTGACTCTGATTCAGGTAGCTGCTTTAGAATAACGTAACTTGTGAACCACGGCACACAAAATCAAATTGCCATCGTCACGTCAAACTGCTATCTGAGTTTGGTACTGATATTACAGCAAGTTGCTTCGAGTTTAAAATACAGTAAGTAGCAGTGAAAGGTAAGGAGAAAGTCTGTATTTCTATTGTATATTAAAAATCTTACATCTGCATACACTCCCTGTCTGAATCATTTGACTTACTGTTAACACAATTTTGTCAAACATTTTCCCATTATAGTTCAGTGCCGGGCTAATCAACCCCCCTCCCTCTCATAGCATTGGCCCATTATAGGTCATAATAATAGAATACATATTACGACCTATACCCGAACCACAACATGTTAACTTAAAATATAAACAAATAAATGTTTGGGTTACGACACTTTGTTACTGACTATTAAAAATATTATTCTATCTTCATTTCAAATGTATTTGTTCCGTTTTCTACATTTAGTTTATATATGCAGGCAAAATTCTTCTCAGAGTATATCAAATCACACTATCAAATCGAATGTTTCTAAGTACTAAACTAAAATTAATGATTTGTGCACTGCCATCTTAAAAGCACGAGTAAGCAAGTCAATATCTAATTTATTATAAATTATTGATTTAATTTTTCATGTTCAATTCAACTCGTTGCTCCATTATTTCCCTCACTATTGCTCAATTTATAAACATAAAATTAAGATCTATCCTCACCAACCCACATGAAAATAATTTACGCAGTAATGCTACCCGACCCCAAAATGTATTAAATTATTCATTCTCTACCACATAAATTATTTAATTAAATTTTCACATTTTATTTCATATGCTCACTCTAATCTTCAAACTCTATATACGCACAATTAAATAATTCACCTACCATGCAACAAGTAAAAAAATTACTAACTTCTGCTGGGAAATGCATGTATGTGGATATTAGAAGACTTGGCTATGATGCCCTAACTTTGGAAGAGCAGACGGTCACAGAAACAGGGAGTGCATCTACTAGTGGATTATGGTCATTCGTATGCCGTCCATGTGACTTATTTAAAAGTCTATCCATTTTATTTGTTCGTATATTTTGCATCCTTCTGTGCTGTGGCTGCCAAGAATGAAATTCCATGGCTGCCCGTGCACCAACTGTGAAATCTCATTGAACATACGCTAGATAAGTATATGAAGGAATTCCCACTCGACTGCCTGAAATAATGTATGAAATATCCAGCCCATGCGGGTGGGCGGGCGGGGGAGGGGAGAAGAGAGAGAGAGAGAGAGAGAGAGAGAGAGAGAGAGAGAGAGAGAGAGAGAGAGTGCGAGCGAGGAAGAAAGAAAGGAGAGAGAGAGAGAAAGAAAGGAGAGAGAGAGAGAGAAAGAAAGGAGAGAGAGAGAGAGAGAAAGAAAGGAGAGAGAGAGAGAGAGACGGGTGGGGGAATTGGAGGGGAGAGAGGGAACTCAGGGAAGACGAATCACGTTCTTCCAACCCCCTTTACACCCAATTTCTTGGAAAGTTCGGTGCGTGCGTTATAAGGAACATTGTTGGAGTGGATGAAATCCAGAGTCACTATTCACTTCATACCCAATAAACCTGTTAACAATCCGCACACAATGCACCATCTATAGCAGGGGGCGGGGGGGGGGGGGGTGGGGGGTGGGTGGGGAGCAGATAAGGTCATGCACGTGCACTGGGGTAAGGGACATAGGCTGGGGGAGGCAGCACTTGCGCTGGGGTAAGGGTCTTCGGCTGGAATTTAGTGGCTTTTGCTGGGTTGTTCACGATCTGTCCTCTCTGGCTTTTGAAGTCAGAATGGATCAAACTACAATTTGCAAAATCAGCCAGAACTTGGCCTGGGCGGTTCTAGTTACACATTCCAGAGAAACTTCAAGGTGTGGCTTATCCTCCAAGGGGACCAATCAGCAATAGGTCATGTGATAATGGAAAGCCAATCAGAGACACAGTGGCCATTTTGTTAGTACAAATAAGCGCAACCAAAAAAAACACCTCACTTGAATTGTGATCTCTCAAGTTCTTTTTCAACAGTTGCTAATGAATTGAATATAAATTAACCTATTTTCTATTCCAGGATGCAGGTGCTAGATCTAGAATTAAACTGAGAAGCTTGGTAATGAATTGAGCTCAGATATGTATTGCACCTTTATGATCTTGTATGAGTCAAGTGCAGGTGAAATTACTGCAGTACAGCAACCCTTAAGTGGTGATAAATCGGAACAGAAGCAAAATGTGAAAGCAATGTGAAGAAGCTGAAACAAGGCAGTAAAGTTTTTGCATTTCAATTCTACAATGGAAGAGGGGAAACCATCTTTAGTTCTGGAAGAAAGGCGGTACATAAGAACATAAGAATTAGGAACAGGAGTAGGCCATCTAGCCCCTCGAGCCTGCTCTGCCATTCAAAAAGATCATGGCTGATCTGGCCGTGGACTCAGCTCCACTTACCCGCCCGCTCCCCATAATCCTTAATTCCCTTATTGGTTAAAAATCTATCTATCTGTGATTTGAATACATTCAATGAGCTAGCCTCAACTGCTTCCTTGGGCAGAGAATTCCACAAATTCACAACCCTCTGGGAGAAGAAATTCCTTCTCAACTCGGTTTTAAATTGGCTCCCCGGTATTTTGAGGCTGTGCCCCAAGTCATTAAGTGGAATACTTACAAGGAATTACAACTTCAACATCCATGCAATTTTTTTTTGTCAAATACTTTTGTTTTAATAGTGCTGACGAGATCAGGAAACAAGCTGGGTGGAGTATTGAATCCTGTAGTGACAGGGAGTTGAATGAGTGGTTAACCTCAGGTGATTGTGCCATTTCACGGAGTCTGAACTAGTTTAATTTACAGTAGGGATCCAAGAACTCCTCCAACCGAGTTCCCAATGAGGTAATCAGTTTTTTGTGTTTATAAAAACCCTCCTTTTAAAAACTCAAAGAAATAAATAAAGCTCTTGAAGTTAATCATTCTTAGTAACTGAACTTTAAAGCGAGGGAGTGATGCCAGCACTAACACTGTAAAGTGTGCGTGCAAGGATGAGAAACCACCCAACAAGAACATGTTAATTCCCAGCTATTTAGCTTTTATGAAAAATGCTTTTAAAATTCACCATTCAGCTGTAGACTGATAAAATTTGCATTTTATACCAACCCAAGCTACTTCACTCGAGAAAGATTTCTGCTTCCCCATTTAGAGCAAAGCCCTTTTTTTAAAACAAGCTCAAGAGTTCAGTATTCTTTCTTCTCATTTTTATAATTATCGTTTCTCTAGTTCATATCTGCATCGTTGCTATTTTTCAACCCCACCACCCACTATTCTGGCTAAATTGGGACATGATAATCTGAGCAATATACGTAGCCATGGTTATGATCACTGCTGTTCTAACAAAGGGTTATGTTTTATGTGGGAGTAGTCTTACTGACACCAACTTCCCAAGACACCAAGTCTACCTCAGTAGGGAGTGAGGAAATAGGCGACAGTCGAAGCTGGGATTTGAGAGACTCCTGCACAGAGGGTCAGCATTTTACTATCAGCCACACAGTCTGTTTTAAATACTAATTTTATGCTTACTGAGTGAATGAGTTTCTTTGTAACAAAATTCCCATTTAACTTGGCTGTTTTTTATCTGGATAAATATTTACAGATTTTCCATTCTGGTTCCCTTTTGATGTTTCTGCAGATACTCATGAGCAACATGGTATAAATTATAGAAAAGTACACATATTAACAGACTGCAGAAACCCCCTCAAAAAGCAACAGTAGAAATCACTGCTCATTTCACCTACAATTGGTTTATCCAAAAGTTCTAGGTGTGAACTTGCCCCAAAAACATCTTGCACCTAATTTTTAAATGTGAAAGCTGGAATATTCAGTTATGTCCTGAAATCATAAATTAAAATAAATAACCAGAACCAGAAGGTTCCAGGTTTAATTTCCAGTCTGTGATCAGACAGAAGCAGAAGCAACGTGGTGGAGAGGACAGAGAGATAATCGACCAGTTCTCCCGCTTCAGATTGCTATCCAGTCACTCTGCTTGTAATTGGGTACATGGATGTTGACTGAGAATACACTTAGCCTGGATGTAGTTCCCCCACCCAATGGTCAGTCAACAAGCCTGCCAACACTAGATTCATGGGTGAAGCATGACAAAGTATCCAACAAAAGAATCAGCACCTTCGAGAGAGGAGGGGAAAAGAAAATGAAGGAAAACTAAATCAATACATTCCATTCCTCTATTAAAACTGGATAGAGTTCAGGCAAAAAAATGACAAATGGATTTACGCATGATAAAAGATGAAGAGGAGGAAAATTGAAAAAAAGCTCACTCTAGGAAACAGTCACTGGTCTTTTTCACAAGGGTACAAAAATTAACCCCATTCTAGCAAGTAAATTTATTTTAAAAAGTGAAAGTTGTTGATAATCTAAACTATTTTAAACTGCACTAACATCTTGCTTCCCTTAATGCTTTGTGAACAGATCAAGTTATGCATAGCCCATACGTCTAAGATCAGTCATGGGAGAAATAAGTCCTTGTTCACTGACATTATCACAGAACCTCATCAATTAAGTTAAAATCCCTTTTGGAATGCTTCTAGCTTTTAATTAAGGTGTCGGGAGATCAGGACAAGAAAAGACCATTCAGCCCACCAAAGCTCACCCATCCAACAGCAATAACAATTTGTATTTATATAGCGCCTTTAACATAATGAAACGTCCCAAGGCGCTTCACAAGGAGTATTATGCGATAAAAATTTGACACCGAGCCACACAAGTAGAAATTAGTGCAGGTGACCAAAAGCTTGGTTAAGGAGCGTCTTGAAGGAGGAAAGAGAGGTAGAGAGGTGGGGATGTTTAGGCAGGGAGTTAGAGAGCTTGGGGCCTAGGCACAGATGGCACGGCCACCAGTGGTTGAGCGATTATAATCAGGGATGCTCAAGGAGGGCAGAATTAGAGGAGTGCAGACATCTCGGGGGGTTGTTGGGCTGGAGGAGATTACAGTGATAGGGAAGGGTGAGGCCATGGAGGGATTTGAAAATAAAGATGAGAATTTTGAAATCAAGGCGTTGCTTAACCGGAAGCCAATGTAGGTCAGCAAGCACAGAGGTGATGGGTGAGCGAGACTTGTTGCAAGTTAGGACACGGGCAGCTGAGTTTTCAATCACCTCTAGTTTACAAGGGGTAAGATGTGGGAGGCCAGCCAGGAGAGCGTTGGAATAATCAAGTCTAGAGGTAACAAAGGCATGTATGAGGGTTTCAGCAGTGGATGAGCTGAGGCAAGGGTGGAGACAGGGGATGTTACGGAGGCGGAAATAGGCGGTCTTAGTTATGCTGCGGATAGGTGATCGAAAGCTCATTTCAGGGTCAAATAAGACAGCAAGGTTGTGAACCAGTATATTAACTCTTCTATTATGATACCCAATTGCATTCTGAATAACCCCACTTAAGTTTGTAATCTATTAAGCAAGGTGATCATTCTTTGAACAAGCAAATTTTTTGCAAATATCTATTTAAATTAACTTTTCACTAATTTCCACTTGTGTCAGCTACTCTTACTTTCTTGGTGCACACAACTATAAAGTGGGGTTACTTTATCAATAGCTTTTAATATTTATTTATGTTATAAAAATGTATCAGCGCCTTTTTATTTTGGTCCGACAGCTATCCCTTTAATTCAGGGCACAATATCTAATGAGTTTATAAAGCCATATGCATTGGTTCAGCGTGCATTGATACATATGCTGCAAAGTTTGTTATTATTGTTTCCATGGTAATAGGCCGTGGGAGTTCAAGACTGTAAAGGTTAAGCTTCTCTCAACTATCCTCATAACTCATCCCTGTTAAACTTCGATCAGATAAGATTTTTTCAAAATGCTTTTGCTTGGACAATGTCTACTCTGCCCCATTGTACTTTGTCTAGGTAATAAAATATCAAACTCAATTAAATTTTCAAAATAATTTTGGTGAATTCTTTTTATAAGACATTCCATACAATAAACAGAAAACTGCATCCATACAAAGTTGCCAGCACAAATCTTCCACTTCCCTTGAAACAGTAAATTCAGCTCTGACAACTGAGTTAGTAGTGTGCTACTGGGTTCATCTCACTTACAAGGACTCTCAATCACTCATGTGTGAGATAATTGTGAATTTGAGGTCTTTCCACAAGTGTGAGATAAGAACATAAGAATTAGGAGCAGCAGTAGGCCATCCGGCCCCTTGAGCCTGCTCTGCCATTCAATAAGATCATGACTGATCTTCTACCTCAACTCCATTTTCCTGCACTATCCCCATATCCCTTTATTCCCTTACTATCCAAAAATCTAGCGATCTCAGTCTTGAATATACTCAAAGACTGAGCCTCCAAAGCCTTCTAGAGTAGAGAATTCCAAAGCTACAACACCCTCCGAGTGAAGAAGTTTCTCCTATCTCAGTCCTAAATGGCCAACCCCTTAGCCAAGATCTTATATTTTTTTTTACTGAATTGGATTTATTTGGCATGCACTTCATTGAGAGCACTGCACCGATTCGGCATTTAAATCATCAGTCGAAGATGCTATAAACTGAAGCATAAAACAGATTGATGCTATCCAAGATTTATTTGGCTCAAACTTCATTATAGACTTAAATAATCAAAGGTTGAAATTCAATTATACTCCAAGATCGCCAACTGTCAGAATTGTTCCATGTTGGACTTTTTTGTGCTCGTCTATTGAAATCTTGTGGACATTGAACCGTATTTTGAATAAAACTGAATCCTGTTGAAGGGTTAGATGAAGAATTAGCCCTAGTATTCCATTTCTGGCCATTTTCAGACAAGGGACATAGTACTTTCTTTTTATACAATGTTAGTTTCTATTCTATTCATATTTCACTAACTCAGATTCCATTAGTGTGCAACCAGTCCTCAGCAATTCACAGGAGTGTTATAGCGTACCATGAGCACTATCGTTCTGTAAAATACTCTTTGCCGGTTTGGTCTCTTCTAATGACAGAACATAAAGGCCACATGCCAATTTTTTTTGCCTATTACGTTGGCAGAATGGGGAAAAAGTAGAAGTGAGAGTGGAAATGAAGCTGAAGAGAAAATCTCAAACTTCTCCAGAGTTTGAACATTTATGAACTGTGAGAGCTTTGCTCTCACAAGCCACAAAGTCAACCAAACCTCAAGTTTCAAGTAAGTGTCATTCATTAGTCGCCATATATTGGCAGTTTTACATTTTAACTTAAAACTAATCTCAAACTGGCTTGGTTTTTATTTGGTTGTTTATTTCTGAAACTAGTAAAAGAAACACTAAAATGCTCACCAAAATTCCCCTCTATATGGTACATTACTGGGGTCACTTTCCCCTTAAACATTAAAAGCTACTATTAATGGTATAAAAGCACCAATGATTCATCAGTTCTTCATGTTGTCATGCAGCAGTCCATGCATTTAAAAATAAATTCTGGTAAGTTGTCAGTTTACAAAACATGCAAAGGGTTGATACAGGAGGTAGCGCTCTCTACATGTCAAAAGGGAGATATGCCTCTACGGGACAGGGCTTTTTTTTTTCTTACCTGGGAGATGTACCCAGAACGGACCTGCTGCTCACGATCCACACTAGCCTTCAGCTGAGCTTCGAGCTCTGCCCTGTATTTCTGCGAGTCTACCAATTCCTGCTGGCAGTGCTCCAACTGGATTTTCAATTCTTCAAGCTACAGAAATAACAAATCCCATTTTACAGAGGAACAATTTAGAGTTACCATGCTCTCTCTCATTTAAATAGCATTTTCTAAACATTAGAAGTATTTGGTCTAAGGTAAGGGGATTGGTGGGGGGTGGGAAGAGAAAGAAGTGAGGATAACAGAAAGACTAAGTCACCTTGGTGAGCATCATCTCCTACTGGGTGATCACAAAGTGACATTGGGAACAAATGAAAAATCCTTCGTCCATATGAGTAGTAAGTGGAGCAGCATATTATTGTGTTGATATGATACACCATGTAGTGGAAGGCTGCATGTACATATTCACTCTGAAACACAGCATGCTCTTGACTTACTCGGTGGAAACCAGGATGGCGTACAGCGAACCTTCTACCTAGCTACACACCAGAATGACGTACGCAACACCCAAAGTATCCTCCTGATCATGCTGCCAGATTGGAAACTGCTTGGACATTTCCAGCACCAAGCCAGGAACAAATAGTACGATGTAATTGCCTTTCTTTCTCTTTTTATATACTTCTAAATGTTTGCTAAGATAATGTATCACACTACAGTGCATAACCTGGATGTGTTATTGGTTTTGATTAAAATGTAGCTAGAAACATTGTTCTTCAACATATTACAAGGCTTTTTTTGCAGTCATATGATCAAAGATAAAAAAGCTCTTCATTGAACAGTATCCATTTCAATTTTCAGGGTTAGAAGTTTGGGTTCCAGAGACTATCGATAAATGTGGGCTCTACCCTGTATCATGTTATAAAGTAATTATATTCATTCTGCCTGAAATTGTAGCTGGACCAATGCACTTGATATTTTTTTTAAATGGAACCATGTCCATTGCTTCTGAGAATCTGTTTCTTGCTCAGACAGCCTGAATCTGATCAATCCGAGCTTGCTGTATATGGAGTGGGCATTGAGATACAAAGAGGACTGCCCACCTTTGATTTGAGTAGGACGTGCAGACATACTCCATCAGGCCAGAATTGTTTGCCGAATATCTCAGATGATGCATGTAAGCTTGACATTGTGAGGAGATGGCAGAGGAATTATCGGATTGGTTGACCCACTGAGGATATCATGTTGGAAAGTAGTAGCTATCTCAAGATCAACAACTTTGACACAAAAAGCTTGCTTTGATCAAAGAATCTGTTCTTTACTTCAAAGGAAATGGAGGTACACGTGGGAAGAGTTTGACAATCCTAATTTCGATTCACTCAGTGAAAACATTCTCTACTTCACCTGGAGGTGGAACACCATACTGCAAATGCATTGATGATTTATTTACCCAGATTTCAGTTGGAGGATTCTTGGGAAGACTCAAAAGGCTTCGTGATTTTTGTTTTGAAATGCCACAGTTGCAGTTTACATTATTTCTTTATAGATCTATCTCTTCCTCTCAATTTGATTTGTAACTTTAACCTGATCTATAGGTGGTCAGAGTGGCATTTCTCCAGCTATTGAAGTGATCAGGAGTTCACGGTAGATATTCTGTAAATCTTTTCAGTAAACTATCAGTGTTAATCCTACAGCTCACTAACTCTTTACTCCACATATAGTTTATAAGTTGCTGTACATAGAACAAGGCAGGCCCATGCTTCCTGAGTACAAGGAAGAATGTTGGTAGGAAGCTTGAATTGTAACTACATAAATAGCATTTCAGTGTTTGTCTTTAGCCATTTACTATGGGTTCTTTTTTAAAACCCTTCAGCATTCTCAACTTTCATTCCCTTGTTACCCAACAAGCCCCCTTGATTTAGTTGGCACAAGGGATGGGAGACTAGTAAGAGTTGGACAGGACTGCTAAGTCATCCTTCACAAATGGCACGTTCTAGGGTTATGGCTGGGAAAGAAAGGCACACATTAATTGCTGAAACAACATTACTGTAGGGATTTGAATCCACAGCTCACTTGTACATGAAACACGACTACTATCATTTCAATAATTGAAAAACATGTATGCATTGTCTGGAGAACTCCTTTCAATAAACTGTGTAATTTAGGCTAAGAAGCAGCTGGCAGTGAGTTACAAGGCAGGAACTCAACTGAGCTGCCAATGAAAATGAGCAGAGCCTTGATGTTAAATCACTGCCTTCAACTCACCACGACATCTTTCATACTTAATAATAAACAGACTGCAGTCATAGGTGGCATGAATACTGAACAAGAGGAAGCATCATACAGGTGAAAAATTAATAAGATTATAATGACCCAAAGTGATTATACATAGGATAATGCAACTGATGTCACCATTTTTTGTTCCAGCAGAATTACACATCATAAACTGCAATGCATCTCCGTTTAATACAACTCTAAATAAGCCTGGTTCTGGTGAGTAGAAGTTCGACACAATTTTTCTTCATTTGCCATTCCTTGCAGGTTATAACCACCTCCATAATTCTCATCAATGCTGCCACAAACTTTGCACATTCCATCCCTTTACCCATATCCCCCCACGCCCACGGTCAACAAGACTGTTCATAACTTCAGCGTCCTATTTGACCGAGTTCAGCTTCTGATTCTCTCCATCAGAAAGATTGGATACTTCCACCTCTAACATCGCCCGCCTCCGTCCCTAACTCAGCTGATCACCACTGGCGTTGCCACCTACAGACTCGACCATTCTAATGCTCCCCTAGCTCGTCTCCCATCCTCGACCCTCCATAAACGTCAGCTCATCCAAAACTCTGCTGCCTGCATCCTATCCTGCACCAAATCTCAATCGCCCATCACCCCTGACCTCGTTGACATACATTGGCTCCCGCTCCAATGCCTTAAATTTAAAATTCTCATCTTGTTTAAATCCCTTCATACACTCGTACATCCCCATCTCTGTATCCTCCTCTAGCCATACAATCAACCTTCTCTCCAAACTCTTCATTCTTCTGACTCTGGCCTCTTATGCATTCCCCGTTCCTTTACCCCACCATTGGCAGCCATGCTTTGAGTCGCCTAAGCCCCAAGAGTAAGTGAATATATACTTTAGGTTTGACAACGAACCACCTTGATCATTTTTAACGGGGAGTAATTGTACATTTTTGCTTACCTCTTTTGTATGGGTTTGCAGCAGCTTGTCAATCTGTGACGTTTGTGAACTTGGTAATACTGTTGCCAGGGGAACCCGCCGTTCTTCCCTGAGGGGCGTCCGTTCAACCTGCTGCCAGTGCTCTTCAATTTCGTCGTGCACCCTTTGCCTCCGGTCCAGTGGCGGCGAGGAACTGGCTGCTTCAAATTCCATCCTGCTTGCATCAGCTGAACTTGAACCTGCTGTTCCAGTCACAGCCTCGTATCTTTTTCTACGTTCCTCCCGCCGTTTAGTCCGTTCCCAATCGTTCATGTCTGATGGAGGTGAACCAAATCTTTCGGCATGGCTGTCACATAAATCTGCCTTTGCTGCTCTCTCTTGCGCTAAGGCTTGTGCTATTGGCCTGAATTCCGCCCAGTCAAAGGTTTTTGACCTGCCCTCTCTCCTCCTTTCACGCGCTCGGCTTTTTCGCTGCCCTGTCTCTTTATCCACAGAAGATGTTTCAGACGATGGCGAGTCTGATTTGCTATCATAATGTGGAGTTGTATCTGGGAGAATCACAGCACAGTGTTCTTCTGGTAAGCTGATGGAACAAACCACTGGATATAAATTCCTTAAAATGCAATAATCTACATGTAATTATGTTGTGTATGTTTGCTTCAGCTAGTGGCACTTCCACAATGCTAAATCAGACACAGGTAAGAAGAGAGCTACAGTACCTAAAAAATGTTTGGTATCAAATCTATTTGAAATTATAAAATCACTTTAAATTCAGCCAGAATATTCTTAAATAATACATTTACGCAGCACTTCCTGTAATGAACTGCTATAGAATCTGCATAACAACAATAATAAAGAGTTGCAGTGAAACTTGTTCCTACCTGGCAACATCTGGTGCTGTTGAAGGACGGATATTTTTCATTAATGCCTGCATCCAATTGCGTCGGATACCAGCAGTCATCGCAGAAAGGGTAAACAAAGCTTCCTGGGTCTGTAAAATGAGATAAAGTCATCTGTATTATCCATAAAGTCTGTGCATTAGCCTCTTCTGCATCACTCTAATCAAGCTTAAATACTGAGTGATGAAAGGTTAGTGAAGAGTTCAACATAATGTAATTTGTGAGTTCCCCAGATTGGTCAGTGGTTAGAAATATCATATGTTGTGGGACTGAACCACAGATACCAGGTTATCAGCTTCCATCAGCGCCTGTGCAGAGTCAACTCATCTCATGCACAGCAGTGGGGACACTACCACTGGCCTCCATTTATCTGGGCTTGAAGAGGGAAAATGGTCAAGGAAGTGGCCCTAGAAATAGTGGATGCATTGGTGATCATTTTCCAACAGTCTATCGACTCTGGATCAGTTCCAATGGACTGGAGGGTAGCTAATGTAACACCACTTTTTTAAAAAGGAGAGAGAAAACGGGTAATTATAGACCGCTTATAGCCTGACATCAGTAGTGGGGAAAATGTTGGAATCAATCATTAAGGATGAAATAGCAGCCCATTTGGAAGCAGTGACAGGATCGGACCAAGCCAGCATGGATTTATGAAAGGGAAATCATGCTTGACGAATCTTCTGGAATTTTTTGAGGATGTAATTAGCAGAGTGGACAAGGGAGAACCAGTGGATGTGGTGTTTTTGGACTTCCAAAAGGCTTTTGACAAGGTCCCGCACAAGAGATTGGTGTGCAAAATCAAAGCACATGGTATTGGGGGTAATGTACTGACGTGGATAGAGAACTGGTTGGCAGACAGGAAGCAGAGAGTGGGGATAAACGTGTGCTTTTCAGAATGGCAGGCAGTGACTAGTAGAGTGCCACAGGGCTCAGTGCTGGGACCCCAGCTCTTTACAATGTACATTAACAATTTAGATGAAGGAATAGAGTGTAATATCTCCAAGTTTGCAGATGACACTAAACTGGGTGGCGGTGTGAGCTGTGAGGAGGACGCTAAGAGGCTGCTGGGTGACTTGGACAGGTTAGGTGAGTGGGCAAATACATGGCAGATGCAGTATAATGTGGATAAATGTGAGGTTATCCAGTTTGGAGTCAAAAACACGAAGGCAGAATATTATCTGAATGGTAGCAGACTAGGAAAAGGGGAGGTGCAACGAGACCTGGGTGTCATGGTTCATCGGGCACGCAGGTACAGCAGGCGATAAAGAAGGCAAATAGCATGTTGGCCTTCATAGCTAGGGGATTTGAATATAGAAGCAGGGAGGTCTTAATGCAGCTGTACAAGGCCTTAGGGAGGCCTCACCTGGAATATTGTGTTCAGTTTTGGTCTCCTAGTCTGAAGAAGGACGTTCTTGCTATTGAGGGAGTGCAGCGAAGGTTCACCAGGCTGATTCCAGGGATAGCTAGGCTGTCATACAGGAGAGACTGGATCAACTGGGCCTTTATTCACTGGAGTTTAGAAGGATGAGAGGGGATCTCATAGAAACATATAAGATTCTGACGGGACTGGACAGGATAGATGCGGGACGAATGTTCCCGATGTTGGGGAAGTCCAGAACCAGGGGACATAGTCTTAGGATAAGGTGTAGGCCATTTAGGACTGAGATGAGGAGAAACTTCTTCACTCAGAGTTATTAACCTGTGGAATTCCCTGCCGCAGAGAGTTGTTGATGCCAGTTCACTGGATATATTCAAGAGGGAGTTAGATATGGCCCTTACGGTTAAGGGGATCAAGGGGTATGGAGAGAAAGCAGGAAAGGGGTAGTGAAGGAATGATCAGCCATGATCTATTCCTGCACCTATTTTTTATGTTTCTATGGAAGCCAGCCAGTGATCTCCCTCTATCTGGAAAGTGTGCATGCAGGCATCAGAACATGATCAGGTCCGGCTACTGAGTTGAATAACACACCAACACTCCTTAAACTTAAATATAATGGGCCGAATTTTGCCCCCACGCTTAGAACGGCGCAACTCCGAGAGCTGCGCCGACTTTTTAGAACAAAAACTGCGCCTAAAACTTACCTCTGTATTCTCCCCGCTGTTGGAACGTTGCAGATCCTTGGCACAGCGCAGCACAAGCTGTGGGGGGCGGAGCCAGGTCCTGGCGCTGAAAACGGCGCTAGAGTGCGCGCGCATGTGCAGTAGCTCCAGTCCGCCGAGGCTGTGTGGGAGGAGCCCGAAGCACATCGCCCCGAGCCCTGGCCGAATGGGCTCACTGGGGCGTCGAAGATTGGACTCAGGCCTCCCTCCTCTTTATCTTCAGCTCCTGTCCTGCCCCCCCCCCCCCCCCACCCCCTCCGTTCAGGTTCGCTCACTCTCCGGCTTCCCATCCCCCCACTCTCCTCTCCCTCCCTCCCCTCGCTGTCAGAAACACAGAGAGACGCTGACAGAGAGAGAGAGAGAGAGAGAGAGAGAGAGAGAGAGAGAGAGAGAGAGAGAGAGACGCTGACAGACAGAGAGAGAGAGAGAGTGAGAGACGTTGACAGACAGAGAGAGAGAGACGCTAACAGACAGAGAGCGAGAGACGCTGACAGAGAGCGAGAGACACTGACAGACAGAGAGCGAGAGACACTGACAGACAGAGACACACACTTGGGGGGGGGGGGGGGGGGGGTGTTGGCATCCCAGCACGCTGTTGGAGGGCTCCTGGTACTGCAGTCGGCGAGTAGAAACTTAATTTTTTATTTATTGATTTTATTTTTAATTTTTAATTGATTTATTGGTTGATTTATTTATCATTTATTATTGATGATGGCTCTTTATTTGTAAATGTGACGTGTTTCATGTTTGTAAACTTCTCTCCACCCGCCCCCCCCCCAATCTCTCGTTCCCTACAATTGATTTCTAAGTGTAGGCAAGGTTTTTCTGAGCGTACAAAAATCTACACTTACTCCATTCTAAGTTAGTTTGGAGTAAGTTTTCGCTGCCTAAACTTGCAAAACAGGTGTAAGTGGCTGGACATGTCCCCTTTTGAAAAAAAAGTCTGTTCTAAAATGGAACTATTCTAACTCACTAGAACTGGAGGAAACTAAATGCCGAGAATTGCAATTTCTAAGATGCTCCATTCTAAACTAATTGCTCCAAAAAAAAAGGAGCAACTCAGGCCGAAACTTGACCCCAAAAGAACTGCCACTTGTGTGAGATCTAACATAAGTCATCATCTCCCAGCCTCGGGGTAGGGGTGAGAGAGTGCGCGTGTGCGAGTGCGAGTGCGAGTATATTTGTCCAGAGAACAGATCTGGGTTTGCATGCTACTCCAAATAGTTGACTTAGCGCCCATTATTTTTTTTATGCAACCTAACCCTAATTAGACAGAGTTCTTAACAAACCACTTGATTGAGAAATTGTGTCTCCGACATTAATTTCTGATCACTGACATAACATGTCCGTGAAATCAATCCGGCTTAAAGTCATATTATTCTTTTTATTTATTAAGATTGATGAAGCTATCACTTCAAATTGAGTACTGCAGAATTGGTTTAGCCATGTATGAAAAATCCACATTTCCATGTATGGCTGAAGTTTAAAGACCATTTCAGGTACTTCAGACACTGGCTGGGAAAGCTAGAGGTTAGAATATGCAAGTTATCATCAGACAATGACAATGGATCTTCAAACGCAGTTGGGACAGGAAGCTGTGATTGTTTCAGAAACCTGTTTACAGAAACAAAGCTAACTGCTAATCCCAGCCAGCAAAGTCTCATTGCATGTTTTGTTTGACAAGCAGCAATCTTAAACATTGGTAAAATCTAAACTACGTAACTCTGTTGTTAGAGCAAGAGATCTCCAATTGGTAACTTTTAGGAGAAGTAGTTGATTCACATCTCTACGCCCAAGAAAAAAAATAATTTTGGCAGCTTCTGGCCAGTCCAATAAATTCTATTGTTTTACTGCACTGTAGCCTGTGTAGAGTGGAGCAGGGGAAGACTCCGTGAGGGGTTCAGTCTCATGTATAAAACTTTGCATTACACATGCTGACCCAAGTGCAATGTTATTAGGAAGGTCAGTGAGGTGTCCATGTCTTATTATTGTGAAATGAGGAGTTACAAGTAAAAACGCTGCAATCTAGTAGAATCTCTTCGGTTCTTTATTTACTAATGTGTAGGCATTACTTTTAAGTAAACCGGATTCATAGATTGTAGCTTAAGTCACGCACTCTTGACACAGTTCTATTCTTCAGTTATCTGAAGAGTAGAAGAAGAGACAACTCGTATAATTTCCAGTGAGAAAATTACAGCAACAAGTACAGTGCTCTGTTTAATCCAGGACAGCACTGTTTTACTAAATATAATGCATTTAAGCTCACGCTTTGGTTTGTAGGATGCAGGATGCGAGGGCTCGCTTACAGGAGGGCACCTTTGCACTGAGCACAAGAAAACTATCTAGCACAATATGAAAAACATAACAGTGGCATTGTTTGACTTCTAGGTGTAGATTCTTCTCATCCAATATTATGGTGTAGTGTACCCTGTATGGTATAGTACAGTAACACTATGAGCTGTTGTTGTGAGACTTCATTTGCCATTTAAATGTTGAAGTAAATTCTTGAACTGATGAACAGAAAGCAAGATATAGCTAATGATGACATTCCAAACATATGAATGGTTATGATTGTAGCAAGAAATAGCAATTAATACCACATCTATCACTCTACCAGACCGGAGACAGTAGTTGGGATCACAAACACACTGACTCACTAGTTACTTACCTTCCAAAGTTATTAACAAATAGGGAACTTGGCTTCTTTAAAGAAGTAGGTGCATTTTACTTATTTATTCATTTTATATTGAATAAAACATATAAATCACAAAAAGCTGGGAGCAGTTTCCCAGGACTTGGGTGACTCTCATTCTGTCTGAAGTTGTGGCCCCGTTACAAGTCAATGAAGCCACTCTGGGATGCTCAGCAGGTGCTGTCACCAGAGTGGGTCTCCATAGTGGTCAAAAAGTTGATCCGCCCCATCCCCACCCTTTTATTAAGCTGCTGAATGAATGTCTTAGC
Organism: Pristiophorus japonicus; assembly: GCF_044704955.1. Lineage (NCBI taxonomy): Eukaryota > Metazoa > Chordata > Chondrichthyes > Pristiophoridae > Pristiophorus > Pristiophorus japonicus. Next base: position 82,801,242 of record NC_091992.1, read on the forward strand.
ACTAAAAAAAAATCTCTACTATCGTAGGTAACAAAAATGTTACAATCTTAAATACAAATCTCCAATTAGTGCAAGTCATAAGCAATGCATCAGAAGTTGTAGTACCTGTATATGAGGGCAACACAACTGAGTACATGTCAAGTACCGAGTAAATTTTCATAATCATTTAAAATGATCAACTTACATGGATTTGGAAGCCATAGTTTCGCTGGACTTGATATTCAGTTATATTGTAGCAAGTAGATAGATCAATTTCACCATCCAGATCTGATGCCTGGGTGAGAAAAAAAAAAAGAGAATATTAGGTTTATCAATTTGGTGATCAATGGTGAATCAGAAATCAGTTTCTGATTTTCATTTCAGAAAATATAACAGCTGTCAGAATAGAGGAACCAAAAACATCACAAAACCCTTGGCTCAACAGCTCAAAGCTAAAATCATGCCAGATAATTTTTAGCAATATGTTCTGGTTCCTGCTCGGACTGAAGCAGATTATTCGCAACCATGGCGTCATTTTTGACACTATGCTGAATTTCCGATCTGCTCCATCACAAAGACCACCCACTTCCACCTCGGTAACATTGCCCATCTCCAACCCTGCCTCAGCATTTGTTGCTAAAACCCTCATCTATGCTTTAGTTACCTCCAAACTCAACTGTCCCAATGCCCTCCTGGCTGACCTCCCATCTTCCACCTTCCATAAACTTGAGTTCATTCAAACCTCTGCTGTCCGTATCCTAACCAACACCAAGTCTCATTCCCCCATCACCCGTGCTCTCTAACCTACACAGACCAACTTTAAAATTCTCATCCTCGTGTTCAAATCCTCTGTGGTCTCGTCCTCCGTATCGACATCGAAGACGACAGTCAAAATACCAGCTAATTTTTTTGCATTCAGTTTCTTGATGACTAATGAGACCACTTTTTTTTGCTCGGAATAAACATCCACAGATTTAACAATGGATCCCGGATACACCAGATTGGGTATCTTTCAGGCAAGACAGGGAAGAGGAGCGTGAAATATTAGATGAAATAAACAAAGAGGGGAAGTATTAAGGGGTTAAGCCGCTTTAAAATGCATCCTAGGCTGTTGAGAAGCAAAAGAGGAAATAGCAAAGGCTCTGACCATCATTTTCCAATCCTCTCAGGCTACAGGTGTGGTGCTGGAGACTGGAGGACTGCTAACATTGTATCTTTGTTTAAACAGGGAGAAAGGGATGGACTGAGTAATTACTGGCCAGTCAGCCTAACTTCAGTGGTGAGATAATTATTGGAAAAAATTCTGAGGGACAGGATAAATCTTCATTTAGAAAGACACGGATTAATCAAGGACAGTCAGCATCCATTTGTTATGGGAAGGTCGTATCTGACTAACTTGATTGAATTTTTCGAGGAGGTAACAAGGAGGGTTGATGAGGGCAGTGTTTATGATGTAGTGTATATGGATTTTAGCAAAGCTTTTGATAAAGCTCCACATGGCAGACTGGTCACAAAAGTAAAAGCCCATGGGATCCAAGGCAAAGTGGCAAGTTGAATCTAAAATTGGCTAAGAGGCAGGAAGCAAAGAGTAATGGTCGATGGGTGTTTTTGTGACTGGAAGGCTGTTTCCAGTGGAAATCCACAGGGCTCAGGACAAGGTGCCTTGCTTTTTATGATATATATCAATGATTTAGACTTGAATGTAGGGGGTATGATTAAGTTGTTTGCAGATGATACAAAAATTGGCTGTGCGGTTGATAATGATGCAAGCAAGCTGTAGACTGCAGGAAGATATCAATGAACTGGTCAGGTGGGCAGAAAAGCAGCAAATGGAATTCATTCTGGAAAAGTGGGAGGCAATGCATTTGGGGAGGGCTAACAAGGCAAGGGAATACACATTAAATGGTAGGACACCGAGAAGTGTAGAGGAACAATGGGACCTTGGAGTGCATATCCACAGATTCCTGAAGGTAGCAGGCCAGGTAGATATGGTGGTTAAGAAGTCGTACGGAATACTTGCCTTTATTAGCCGAGGCATAGAATACAAGAGCAGGGAGGTTATGCTTGAACTGTATAAAACACTAGTTAGGCCACAGCTAGAGTACTGCGTGCAGTTCTGGTCACCACATTACAGGAACGATGTGATTGCACTAGAGAGGGTATAGAGGAGATTTACGAGGTTGTTGCCTGGACTGGAGAATTTTAGCTATGAGGAAAGACTGGATAGGCTGGGTTTTTCTTTGGAACAGAGGAGGCTGAGGGGAGGTGCATAAAATTAATAGGGGCCTAGATAGAGTAAATAGGAAGGACCTATTTTGTTTAACAGATGGGTCAACAATCAGGGCGCATAGATTTAAAGTAATTGGTAGAAGGTTTAGAGGGGATTTGAGAGGAATTTGTTTTCACCCGGAGGGTGGTAGTAGTCTGGAACTCAGTGCCTGAAAGGGTGGTAGAGACAGAAACTCTCACCACATTAAAAAAGTACTTGGATATGCACTTGAAGTACCGTAACCTACAGGGCTATGGACCAAGAGATGGAAAGTGGGATTAGGCTGGATAGCTCTTTGTCGGCTGGCGCGGACACGATGGGCCGAAACAGCCTCCTTCTGTGCTGTAAATTTCTGTGACAATGAGACTTCCTCAGTTGACATTTACATTCAGCATCGACAATTCGACAAGCCTCACAGTAGGAGGTGCCTTCATGGAAGGTTTATCACCATGCTTAGAGTAATTTGTTCCCATTTATGGATGTATATTTTGCATAACTTCAAAGTTACTTAATGCAGTCTTTATATCTCGATACAATCCTCCTGGAGCTCTGCATTTCTTCAACTCTGTCATCTCCCACTCCCTTCGTTCCATCATTGGCAGCCAGGCCTTCAGCTGTTTACGCCCTAAGCTCTGCAATTCTCTCCTGAAACCTCTCCGCCTCTCTCTCCCCACTTAAGACTCTTTAAAACATAGAAAATAGGTGTAGGAGTAGGCCATTCGGCCCTTCGAGCCTGCACCACCATTCAATATCATGGCTGATCATTCACTTCAGTACCCCTTTCCTGCTTTCTCTCCATACGCCTTGATCCCTTTAGCCATAAGGGCCACATCTAACTCCCTCTTGAATATATCCAATGAACTGGCATCAACAGCTCTCTGCGGTAGGGAATTCTACAGGTTAACAACTGAGTGAAGAAGTTTCTCCTCATCTCGCTCCTAAATGGCTTACCCCTTATCCTTAGACTGTGCCCCCTGGTTCTGGACTTCCCCAACATCGGGAATATTTTTCCTGCATCTAACTTGTCCAATCCCGTCAGAATTTTATATGTTTCTAAGAAATCCCCTCTCATCCTTCTAAACTCCAGTGAATACAGGCCCAGTCGATCCAGTCCCTCCTCATATGTCAGTCCTGCCATCCCGGGAATGGTGAACCTTCGTTGCACTCCCTCAATAGCAAGAACGTCCTTCCTCAGATTAGGAGACTAAAACCGAACACCATATTCCAGGTGAGGCCTCACCAAGGCCCTGTACAACTGCAGTAAGACCTCCCTGCTCCTCTACTCAAATCCCCTAGCTATGAAGGTCAACATACCATTTGCCTTCTTCACCGCCTGCTGTACCTGCATGCCAACTTTCAATGACTGATGTACCATGACACCCAGGTCTCGTTGCACCTCCCCTTTTCCTAATCTGCCGCCATTCAGATAATATTCTGCCTTTGTGTTTTTGCCACCAAAGTGGATAACCTCACATTTATCCACATTATACTGCACCTGCCATGCATTTGCCCACTCACCTAACCTGTCCAAGTCACCCTGCAGCCTCTTAGCGTCCTCCTCATAGCTCACACCAGCACCCAGCTTAGTGTCATCTGCAAACTTGGAGATATTACACTCAATTCCTTCATCTAAATTATTCATGTATATTGTAGAGAGCTGGGGTCCCAGCACTGAGCCCTGGCGGCACCCTACTAGTCACTGCCTGCCATTCTGAAAAGGACCCGTTTATCCCGACTCTCTGCTTCCTGTCTGTCAACCAGTTCTCTATCCACGTTAATACATTACCCCCAATACCATGTGCTTTAATTTTGCACACCAATCTCGTGTGGGACCTTGTCAAAAGCCTTTTGAAAGTCGAAATACACCACATCCACTGGTTCTCGCTTGTCCACTCTATTAGTTACATCCTCAAAAAATTCCAGAAGATTTGTCAAGCCTGATTTCCCTTTCATAAATCCATGCTGACTTGGACCGATCCTGTCACTGCTTTACAAATGCGCTGCTATTTCATCTTTAATAATTGATTCCAACATTTCCCCCACTACTGATGTCAGGCTAACCGATCTATAATTACCCGCTTTCTCTCTCCCTCCTTTTTTAAAAAGTGGTGTTACATTAGCTACCCTCCAGTCCATAGGAACTGATCCAGAGTCGATAGACTGTTGGAAAATGATAACCAATGCATCCACTATTTCTAGGGCCACCTCCTTAAGTACTCTGGGATGCAGACTATCAGGCCCCGGGGATTTATCGGCCTTCAATCCCATCAATTTCCCGCCTAAGAAAGATTTCCTTCAGTTCCTCCTTCTCACTAGACCCTCCGTTCCCTAGCATTTCCAGAAGGTTATTTTGTGTCTTCCTTCGTGAAGACAGAACCAAAGTATTTGTTCAACTGGTGTGCCATTTCTTTGTTCCTCATTATAAATTCACTTGAATCTGACTACGTTTATCTTCACTCATCTTTTTCTTTTCACATATCTATAGAAGCTTTTGCAGTCAGTTTTTATGTTCCCGGCAAGCTTCCTCTCATACTCTATTTTCCCCCTCCTAATTAAACCCTTTATCCTCCTCTGCTGAATTCTAAATTTCTCCCAGTACTCAGGTTTGCTGCTTTTTCTGGCCAATTTATGCGCCACTTCCTTGGATTTAACACTATCCTTAATTTCCCTTGTTAGCCATGGTTGAGCCACCTTCCCAGTTTTATTTTAACTCCAGACAGGGATGTACAATTGTTGAAGTTCATCCATGTGATCTTTAAATGTTTGGCATTGCCTATCCACCGTCAACCCTTTAAGTATCATTCGCCAGTCTATTCTAGCCAATTCACGTCTCATAGCATCGAAGTTACCTTTCCTTAAGTTCAGGACCCTCGTCTCTGAATTAACTGCGTCACTCACCATCTTAGTAAAGAATTCTACCATATTATGGTCACTCTTCCCCAAGGGGCCTCACACAAGATTGCTAATTAGTCCTTTCTCACTACACATCACCCAGTCAGGATGGCCAGCCCTCTAGTTGGCTCCTTTTTGACCAAGCTTTGAGTCACCCACCCCAATATCCCCTTCTTTGGATCAATGTCAGTTTTTGTCTTATTACGTTCCTGTGAAACGCCATTGGACATTTTCCTATGATAAAGGTGCTATATAAATGCAGGAAGTTGTTGTTGTAAGCTGGCTAACAACAATCACTCTATCTTGCAATACTCTAAGTTGTCATAGCAGCAATTAAATTTGCACATAACTGACTAGACAAAAAAAACAAAGAAGTCGAGCTGCACAACAAGGTGGATTTTTGTTGGCTTTAGATACACTTATTCAGCTTAGTCACCAATTTTGGTAAGAATGCAAAGCAGCAGTTTTACTGCTGGTACAGAAGACAGGAAATTGATTATAGCATACCACACACATACTTTGTTTATTAAGCACCTGTCAGACTGCAATGTTTATAAACTGCTTAATTGAAAGTTCTCTCATTCATTAAGTGCAGAGATGGTTTCAAACACTACTCAATATCTGCGACATTTCCAATACAAAAACAATCAGCCAGGAGACTTGATCCTGATTGTGACCTAGTGACCTGTGCTGGAAAAGAGGGTGCACATGGACTAGATCAGGGTTGGCTGTGACGACCATATTGCCAAATAATCTGCCAACGTTCGTTCTCAAGGCTGAATCATTGCTCCTTATTGGGCAATGTACCGGAGGGTTTGGCAACACCCCAGTGGAACTGTACCTCAGCATGTGTCTGCACCGTCGTAAGGGAAGGGAGAAAAGTGGAGAGAAAGACAAATACTGATATCCTAAATTGAGACACCTCTGAAGTGTCGTGCAAATGAATATAATAAAGCAATGTTTCTGCTAATTTTTTTGGGGTGCACGGCCCTTTAACAGGCTGTGCAGCCCATTCAAATTTCCTCATGTGTGGTTTTTGAATTTAAAAGCTGCTGAGCGGCCTGTGCGGGAACTCCAGACCGCTGTGCGGCCGCGCTTAACGGGAACATTGTAACGAAGCATTATAATTTGACCACTTTCAGTCCAAAGCGTAATGCTTTGTTACAATGTTCCCGTTAAGCTCGGCTGCACAGCAGTCTGGAGGTATCAAAAAGCCTCATTTTGATGTACTAATTTAACTAAATGGAAACCCTCCAGATTAGAAAATTGAGTCATTCACCAAATATCTTTGCTGAGAACTGACTGGTGACCATCATGACAACTAAATCGGAGTTCTGATTGTCATTCGTACCTCTTTCCGAGTAGCTGCTACTAAGCCGTCCTTAGCAGGCCCACTTAGAAAGCTCCTAGCCCTCTTTCGCTGCCAGAGTGCTTCCAGCCTTTTACAACTGTGTAGTTCTTTTTTAGATTAATTAAGGGAAGCCAGCATAGATTTGTTAAAAGGCAAATCGTGTTTAATTAATGATTGTAATTTTTGATGAATTAACAGAGGGTTGAGGAGGGCAATGCGGGTAATGTGGTGTACATGGACTTCCAAAAGGCATTTGATACAAGTGCCAAATAGGCTTGCCAGCAAAGTTGAAGCCCATGGAATAAAAGGGACAGTGGCAGCATGGATACGAAATTGGCTAAGTGACAAAAACAGAGAGTAATGGTCAATGATAATTTTTTGGAATGGAGGAAGGTGTTCCCCGGGGTGGGTACCAGGACCACTGCTTTTCTTGATATATATTAATGACTTGGACTTGGGTGTACAGGACATTTTCTCAAAATTTGCAGATAACAAAACTTGGAAGTGCAGGTGTAGTGAACAGTGAGGAGAATAGGGATAGACTTCAAGAGGACATAGACAGGCTGGTGGAATGGGCGGACAGGTGGCAGATGATGTTTAATGCAGAAAAGTGCGAAGTGATACATTATGGTAGGAAGAACGAGGAGAGGCAATATAAACTAAAGGGTACAATTCTAAAGGGGGTGCAGGAACAGAGAGACCTGAAGGAATATATGTACAGATCGTTTAAGGTGGCAGGGCAGGTTGAGAAAGCGGTTCAAAAAAGCATACAGGATCCTAGACTTTATAAACAGAGGCATAGAGTACAAAAGCAAGGAAGTTATGATGAACCTTGATAAAACCCTAGTTTGTCCACAACTGGAGTATTGTGCCCAATTCTGGGCACTGCACTTTCGGAAGGATAAGGCGGCCTTAGAGAGGGTGCAGAAAACATTTACAAGAATGGTTCCAGGGATGTGGGACTTCAGTTACGTGAATAGACTGGAAAAGCTGGGTTGTTGTGCTTAGAGCAGAGATGATTGAGAGGAGATTTGATATTCAAAATCATGAGGGGTCTAGATACAGTAGATAGAGAGAAATTGTTACCATTGGTGGAAGGGTCGAGAACCAGAGGACACAGATTTAATGGGCAAGAGATCTAAAAGTGACATGAGGAAAAACCTTTTAACGCAGCGAGTGGTCATGATCTGGAATGCACTGCCTGAAAGGGTGGTAGAAACAGATTCAATCGTGGCTTTCAAAAGATAATTGGATAACTACCTGAAGGAAAGAAAATTGCAGGGCTACAGGGAAAGGGCAGGGGATTGGGACAAGCTGAAGGCCCTTGCAGAGAGCCAGCTCGACGGACTGATTGGCCTCCTTCTGGGCTGTAACCATTCTATGATTCAATCCATATTTTGCTCCATCTGAATAAATAAATCATATTTTAAAACAGTGCAGTCTAAGGCTGAGGTTGCCTTTAGGAAAATGAGACTGCAACCCTGCTTACACTGACAACTGGAGCCAAATACCTGTTCACCTCCAAATCCTAGTGTAAATATGGAAGGTTTTTGGCACTCCTGTGATATGTTTCATGTCAGAGCCAATTTAGAAACAGGAAAGAGCAAATAATTGTTAGATTCAGATGTATCTTGATTGTACTGCATGTTGTTAGTGAAAATTGGTCAGTACGAACACAAACAAACTAGGGACATCAGTTTTATTTAGAAACATTTGCATGCCTAAATGGGATTGAAAATTATCTTTTCACCTCCTGGCTGCCAGGATGAAGTTGTTCGAAAATAAAATCAAAAAATTCTGGAAATACTAAGCAGGTCAGGCAGCATCTGTGGAGAGAAAAACAGAGTTAACAAGCCGGATCTTGCTGAAAAAATAACAGCGTGTTACCAAAGCACGCCGTTATTAATGCGCAAATGGGCCAGCATGCTCAGGGGATTAAGAGATACAGCATGAGTTGCAAATCTCCAGAAGTTACTGACTGATTTACGCCGTTCGCTTCGCACAAAAGGCATCTCGCCCTTGGTCTCCACTTTATTTTTTAAGAACGTGCTGGATCTGCACATTAATTGACCATACAGAACGTTAAATCTGTAATTAAGAGCATAAGCACCCTTATGGCAACACGATAATTTTTAATGCAATTCCAATCAACCTTTCTGGCTCAATTTAAATGGTTCAATCTCATTCCTGCATACAGTCAACATTAGTTAGATATTTTAAAAATGTCAAATTTAAAATGTTTTAATTTTTTTCTTATTTTTCCCTTCTGTCTCATTTGTTCTCTTAATCCAATATTTCACTCCCTCCATTTCTCTTTCTGTATCTGATTTGACTCTAATTCACCCTCTGTCTCCGTAGTTCTCGTTTCTTTCTCAATCTTTAAATCTCATTGGTTAAGGAGATACACTGTTGGTCCCGCCATTCACTGAGGTCCCAGATGCCCCGCTGCCCTTGCGTGCTGTTATCACCTCGCACTTCCAGCAAGCTACTGCGCGAAATTTTTGAGCTGAAGGGTGCTGAAAAAAGTCCAACTAACTAGCTAGTTAGCCGTAAGATACCCCGCTCAAGATTTGGCCCAACGTTTCAGGTCGATGATCTTTCATCAGAACGGGAAGATTTTAGAAATGATCTGCTTTTGAGCAAATACAGAACCAGGGAAAGGAGTGACAGTAAAAGATCAAAAAGGAAAGGTCTATGATAGGGCAAAGGGCAGGAGTGATTAAAATACAAAACGGATGATGGTAGAAGACAAAGTGAGGTATAGAAACAAAAGATGGGTCCAGAAGAGGTATAATATTTACATCATAATAGCAGAGGGTGACAGAAGTATGGGAAATCTGGCAAAGGGTTTCCATGACAGGAATGTGGTGGAAGAAAACCCCACATAGATCCCAGAGGTGCGGTCCACCCCGCTGGCCACGTACCGATTGCGAGTCCCCAAACATATCGATACACACTATCAAAGACCTTTTGTTTTTTTTTTAAATTGGCCCCTTCTCCCAGATTCTATACTTGCTTAAAAGCTGTTCATCGCTAACATCTTCCAGTTCTGATGAAAGTCCATCGACCTGAAATGTTAATTTTGTTTCTCTCCCAACATATGCTGTGTGACCTGCTGAGTGTTTCCAGCATTTTCTGTTTTTATTTCAGATTATCAGCATCTGCAGTATTTTGCTTGATTTTTAGTGACAATACTTTTGGCCGCAAGAGTCCCAAGCGAAAAAAAACCTCTGGTGTTTCAGTTTCTAGTAGGTACAGCAATTCAGTCATAATAAAACAAGCCAGTACCACATTGCAATAAAATGAGTCTAATTAAGACAGGCCCAAGAATGACTCGTGTAGGGAATGAAAAAAGGTCGAGACTAAAGCAGCAATATTGGAACAGCATAATGACAACTTGTATTTATGTAACGTCTTTAACATAATAAAATATGCCAAGGCGCTTCACAGGAGCATAATAAGACAAAAATTGATATTGAGCCAAAGAAAGAGGTGGTAAAAGTAGCAGGTTTAAAGGAGCATTTTAAAAAGGGAGAGATGGAGAGGCTTAGGGAGGGAATTCCAGAGCTTGGGGCTTATATGGTTGAAGGCATGGCTGCCAATGGTAGGGCGAAGGAAGGGGGGTTACACAAAAGAGGCCAGAGTTGGAAGAACGTAGATTTTTCATCGGGCTGAAGGAGGTTACAGAGATAGGGAGGGGCGAACACAAGGATGAAAATTTTGAGAGAGGCGCACTGGTGAACCAGGAGCCAAAGTAGGTCAGCAAACACAGGGGTGATAGGTGAACGGAGCTTAGTGCGAGTTAGGATATGGGCAGCGGAGTTTTGGATGAGCTTAAGTTTATGTCGGGTGGAAGATGGGAGGCCCGTCAAGAGTGCATTGGAATAGTCGAGTCTGGGGGTAACAAAAGCATGAATGAGGTTTTCAGTGGCAGATGGGATAAAGGAATACGACAGTGATCAGAAGAAAGAACTTTGGCCAACTACTCATCTCGCAATTGGGTCATGTGGGCGAGTAACCAGAGGGCAGTTAACACCTATGAGACTGTACGCCAATAAAAAGCAAAGCCTGAAGGAGATTGGAGAAAACTGGGGTAGAAAAAAAATACAAAGTATTTTCCCGGCCAACAGCTGAACGGAAAAATCCACATCCACATAAAATCCAAGCGTCACCCAAACCAAGTACCCAACAAAACCGTTAATTCAGCCAGTGGGTAGCACCCGCACTTCTGAGTCAGAAGGTTGTGGGTTCAAGTCCCATTCCAGAGACTTGAGCACACAAAATCTAGGCTGACACTCCAGTACAGTACTGAGGGAGTGCTGCACTGCTAGAGGTGCTGAATTTTGGATGAGACGTTAAACCCTCTCAGGTGGATGTAAAAGATCCCAAGGCACTATTTCAAAAGAGAGTTGCGGAATTATCCCCGGTGTCCTGGCCAATATTCATCCCTCAATCAACATCACTAAAACAGATCATCTGGTCATTATTACATTGCTGTTTGTGGGAGCCTGCTGTGTGCAAATTAGCTGCCATGTTTATACAAAAACATAAGAAATAGGAACAGGAGTAGGCCATAAGGCCCCTTGAGCCTGCTCCGCCATTCAATAAGATCATAGCTGATCTGATCATGGACGATCTGATCATGGACTCAGCTCCACTTCCCTGCCCACTCCCCATAACCCCTCATCGTTTAAGAAATTGTCTATTTCTGTCTTAAATTTATTTAATGTCCCAGCTTCCACAGCTCTCAGACAGCAAATTCCACAGATTCACAACCCTCTGAGATAAGAAATTTCTCATCTCAATTCTAAATGGGCAGCCCCATATTCTAAGATTATGCCCTCTAGTTCTAGTCTCCCCCACCAGTGGAAACATCCTCTCTGCATCCACCTTGTCAAGCCCCCTCATAATCTTATACATTTCGATAAGATCACATCTCATTCTTCGGAATTCCAATGAGTAGAGGCCTAACCTACTCAACCTTTCCTCATAAGTCAACCCACTCATCCCCGGGATCAACCTAGTGAACCTTCTCTGAACTGCCTCGACAGCAAGTACATCCTTTCGGTAAATATGGAAACCAAAACTGCACGCAGTATTTCAGATGTGGCCTCACCAATACCCTGTACAGCTGTAACAAGACTTTTCTGCTTTTATACACCATCCCCTTTCAATAAAGGTCAGGATTCCATTGGCCTTCCTGATCCTGTAACAGTGACCACTTCAAAAAGTACGTCATTGGCTGTAAACGCTTTGGGACGTCCACTGGTCGTGAAAGGCATTTTATAAATGCAAGTCTTTCTTTCATCCCTATAACCTGAATCCCTGACAATGAATTATCTTACCCTTGTCAGTCAAGTGTGAAGAACACACATGCAGGTATCTGATAAGTACGGTGTAACCTAAAAAGTAGCAGTAAAAGTCCCTCAGTATTCTCAGCATGCAATGACCTAAGAAAGGTGTAAATTCCTTGTGCAACTGAATATCTAATTTAAAGTACTATCGACAAAATAACACGAACAGCAAAGCTGTATACCAAAATGACATAACTTAAAGGAAATAGAAAGGCTGGAAGGATGATAGCCAATGGCTTGCTAGGCAGCTTGAAGCATTGGCTGTGTATTGTCCACTCTTGTTAAATGTTGTGCTCAGTGTTTAGGCACCGATGGACAAGTTAGATCATGTCGCAAGAGAGATAACTAGTGTCTTTTCCTCTGAGCAGTTGATACTGCAGGTGGATTAGTTCACTGTGAACCTTCGCTGAACCCAGCTGCCCTGGATTTATGCTAACGCCTGCACAGGGAGATAACGGTTAACTAATTTGAACCTTCAGTGCCCATGAAAATAAATAGTAATGTGAAACTAGGCATCCCTGAAGTCAGTTGTGGTGAGCCAGTCCCATGGACACATGATCCAAATGATCTTTTGCAGAAATCTGTTCCATATTCGGAGGTTGAGAGTTTGACAGCAGCTTGTTCATTTTTAGGGACTAGGAAATGACATGAGTAAAACCAGTCCTTTTACACATCTTGATTACCATAGAAGACAAAGGTTGTGTAACTTGAACCATCAAATCTGAGTCCCTCAGATGGCTTGACTGAACCATGCCATTAAAATGTAGGGGTACAGCCTGAAAATGCCCCCTGCTCCTGGCCTTATGGATCCAAGCATCACTTATGCCAACTGGTCAACCAAGGATTAAATGCAACCACCTCCCTTATGGCTACTGTTCGTTCCTGTGTTTTGGGCTGTAGGTGAGGTAGGTGGTTTAAAATTTTGTCACAGCAATATGCGCTTGCTGTTTTTTTTTTATTAATTCATAGCCAATCGTTCCAATTCTTTGTCAAATCACAAACGCCAGAGGTCACCTTGCACATGCCAAGGATCACTCTGCGCCAATGCTCTTAGCCAAAAGGCCTAGAGCCACTGCACCGTTCCTGGAAGTACTGCAATACCAGGTTCGTGCCATGGAGGTGGATGGGTCAAGCCACCCCACACACCTCCGTGGAGGTGGATGGGTCAAGCCACCCCACCCACCTCCTGTTTCCAAAAAAGCAAGCATATACCTTCCTGACCAGGGAGAAACCACCCGGAGGTCATGGTGGCTGGTCAGGTCAGTTACGCATGACTAACTACTTGAATGTCAATCAATGTAGAAGCCTAAAAACCGTGTTAGTTGGTAAAAAAGTGTCAATTGGAATATTGACAGTTAATCTAAGAGTCGTCGAACTGGTAACTATAATTGATTTTTTTTCAGAACAAGAATAACTGGATACAAAATAACTGGAGGCTTCGGAAAGAACATTTCTCAAATATTTAAGACTTAGTTGATTCAGTTTATAGCCAACACTGTAGCTCGAATTCAATGGAAATGAAAATCTGGAAACGTGTATAACAGGCGACTGATCCAATATCGCTCATTTTACATTATTGGCAAAAGTTAAAATATCTATTTCTACACTGGGGATGTCCATAAGTGCTCAGTTTACTACACGGGCGTTGACTGAAAATGCAATTATCATATACACATTATAAGAGCTGCCAAATCGAGTACAGGATTGTTCTCGTATCCCCATCTGGTTTCTGAATAATTTCCAAACATAGTGCTTACGTCCTCAGCAATCGAGTCCTTGTAGTAACGCAGGCTATGGTCAGTCAGTACGAACCAGTATTTCTTCCACTGAAAAACATTAAAAAAACCTCATAACTAACAAATAACATGCATTATAATACTTGTACAGAGAACTTGCTTTCTGATTAATGGCAAATAGCATTTAACATTCCAGAAAACTCTGAACACAGATCAACTTTATTAACATGCAATTAAAATCCAGGAAACTTAACTGCCCGAGTATGTACCATTGTATTAAGTAAAAATATTAACATTTGCAAAAAATGGAGTGCTTTCAATTAACTGCTTCAACTTTTCTCTCCCCTCCCCCAACTGGAACAGAGTTACACAGGTGCCCATTATCTCCAGTATCTACGCAAGTAGCAATCAAGTCTTAGTGCTGGCAGGCTACTTAACCTTGGGGGACGGGGAGATCATCCGAGATCCACACATGATCACTTGCAGCAATGGTCACTCGATAGTGATCAGGAGTGGGAATTTTTCTTCTCCTTTACCTAGGGGCATTGAGGCGAAATGCAGCACCACTACTGCTGCCCTGGCTGACATCAACTAATTCAGCACAGATTGGGGATTGAACCTAGGGTCTTCCTGGTCTATAGGGATCAGCTACTTAGCTGACATACATCTTAATGACTCGTTATACTGACCAGTGATTTGGAATTTTACTAAACTCCTTTAGTAGCAACTCCCTCCAAGTTGTTATCCATGGTAGGGACTACTCTCCATCTGAAAGGATCGGCAGATATCTCATGCCAGGCCACACGCAGGGCTTAATTATAATTAAGCCCTATTATAATCTTTAATTCCTTGTTCTCTGTGGCTAAACAACTGGTCTTCATTCGCTGCCTAGGTAAAGTCAAGTTGTTCTTGTTTTCCTGGATGGCTCAGCAAGGAAAACTGTGTCACTGACCAAATGGGACTAATCCACTTGCTGGCACAGCATGGCAGAGCGGTTGTACATAATCATATTGCCCAACTTGGGGTAAAATTTATTACAAAAATATTACTGCAAATATTTTTTTTCTCTTTCTCTCCTCATGGTACCAACTCACTAAGATACGGCTCTGCAAGCACTTGCAGTCTCTAAAACATAGATTAAACAGCCATTCTATGTTAGAGGCTGGACAGAAGAATGTTGGCAGTCTGTTTATGCCAGTTATCACAGCCGAGCATGATCCTATTCTCACACAGGAACATTTTAAATAGTACACATTTATTAAGAGCGGTAACCCAGATGACTTTTCCCTTTCCTACTCCAGAGATACTGAAGCCATTTGTACGACTCCTACCATATTTTCCATTTTGAACAAGCCAAAATATTTCAATTATTTATATTTTTCCAACATATCTATTTAAATACTTTATTTCAATATTGCAAGGTCAGAATATTGACCATCGCAGGTACATGTTTAGAATATATAACAATCACATATTTGAATAAACCTTCAGTGGTTATATGTTTCAACACCTATTTCATTAACCATAAACAGAGTGAGGGAAATTTGTGAAGAAACTGCCCTACTGTGATTATATTAGTTGACTTGGAAACGGAAGCAGAGTCTGATTAGTGCAGTTTCAAGGATGCAGAGATTTATGTGCATCCATTTCATCACTAATAAAATTGGTATGATTAGGGTTTTAACTGTTGAAGTAGGGTCCATCTTAGATGGGACAGTTCTGCCCTTCATCCAGTGCCTACACAGGCATGGTTCCAAAAGGAGTCACTCAATAGCAATCAAGAGCAGGAAACAAAGCAGCGTTTTCCTCTTTGCAACCCATAAGTCCATTGCAGCATCGTTTATTATCTCCTTAGCCACGATAGGATAACATAAACCAGGGATCCACACCATGATTTTGCTCATAAAAGATGGGTGTAAATATGACACAATGAAGTTTACTGCACCAATATGTTACTTGTGTATAACGTCACAGAAATGATGCCCACCTCTTCTCTCCCAACTCAAATAAAAACAGCTGTTAAATATTTCATTTTAAAATGAAGACAGCACCTCTTCAAAATGCTCAACACCCTAATGAAGGTATTAATATTTCAAAAAGAAGGGTATGTTTGTATTAAACCTTTTGAAAGTGCCCGATTTTCCACACAAAATTTTGCAAGTGAGCATGTTTTTAAATGGAGTTCCACTTTTCCCCTACCCAAGGGGTCTTAACGTATTAAATATTCATCAAAGCGATCATTCTGCTCGGAGACCCAAGAAAAGGTCAGTACTGACTCTTGGCTCCAACTCTGCATTAGTCTGAAAAGTCACACAGGTGGCCTTTTTTTGTAATATTGTGCCCAGTTAACCCTAGGGCCAACATTAACTGATCATCTCTAGATGGAAGGTTGTAGTATTTCAGTCACTGGGCCCTTGTGGTTCATTTTGTTTTCACTTTTCCTATCTCCTGAACTGTTGATTTAAATATCAAATTAAAATCATTAGGTTGAGATGAAAGGCAATCATTGTGAAGAACTTGTATTATTCAAAAACAGCCAATTGTTTCAAATGAAATACAATTTCTGTACTAACTACAACCAACTACTTTTAATGTCTTCAAAATAAAAATGTAAAATGCAAATTACTGGCATGTTCTACTTCAAACGCTACATTCGACTAAATGACCTCTAGTACCCAACTGTAATTAGGAATTAATTTTCTGTCTAAAACCAATGCACATAAAATTCCAAAGTATAATTTCTTTTCAGACAATTGATTAATTAAATTAGAGTTATTATTTGTATAAGGTAGCTCAGGATACAACTCAATTCCCATGATTACCTACATGATGAATCCCTAATATCAGTTACATTATCCAAGAGCTTCCCAAATGGGGTGAAAGGAATAAGTGGAGACAATCAACTAGAATTACAGTGAGCAATGAGACACAGGGCAGTGCAGCAATGGTAGAAGGCTGTGAGTTGCTCATCTGGTTTGCCTCTTGGTTGGAGAATTATTTATGCGGCAGCAGAAATAAACTTCAGTTTCTATTACAAGTGGAGGATCTGAAAATGAGCACCACATTTTCATCTCCAAGCCGAACAAATGCTGAAAAAAATTGTGGTCCTGATTGAGAACCTGGTCACCTCAAGATGAATAACTTTTAAAATGTAATAATTACAAAGATATTATCTGAATATATTAGACATCTTGGGCTCAAGTTTCCACACGATAAAAAACGGGCGCCCATTTTCACGCCTAAAATGGCGCCGGAAAAATAACTCGCGATTCTGGAGAGCCCTGCAGCTCCTTGTCTGTTTGGCGCAGCGCCCAGGGGGGCGGAGCCTACACTCGCGCCGATTTTGTAAGTGGGAGGGGGTGGGTACTATTTAAATTAGTTTTTTTCTTGCCGGCAACGCTGCGCGTTGGAGCGTTCGCGCACGCGCAGTGTGAAGGAAACATTGGCACTCGGCCATTTTTGTAGTTCTTTGTAGCTGTTTAATTTTTGAACATTTTTTAATAAAAGCACATTGCCATCAGCACATCAGCACTGAGAAGGCTGCAGGAAGCCTCAGAAAGTTGAGGCAGCCGTTTTCCGACGACCTCCCCCTTTTGCCGTCGGGAAATGGCTCCTCAATTTCTGAGGCTTCCTGCAGCCTTCTGTCTCCTTCCCTTCCTTCCTCCCGCCATCTGGAACGGCTCCCCCCCCCCCCCCCCCCCCCCGCCCCCCGCGTTCGGTCGCTCGCTCGCCGTCTGGAACGGCTCCCCCCCCCTGCGTTCGGTCGGTTGGGTCCCTCCCCGCCGTCTGGAACGGCTTCCCTGCGTTCGGTCGGTCCCCTCCCTCCCTTTCTCCCCCCCCGCGTTTGGTCGCTTGCCCGCCGTCTGGAACGGCTTCCTCCCCCCCCCCCCCCCCCCCCCGCATTCGGTCGGTCGGTTCCCTCCCTCCCTCCCTCCCTCCCTTCCGCCTTCGGGAACGGCTGCCTCGTTTTGTGAGGCTTGCTGCAGCATTCTAACTGGCTGAAGCACTTTCACACAGGTAGGAAGATGGTTTATTTAATCTTTTCTTTGCTTATAAATTTTTATTCATGTTGGATTTATTTGTATAATATTTGTATCAGTATAAATAAGGATTTATTGTAGAATTTAATGACTTCCCTTCCCCCCCCCCCCCCCCACCCCCTCACCTCGTTCTGGACGCCTAATTTGTAACCTGCGCCTGATTTTTTAATGTGTAGAACAGTTTTTTTCAGTTCTACAAAAATCTTCACTTGCTCCATTCTAAGTTAGTTTGGAGTACGTTTTCACTGTGGAAACTTTCAAATCAGGCGTCAGTGGCCGGACACGCCCCCTTTTGAAGAAAAAATTCTGTTCCAAAGTGGAACTGTTCTACCTGACTAGAACTGCAGAAAAAAAAATGTGGAGAATTGCGATTTCTAAGATAGTCTGTTCTCCACCAGTTGCTCCTAAAAATCAGGCGCAAATCATGTGGAAACTTGGGCCCCTTATCTTGTGCTAATTCATTTAAAGTCACATTACGCATTAGAGCTACCATTGTCCTCATTCGTCAAAAGTATTTATCCTTAGTGCTAGGGCACTGGTAGCATAGCTAATTAGTAACTCTAAACACCAGGTAGTCTTTGGGTGTGCACCTTTAAGTGTGCCTCAGTTGTGTGTGTGTGTGTGTGTGTGTGTGTGTGTTTGTGTTTGGGGGTGGGGGGGTAGAGAAGAGAGGGTGGAGAACAACACAGTGAGTTGAAGGTTCAAAATGCTGTGCCAGAATAGTAGAACATGACCTGTTTAAAAAAAATTATTTACATGATGAGTTACAGAACATCCTTTGTTATAGGAACTACATGGAGAACAGTGGAGGGGAAAAAAATCAAGGAAAAAAAAGAGCTTCAAGCCATGTATTGTGTTATCTTGTGCTTCCTTATGCCTGCCAAAGTGTCACAATGCTACTTTTCTTCAGTTGCATTCTCTCAGTAGAAGCTGCCCTTTTAAAGATTACACATTCAAAATCATAAGAGTGGAGGAGGGTTGAATGCTGGTGTGCAGTTGAGCTCCATCTGAAGACTATTACAGATCTGGTAAACAATCATACTTTCTTTTTTATTTAGTTTCTCTACATAGACCAAGCTACTTCACGATAGTATATCCCAAGAGGGAATAGGGCCAGTATGATTCAGAATGAAGGAGTGGCCAGGATGTCCTGTCACACTATCGTGCAAGTTGCTGCCAAAAGAGACAGTTGCATTCTGGAAAGGTTGCTCAAAAGGTGAATGCTTACAAAAGTTCTTTGTTTAGAGTTTAGGTTGCAGCTTCTTTTCTTGTTGACTAAACTTTTCTCTCATCCCAAAGTGCTCTCTCTGCCAATTTGTGATAGAATTGAACACACACCAACTATTTTCAGCTTAGGCATAAACCAATATAATTTTTTTGCCATTCACCTTCCCTAATAGTCTTTGATCCATTCATTATACAGAAGCATATTACCCCAACAGACCAAACAAAAATGCAGATTTTTGAGGGAAAGTAAAGGTCGAATTATGGTCTCTGTTACCAATTAGTATGAAGAGACCACCTCAGACAATAGAAAGAAAGAACTTTCATTTATGTATTGCCTTACACATCCTCCATATGTTCAAAAGTGCTTCACAGGAAATGATTTACTTTTGAACTGTAGTCACTGCTGTTCTGTGGGATGGGGATCGGGCAGGAAAGCAGAGGAGAGGTTGAAGATCAGCTATGATTTTATTGTATGACAAAGCAGGCTCGAGGGGCCATATGGCCTACTCCTGCTCTTAGTTCTTATGTTATGTAAGCAACATGGTAGTCAATTTATGCACAGCAATGTCCCACAAACATCTATGAAATAAATGCCCAGATAATCTGCTTCTGATTGCCTTGTTTGAGGGATGAATGATGGCCAGGACACAGGGATAATTCCCTGCTCGTCTTCAAAATTGTGCCATTGAATGTTTTATGTCCACCTGAACAGGTAGACAGGGCATCAGTTTAGCGTCACATCTGAAACAGGGGCCTCCTGCAATGCAACACTTTCTTAGCAATGCACAGATGCATCAGCTTACATTATATGCTTGAGTGGAGGATTAACACCAACACGGATCGGTTGGGCTGAACAGAGAGTTTCTGTATTGTACTTCTATATAATCATGGAGTGGGACTTGAACCCTCAACTTTCTGACTCAGTTAAGTGAGGACCAATGATGACATTGAGTACATAATCTAAGGCATCCAGGCCATTTCTTGGAAGGTGGATATCAAAAACACTAAAATGACTGCTTTTGAGCCCAGCAGCTTCTACAGGTTCAACCTCCCTTATCCGGCACCCTTAGGACCTGGCCTCTCCCAAACCAGGGATTTTGCCGGATGAAGGGAGGTCACGTGTTTGGGTGGACTGCGCCTTTAGTACTGTTGCTGGAGTAAGCACGAGTGCGCCCCGATTGGCTGGATCGATGACAGTCAGTCAGCCAGCCAATCAGTGTGGAGGGGGCCCCGAAGAGCTGGCAGGTCCCGAAGAGCTGGCGGGCTTTGGAACAGTCAGCGGGCAGGTGGGTCCCATAGAGCCAGCAGGCCCCGGAACAGTTGGCTTGCCCCGGCGGGCCTCGAAGAGTTGGCAGGCAGGCGGGCCCAAAGAGCCGGTGGGCCCAGTAGTACCTGCGAGCCGAGAAGAGTCGGCCCGACCCTCCAAGGGAGCGTTGTGGGGAGGAGCGGCCGGCCCGTGGTTGCTGGAGTTTCAGCAGGAGGAAGCAGCCGATTGAGGAGAAAGATTATATTGGCGAGTAGGATTTTGACAGTCGCATTCTGTGCATGCGCCACCCGGCAGCCGAGAATGGTCCCGGATGAGGGGGGGCGGGGGGGTGCCGGATAAGGGAGTCCCGGATAAGAGAGGTTCAACTTGTACTCACAAGTTTAAAGGAAATTATAAACTGGCAGCATTTTATAATTTCACACAGATATGGTGAAAATTGGCACAGTATGCCAAACATATTGCTATGAGAGAATTGTGACATTTAGTAACTAGATAAAAAAGGAAATGTTTTGATTCAAATGTTATACAGGTATTCACTTCTGTTAACTGAATACTTGCAGATTTGGGTGTGAACATTTAAGTGAATCCTAAATTACTCAAACATTTCACATCCTAACTTACACATCTGCTATATTCAAGATCTTTAAAAAAAAAGTTTCTACAAAAACAAGATTAAAAAATAGAAACATTTTTATTGCAACGATTTGGGTAGTTTTCATTTACTGTGTCAGCACAGTGGCCAATATGTTACTGGTGTCACAGGCCGCCACGCTGCTCCTTCCGCTGCCCGGTGCTCTGATGGTGCTCGCAGGCCGGGAAGCGGAAGGAGCAGCTGTGGCGACATACCACTCCAGGGAACAGCGCATGCTGGAGCAGGAGAGCGACGGCAGCGAAAAGGGTGACTGGATTGGACGTCACCAAGATCCAGGTCGTTGATTGGAGCATGGTGCAGCTACAGCATGAGCGGCGCGTGATCGCCGAGCGACGTGATCGGGGCCCAGGAGAGGCGTGAGTTCGGGACCCAGAAGAGGCGTGGGCCCAGGGGCAGTATGGGCCAGCCCACATTGCGATTTCTGCGTGAACGAGGTCCGTGCAGCAGAGCTGATCTCCAGTCATCTTGGTTAATCCTTGCCACTGGACCAAGACCTAGCTCTGTCAAGCCCGTGTGGTGGCTGGTGTGCAATGGCCACCACACGTTAAAAAAAATCCACGCACAGGCATTTTCCACTTCAAAATTTAGTTTGGGACCTGGAATATTAAGTCCTTCATTGAAACACCTGTGAAATTTTGGGCGTGGAAGCAAATCATCCTCGATTCGAGGGACTGCCTATGATGATGATGCCACGGACATCATCTGCTGATTGGCTAATGTCAGAGCGCAATTAGTTCAAAACATACGGGTATTATACCGACAGGATAGTAAACATTTATCAGGTGTAATCTGAAAATAAAATGATAAACTGCCAATAAAACCCAACTTTTAGTGTAAAGTTCTTTGAGTTATGAAAGGTCCAACCCAAAAAGTGATCATACCTTTCTTAGATATGACAAACCTGCTATGCATTTCCAGCATTTTCTACTTTTGAAGTTATAGAAGTACAGTATTACATGTATATTTACAGCTACAGCTGTACTGGAAGTATAAAGGCTACAGCGACATAACACCGACTTTGGAAAAAAGTGAAGGAACACGCCAGAAATTCCGTTTGCCTCGATTTATATGCACGGCATCTAAAATGTTCCATCTTGATGTAATACATGTGATTTAATACAATTGTTAATGATTTTACAGTCGATTTCAATCTTTACTGGTAGATAATTACTAAAAATAAACAAATTGTAATATTTATCTTCACAGATAAACATGATGTGATAAAAAGGAACTGATAGCTTCAACTGTTTAATGTATAATAGAACCACCAAACACTGGTTAAAATTGCAGCCTTGAACTGCAGTGCAGCAACATCTATTATCCCCCGCATTAACTCGATTTTAAGGCAACATTGCTCTGGTGTTGTACTTGCATTATGTGTTTGAAGTCCATTTTGTAATATCCCTATCACAGTCTGAAAGAAGCAAACCTCAGGTCCTCGTACTTTCAAAAAGTCATTCATACAGTCAAAAGGGCAACGCTATCGTCCATGCTATTGTCATAGTTACTGAACAGTAGAAACAGTCATCGTCAATGTTGCTGAATAGTTATATCTGGTCAATTTTTACTCCTGTGTCTGGTCAGATTCCACTCAAACTGCCTTTAAGTATTATATGTCACCATTCCACTGCGTTAGAACAGGAAGTAATCACCATCATTGATCTCAAAAATGTTCACTGAGCCAAAAGCATGGAAAACAAAACAGCCACATAGCAGCCTTTGTGTCATCACAACAAGTTACAATAGTTATTTGGGAAATGCTCACACAGTTTGACAGAGGTAGTGAAAGTTTTACAGCTGTTGATTGATGCAGTGATTGAAAACATGATCTTTATTTAGCATCACAAAGTTTGTTGGGTCACTGTGTCATGGCAGACATTTCTCTTTGTATTTAACCCTCCCCACAGCTGCTCACCTTCCCAGCCTCCTTTTCTCAGAGATTTTGGGTTTTATCCATTACCTTTTTATGGCCAATGTCAATACTCATCATGAATGGCCAAATGAAGAAAATCCTCCTGATGTCAGTTTTAAACGTTTGAATCACTACCCTGCAATCTAGATTTGTGTTTGATTAATGTTTATTACAATGAAAATTACATCAAACTACACCACAATTGAATAACTGGCCCAAACAAACCAAAGTAAGTTTCCAACTGGTCTCGTGTCACGAGGTAAACTAGGATAGAGAAATGCACAGCGCATCAGGATGCCAGGAGGCCATCAGAAAAATATAGGGTGGGCAGAAGTTGCAGTAGGACACAAAGGTGTAAAATAATTGGGGTATTTAAAGGGAAGCCAAAATCTAAGTGTCAGCTGTGGCTCAGTGGTAGCACACTCGCCTCAGAGTCAGAAGGTTGTGGGTGCAAGTCCCACTCCAGGGTCTTGAGCACAAAATCTACGCTGACACTCCAGTGCAGTACTGAGGGAGTGCTGCACTGTCAGAGGTACCATCTTTCGGATGAGATGTTAAACTGAGGCCCCGTCTGCTCTCTCAGGTGGACGTAAAAGATCCCACTATTTCAAAGAAGAGCAGGGGAGTTATCCCCATTGTCCTAGCCAATATTTATCCCTCAATCAACGGAACAAAACCAGATTATCTGGTCATTATCACATTGCTGTTTGTGGGAGCTTGCTGTGCACAAATTGGCTGCCACATTTCCCACATTAAAACAGTGGCTACACTCCAAAAGTAAGTGGCTGTAAAGTTCTGAGACGTCTGGTAGTTGAGAAAGATGTTATATAAATACATCTTTTCTTTTAGTGCTTTCTGTTCAAACACATCACTACTTTCGTATGACGGGAAGAGCTAATAATTGGATGTCTAGTTTGGCTATCCATTTGATGGCCTCCTGAGATACCGAGTGGAGAAATGAGGTGCCTCCACAACAAATCTTAGTGGGCAGGTTGACATATATTCCTTGATCTGAGACTCGTGGCCACAGTCGCACTCATAAAAAGTTAATACTTCAGCTTAGTGTAAATATCTGATTTTTGTAACTTCATTTTGCTCCTCTCCTTCCCTCCAGAGCAATGAAAGCATGCTTCTCCCTCTCATTTTTCTCCTCTTTTAAATTATTTTTTTGAAGGCTCAGGTTTGGGGTGCAGCCACTAAACCGAATTAAAACACTACGCTAATGAATTTATTTTTAAAGAAATTAATAATGGAATTTTTTTGGAAAAAAAATTCCTCTGTCTCGAAGTTCAGTCTGAAACAGAACTCCTGCATTTCCTCTCGAGTCGAGAGAAACTGTTATTTACCGATCGCATCATGGGAAAGAAAAACAATGTGTTCGATGTTAGCAGTAAAAATGTGACTGGAGATTTATTGCATTGTGTCCTGGTTAAAGATCACAGGTAAGTATTGGGAGCTATTAGCTAGTTTAAAAATTAGGTCTTCGGTTTAAGGGTTTGCCTTCCTGTAGCAGAACCAAAGGACCTTAACCCTAAATCTAACCCATGTTACATCTCACCTGGGAGCATGTGACAGATATTCCAGGTGCAAAAATGCTGAAAATTTTATATTACATCAGCTGGAATATATATTCCATTCCCCAGTATTAAAATATTTTATCTTATACCCATGTCATTAACTCCACAAACTCCCTAAATTCTTGTACTTCGTAATGTATTTAGCAACTATTGATAATTATATCTCATTGGGGCCCAAAATGATCCACCAACAGTGCCTAGCTGGCCAAGAACATTAACACGATATAGCAGTGCAGTTTTAGTTGTTGCACAAATTAAATTAGTTTTATATAATTTTAAATATTTATTTTTTATTGTTAACTATATAATAAAAAAGTGTCAAACAACAAACCAGTTTTGCCTGCACTGGTGATCTAAAATAACTTGTCCCTTCTTGAACCTCTCTACTTTGAAAAATATATGCATTTGATATGTTTCAAAACATTGCCACCAGAAAAATCTAATTTTCACAACACAACTATGCAGAGCCCGATTCTCTATCGACAAGTAGCGATTTACAGTTGGGAAAACAAGAATCCAACTCCTGCAATACCTCATGTGACCTAAAGCACAAATTTTCAGACCAACAAATGCATGAAATGAAAGGCAACACCTCAGATAGGCCAGAAAGAAAATTCCCATACTCACTTACAAAAATAAAAGCTTGCCCTCAAGTGGGAAGCAGGGATTTATGAACAGGAAACCTTGACTTCAATGGATAACAAAGAACTTGTTTAGAATAAATGTTACAGAAATAGATGTGGAACAAAAGACAGAAACAGCAAAGGAGCTGGCTCAACAGCATAGTTGCTAGCTAACTGGCGTGATGTTCTGGATAATATAAATGTCAGAGGGGCTTAATAGGTCTGGTTTATATCTGCTTGTCACCAGCACAAGGCTGTTGCTTGAGATGAGTTAATGACACAACATTTGGACACATATGCGACACAGTGCTGCCAATTTGGGCTATGTACCTTATTGGTGCTCGTCTGAAAAGAGGGTTTGGACAAAGGAAATGTCTTGTTCAAAAAAGAAGGCTGGTCATTATAAGGCTTTTACACACCTTACCTAGAACAATTTTTATAAAATAGTAACTTACTAAGACTGTAATAGCATGCAACATAAAGTATACCACCTGAAGATTACAAATCTAATTATTCTGACTGGCAGGAAAAAGGGAAGAATAACTGACTCTTGACCTTGTACTATAGGATATTTCTATGGGGTGAGATATATATATATATTTCCACATTAAATGTAAAACTATGGATTCTTTTGAAAAAATGTAAACTTTTGAAAGGGTATCTTCAGCTTTCTTGACTCAAAGTACACCTATAAATAATTCAAATGCCTACCTACCCTACATAAAAGTTAGCGTACAAATCACCAAAAAAGTTTTTTAAAAGTTCCTTCTGGTTGCTCGATAGCTCAGTGAACTTATTCAGTGAATAGTTGAACCAGAGGTCCAAAAAGTCTTGGGTTCAATTTTCAGTGTTTTCTAATTAACCTGATCCCGACTGGGAGGGCAGTAGAGATGCAAGTGGAGGGGAATTTATGATGGATCCTTCTTTGGATTGCTGTACAGAAACCCTTGCTGGAATGCATGGATATCTGGCAAAGCATGGCTGGGAGATGTGCTGCTGTCGAACATGCACAGCCTAAGAAAGAATGAGGAATGGGCACTTGGGTAAGGTAGTGCATGGAAGCTAGTGGCTTCTCATGCAGCTATGCCCCATCAAGGTGCTCTATGCCTGAAGGAGAGAGAAAAAAATAATTGGGAAAAACAAAAAATTCTTCAGGAAAATTCCAAAATAAGAGAATAAAATAGGTTAAAAATAAATTTGCAGACTTCAAGACTAAAAATAAACATGATATCCACTGAAGTTTTTAGACATACACTCTGGGCATTTCATATAAACTGACAGATGCTGCTGGGATTCTAACCAAAAATAATTAATTAGTGCAAATTAATTTCAGGAAAAATTATAGAAATTACTGAAATCATAAATAAAACTGTTCAAGTAGAAGTATAAATAAGAAACTATTATACAGCCCAAAATCTTCCTTAGGCATTCAACCAACAAATTATGTTCGAAAACAAAATGTTTAAAGCTGCATTAACAGGGCTAAGGAAATGAAAAAGTGCTTTAATGAATATTCTCCTCTTAACATTGTTTAATGAACTGGGAGCAGAATTTCTCACATAGCAGTTACAGAACAAGCTGTCTCACATTCTAACGGAACACTAAGGGACCTTACAAATTAAGCTGTGATCGTTTAAAGCGAAGCGTTTAGGAGCTGAAGTATTTAACAGTTTTAGCACCATGGATGAGCTTATTCGCCAGGGTGAGGTTGGCAAGGACACGCATTCAGCAGCCTGTGCATCTGGCCACTCCTTTTTAATTGAACCACATCAGCTTCACAGTCTGGACTGAACAAACAAGTATTGAAGCCTGTTTTCAGCTGATGGAAACCTCTTTTCCAGAAACTTACTCCCATTTCCAAATAAACAGCGGGAGTCACAAAGATGCAAGGTTTTAAACTTTAAGAGGGGGAGAGGGTGAAGGTTAGGAAATAAAAGGTAGGTCAGATTCGGTAGCAAATAGTAACTTTCAAAAGTTAGTTTAAAAAATGTAGGACAGCTAAGCAATACAAAAGAGAGAATAACGGGGAAAAACAGGATGAGAAGTGAAATGTTTGCGGTTTTAATTAAAACTGTAACTTGTGTCTTCGGTTTAGTTCTACAGCATTTTACAGTAAAATTATTCTCAATATTTGAGTAGTTTATTACTGTAATATTAATGTTCATTATGCTTCAACAGAAATTAAAATTGATCAGGCCCATGAAGAATGTAGTTTCCTTGAATCTGTTGGTGATCAAATAGCAGGAGGATTTCAAAAAGTGAAGGATAATTTAATATTGATGAGGCTAATCGAGCTTTTCATATAATTGCTAGTGACCTCATGGGCTGGCGGGACCTGGAGTATCGTTTCTAATGTCCACCCGTGGTCCTGCTATGGCCTAAATGTGCTTGTGGGCTTGACCACTGTATTACAGCCAACTTACTGAAGCAACCCATCACAACCGGCACAAGGCAAAAATATTACATCATTTAGACATACTAAAAGATACAGGGCCTCAGTTATAGTATTTGTTACACTATTTATCCAGAACTTTAGATCACTTGCTGTAAATGGAAATAATTGTTCTTCTGATCATAAAGACACAATCGCTTTTACATTGTAAATTTTTATTGATTCTCCCTTCCAAAGTCGACTTATAGACGCTCATTTTAACCCACCCCCACCCCACCCCAGTCTCTCAGAAACTGGGCAGGGGACAGTTAAAATGAGGGCAGCGATTTACCCCCTCTTATCCCACTGCCTTTTCCCCGTGTCCTGATGTTAACCTGTTTTTTTTTTTTGAGCACAACACCCGGAGGGGTCTTCTTTAAAGCAGATCCTGACCTGATGATGGCATTGGGCCCCAATCTGTAATTTCAGTTGGAGGCCTGAATGGGTATCCCTGTCACGCCAATCCTGCTGGGAGGAAGATCATGGGCCAAAAAAGGCTCAGGCATGTAAATTAAAAAATATATATTGGAGGCTTCCTTACGGGCCAGAAGGAGGAGGAGTGCTCCGCCAGGCCCCACAAGGAAGTCTTGGGCATCCTCTGTCTTGGGCCCGGGCCTTTTGCTGCCCAAATTCCCTGCTCTTGCCTACTGGCCGGTTAGTGGATCTGGCCCGGTTCGAACTGGAGTTGAAGAAATTGAAAGGAAATGAGGCCCAGTTGATCCATGTCCCTGGACTCGTAGAGTTGGCTGCCCGGTTGGAACTCGTGCGCAACGCAACTGCCACAATCCCCCCACCCTCCCCACCTTAAAAATGGGGCCCATGCAATTCTTGTTGCATTACTTGCAGCTTTTCCTACTTGTCTGGTGAATGGAAATAGATTTTGTTTATAAATTGCATAATATATGCATACCAATCAGTACGCTAACTTAATGGATGAACCAATCAACATTTTTGTTGCATGGCAAGTGCCACCTTTGGATGCGCATTCGACAAAAAAGACTTGCAATTATATAGAAGTTAACCTAGTTCTGAAAGGCATCAATTAATGTTTTGATTTTTGACAACAAAGCTGCATGTTGAGTTCTAAATATTAGAAGAATATTTTTCAGAATAAGCCAACAGCTAAAATAAAATCAGTGTTCTGATATTCTCAGATCAGCTAGGCCTGAATGATATGTTAATATACAATTACAGCGTTTAACACCAATTGCTCATCATGTATAAAACCCGTTGCCAATTTTGCCAAAGTGACAGACAACTGGAGGCCTGCATTATTAGCCTCGCAGCCATGCTCACAACAAACATCACAAGAAAGAAAAAACCTGCCAGGTTTTCATCCCACTCATGGCTGCTACTAATATCAAAGTCATCCAAAAGGTGCAGCATCTTTTAAGCGATGGTACAAACAGCAGCTTAAATGTTAGTTCTTGCACTACAGCTAGTGATAAAAGTCACCAGTGACATCAGGAATAAAATCAGATGTGCTTTTGAAAAATGCTGGAATTTTACAAGATTCCTAAAGATTAACATGTCCCTTCCTAATTGCATTAAAGATTAATATGAATGGCAGTTTAAAACTAAGAGACCATCTTGAAATTGAAAAGTGATCACCACAATATCTGGGCCCCCGACATATAAAAACCTGGGATACGGCTGTATAATTTGGGATACGGCTGCATAATTTCATTGAGCTGCCAAAGGACTGAGAAGCTTTCACTTACTCCTTTCAAATTCACAGTACATTTGTTATTTATGGACACTGGACAAGTCAGTGATGAGCTTTCCCCTGACACAGTCAAAGCTCAATGACAGCTTTTGACTGTTGCACCATTGGACTGTCTGAGCTTGTGGAACCATACCGTAGTTTTACACAGTGCAATCTGCAGTGCACAGTGGGAAATAAAAATAAAAAAAACTTCAGGGAGGTTGTAAGCTCTAGCCTATGTCTACAATAGTCATGCTTACTGTTTACTCACACAAACCAATTTTGTGTCAATAAATCTGAGTGGTCATAAATTACTCAGCTGGAAAGATAAATTAAGAAAAGGTTCCACTAAACAGTCCTCCTGAAACTTCAAAACTCTTTCTTACTGTACCTTCTTCTTAGTCAGTCCCTCGGAGTCTAGATGACTTGCTTTCACAATAATACGAGTTCTCAGGTGACGGATGAGACCAATGCAGGACCTACAGTCTCTGTCACAGTTGGGGCAGACGGTCGTTGAAGGGACGGGTGGGTGGGGTGCTTGGGTTGCCGTGCGCTCCTTCCGCTTGGCTTCCACGTGTTCCCGGCGAAGAGACTCGAGGTGTTTGGCGCCTTCCCGGATGCTTCTCCTCCACTTTGAGTGGTCTTGGACCAGAGATTACCAGGTGTCAGTGGGGGATGTTGCACTTTTTCCAAGGAGACTTTGAGGATGTTCTTGAAGTGTTTCCTCTGCCCACTTGGGACTCGCTTGCCGTGTCGGAGCTCTGAGTAAAGTGCTTGTTTTGGGAGTCTAGTGTTCGGCATGAGGACGATGTGGCCTGTCCGTCGGAGCTGATCGAGCGTGGTCAATGCTTTGATGCTGGCCTGAGTGAGAACACTGACTTTGTTGCGCCTATCCTGCCAATGGATTTGCAAGATCTTGCGTAGCGTTGGTGGTACTTCTCCAGTGCTTTGAGGTGCCTACTATACATCTATACATAGTCAATGTCTCTGAAGCATATAGGAGGGAGGGTATCACTACTGCTCTGTAGACCATGAAGTTGGTACCGGGTTTGAGATCCTGGTCTTCAAACACTCTCTTCCTCAGGCGACCGAAGGCGGTGTTAGACTTAGTCATCGACATCTGCCTTTGTTGACAGTAGGCTCCCGAGGTATGGAAAGTGGTTCACTTTGTCCAAGGCCTCGATATGGATCTTGATAATCGGGGGGCAGTACTGTGTGGTTGGGCAGGTTGACAGAGAACCTTTGTCTTACGGATGTTTAATTTAAGGCCCAACTGTATACAAAATGTCTAACTACAACGTTTCAGGATTCCTGCTTCTGATTGTTATTCAGTAAATCTTGCCATCAGTGTAGGACATTGATTTGGGCTTGGTTGTGCACGTAGCTGAATAACTTACTAACACTTACTGATCAGACTCATATAAACAATGGCCAATTGGAAAAAGTACTGGAGGGTAGCCAGTGTCAATACAACCATACCACTGCAAGGAGTCAACAACTTCAGGAGAGTACAGGACAAGAAAACAAAAAGGAGAAAAAAAGCAAATACTGTACGTATGATTCTACCCCTTTCTAGTATTTTCTCAATAATTAATCAACTATTACAAAAATAGGAATTTGTCTTAGTTTTAAATAGTTTCAAGTTGCTAGGGTTTAAATACTCTTTTTTTCTAAGAATAATATGACGGACCAGTGACACTTTTTGCATGAAATAGACAGGGCTGCTATCCACAAATCAGCTTATAAAGGATTCCCTTTGATGTTGGTCTAGCATATTTAAAATACTGTACATGCAACTTTTGTCAGAGATACACATAATTTCTAATTGTGGTTATGTATGAAAATGCCTAAACAGTGCCATATCCGGTCATTCTATTAACTACAAGGTGTGGAGACTTAACATTTTACTTGCCTTCCCACATTACAACAGTGACTACAATCCAAAAGTACTTCATTGGCTGTAAAGCACTTTGAGATGTCCGGTGGTCGTGAAAGGCGCAATATAAATGCAAGTCTTTCTTTCAACTGCTTCAAAAGACATGTTTTGAATGCTAAAAAAAAACATATCCTTACAGTTGCTTTTATATTGGCTGTAGTATTTGTCTGCTCCCAATATGCAAGTCCCACATAGACTGTGACAGTACCAAAGTAAACTTGCTGGCTTTGTTAAGGCCTTAGCAAATCTAGCAAGTTTACTCTGCTGTAGGAGACCTGCATGGAGAGATTCAACAGCATCAGTGCAATATAAAAGCAGCTTAAGATTTTCATAATCTCCAGCCTTGTGTGTGTTTTTTTTATTTTTTGCAGGGACATAGGTGACGCCGACATGGCTGCATTTATTGCCCATCCCTAATTACCGAGGTGATGATGAGCCTTCTGCTTGACCCGTTACAGTCCTTGTGCTGATGATGCTCTCATGTCATTAGGTAGTAATTACCAGGATTTTAACTCCATGACAATGAAGGAACGGCGATATATTACCAAGTCAGGATGGTATGCAACTTGAAGGAGAATTTGGAGTGGTAATGTTACTAAAACATGATTGCTCATTATTCTCAGTGGTAGAGATTGCAGGGCTGGGAGGTTTTGTCAATGCAAGCAAGGCAAATTGCTGCGGTGCATCCTGTAAGCTCGTGCACACTCCATTCACAGAGGCTGGATAGTGATTCTAATGGCATGCCAATCACACAAACTGCTTTGTCCTGGATAGTGTTGAGCTTCAGGTCTTAGTGAGGCTGCACTCATCCAGTCGAGTGGTGACTATTGTATCACACCTGATCTGTGCCTTGTAGATAATGGAGGCTTTGAGGGGTCAGGAGGTGAGCCTCTGCTTTGCTCTTGTAACCAGTGTTGGTATGACTGGTCCAGTTAAGCTTCTGGTCAATGGTGATCCTCAATCTATTGATAGTGGGAGGACTCTGCAATGATGGTGCCACTGGATGTCAGAGCGAGATGGTCAGCACCTGGCATTTATGGAACATGAATGTTATCATAGAAAGATAAAACACAGGACGACATTTGGACCAGTGTCTGCGCCGGCTCTTTGAAAGAGCTATCCAATTAGTCCCTCTCCACTGCTCTTACCTCATAGCCCTGCAAGTTTCTCCTTTTCAAGTATATATCCAATTCCTTTTTGAAAGTTACTATTGAATCCACTTCCACCATCCTTTCAGGTAGTGCATTCAAGATCGTAACAATTCGGTGTGTAAAAGAACTTCTTGTTTCTCCCTTGGATTTATTTTGCCAATTATCTTAAATCTGTGCGCTCTGGCTGCCAACCCTCTTGCCGGTGGGAACTGTTTCTTCACAACTATCAAAACCTTTTGAACACCTATTAAATCTCGCGTTAACCTTCTCTGCTGTAGGGAGAACCACCCCAGCTTTTCCAGTCTCTCCACATAACTGAAGACCCTCATCCCTGGAAGCACTCTAGTAAATCTCTGCATCCTCCCCGAGGCCTCTTTCTAAAGTGTGGTGCTAAGAATTGGACACAATACTCCAGGCTGAGGCCTAACTAGTCATTTATAAAGGTTTGGCATCATTTGCTTGCTTTTATACCCTAATCCTCTATTTATAAAGCCAAGAATCTAGAATGCTTTTAAAAAATAAAAAGAGCCTCATCAACTTCTCCTGCTACCTTCAATGATTTGTATATGTTCTGCACCCCCTTTAAAAATATACCATTTAGTTTATGTTGCCTCTCCTCATTTTTCCTTCCAAAATGCATCACTTCACACTTCTCTGTTAAATTTCATTTGCCATGTGTCTGCCCATTTCATCAGCCTGTCTATGTCCTCCTGTCACTGTTTACTACATTTCCAGGTTTGGGTCATCATGTTATCTTCCACTCATCAGCCAAAACTTGGGTATTGTCCAGATCCTCTTAAATGTTAGCATGGGCTACTTAATTGTCGGAGGAGTTGTGAATGGAGCTAAACACTGTGGAATCGTCAGCAAATGGCCCCATCTTGTGATGGAGGGAAGGTCATTAGTGAAGTAGATGGCCGGACTGAGGAAGCTGCGCTGAGGAACTCCTGCAGCGCAGTCCTGGGCTGCGATGACGAGCCTCAAACAGCCATGGAAAAATCTGTTCTGAAGAAGGGTCATCGATCTGAAACGTTAACTCTGTTTTTCTCTCCACAGATGCTGCCTGACCCGCTGAGATTTCCAGCATTTTCTGTTTTTACTTCAGATTCCAGCATCTGCAGTATTTTGCTTTTGCAGCAACGGATATATTCCTGCATAACAGGTATTAATCCAGCCACTGGAGGGGTTTCCCTTTGACTGCAGTTTTGCCAGTGCTCCTTGGTGCTATATTCACTTGAATATTGCCTTGATTTCATGGACAGCTATTCTCACCTCACCTCTGGTATCCAGCTGATTGGAATATCTCGATCAAAGCTGTTATGATGTCTGGCAAAACTGTTATGATGTCTGGACTGAGTGTTTCTGGCAGAACCTGAAGTGAGCAGGTGCCACTTGATAGTATTATTGATGATTCCTTGCAACACTTTGCCAATGACTGGGAGGAGGCCAGATTAGATTTGTCCTGTTTTTTGTGTATAGGGTATGCCTGAATAATTTTCTACATTATTGGATAAATACCAGTGTCATAACTGCATTGGACCAGCTTGGCAGTTAGTGCTGGTGTGGTTTTCAGCAGCACAGCTGTAAAGCTGTCATGGTTGACGGTCTTTATCGTGTCCAGTGCAATCAGCAGTTTCTTAAGGTCACATGAAGTGAACTACATTGACTGGACACAGGCATCTACGTTGGTATTGATCTCGGGAGGAGACCGAGTAGGATCCTCCCCTTTTCACTGAAGACACTTGCAAACAATTTATGCTCATCTGTTGCACTCGTGCTGGGCTCCACCATGGTTGAGGATGGGAATGTTCCTCCTCCTATTAGCTGTTTGATTGTCCATCATTCTTGACTGGGTGTGGTAGGGCTACAGAGCTCTGCTTTGATCGTTTGGTTGTGGTCATCTGTGTAGATATGAGTAAGAGATGAGCTCCATAAGTAGCCCTTGTATATGTAGTGGAAACTGTGTCCTAACAAGAGTTTATCAAAACTGGAAGGACCATGGTATGATTTTAAACAATCAATCCAGTTTGTATATAAAGTAATTGCCTTTTTGCTGTACAGTATTTTATTTAAGTTTTTATTTCTGTGAATCGCTAGTGCATCTGGAAAAGCAGTTTCACCTGTATAAAGTAGTCGAATGGTGTCATATTTTCTGTCTTTTTCGAGTCCCATCGCCAAGAGCATGCAGAAGTCAAGCGCAGGCAGCGGAAAGAGCGTGCAGCAAACCTGTCCCACCCAACCTTTCCCTCAACGATTATCTGTCCCAACTGTGACAGGGACCGTGGTTCTCATATTGGACTGTTCAGCCACCTAAGGACTCATGTTTAGAGTGGAAGCAAGTCTTCCTTGATGCTGAGGGACTGCCTATGATTATGATTTTCTGTAATCTAAATTGACAAGAGATGTAGTGGCATCTTAGGTATTCTCCAGAGATTTACCACAATCAAGGTTAATCGTCAGATGGAGACTATGTTAACTCAGTCCGGCAGAGAATCAAAGATGGAAATTTCAGATCATAAGGAACGCAGAGTGCTTATGGTAACAAAGATGTTGATTAATACCCCGAAACAAATTCAAGATCAGAACACATGTATGTCATTTCATGCATTAGATAGATGGGATATTACATTATATGGTAATGTTCTGTAGCTTTCTTACATAAAGTCCATGCATGACAATCAATCTGAGGTTTAAAGCCAGCACGCTTCAAAATGAAATTTAATGTACATTGATTAACATGTCAATGAGAGAAAAATCTGTAAAATAAGCAGCAATGTTCTTACCTGGCCCATTCCATCGAGCTTTACCATCCAACCCTTCTTAAAATTCAGGAGATCCGGCTAAAAGAAAAAAAGTAGGTGAACATTAGAAGAGAAAATGCTGATCAGTTCCCTAAATTCACTCCACATACAGTGGATAACTTGCCTGATCACTAATTGTCCCATATTTGATCTTCTGAGCAAGGTGAATAATTAGATAAAAATGGCTGTGTGGCTTAGTTGATAGTATTCTTGCTTTAGAGTCACAAAGTTCAGTGTTCAAACGGCACTCCAGGATTTCAGCGCAATCTTTACACTGGCACTTTGATATACAGGTACGGCGTCGAAAATCCAGAAGCCTTGGGACCGAGGTGGCTCCGGGTTCTGGGTATTTCCGGACTTCGGAACATCTTTCCGACGTCCTGAGTCCGGAAATGCCTGTTGGGGGGAGGAGGCAGGGAGGAGGAGGTGAGGCAAGGAGCAGGTGGGGAGGAGCCGAGCCAAGGAGCGGGCGGGCCGGCAGGGCCTGGAGAGTCCGGTGGGCCGAGGTAAGGAGCGTAGGGTCCGGCGGGGCCTGGAGAGTCCGGCAGCCCGAGGTAAGGAGCGGGTCCATAGTGTGGCAGGGCCTGGCGAGTCCGGCAGGTTAAGGAAGGAGCTGGGGGTCTGGCGGGCGGCAGGGCCTGGGGAATCGGCGGCGGCCCGAGTTGGGGGGAGGGGTCGCCAGTGGCCCGAGGCGGGGGAGCCCAGCAATGGAGCTGGGGGATGGGACGGCGGCGGGCCCGGATTCCTTAATATTTTCCAGATTCCAGACGACTCCGCCACGGATCATCCCAGTGTCCAGATTCCAGAACTGCGGATTTTCGATGCTGTACCTATAGTACAAAGGGTGTGCTACATTGTTGGAGAGCTCGCTTTTAATTAGTTTGTCTATTTGTTCAGGTGGATGCCAAAAGATTCCAAAGCAAGTGAAGAGCAGGGAGCTCTCCTAGTGTCTTGTACAACATTCCTCCCTCAACCATCACCATTTAATTGGCCATTCATCTCAGTTACTGTTTGAGAGTTTGCTGTGTACAAATTGGCTGCCACTTTTGCCTATATAACAGTACAATTAAAGTAATGGAGTATTTTATGACATCTTTAGGATTTGATAAGATACTATATAAATATAATTTTTTCTATCTTTCCTGCCAAAAGAAACATGTGAAATTTCTGTTTGATCTTCCTCCCTCCCAGCCTCTCCTCTTTCCAAAGGTAACCTTGCAAAATCCAGGGTGATTCATTTAACATTACAACATGCTTTACCCAACGCTAATCCATTGAATTTCTCAGTTGAAATTTGTATAATCCCAGAACAAGTGCTACTGCATCTCAACACACATTAAATTAATATGTATCCTTTTAACCCTATTCATGAACAAGTATTTATCCAGGTTATTTTTTAAAGGGGTTCAGCAACATTAGCTGCTTTTGAGTGTATGCCACTTATCTCACCCTTCTGTTGGGCAAAAAAGTCTCTGAATCACACTCGTGCTCGAGAGATTTATTAATGTTGTGCTTATATTCTTCAAATCACAGTCCAAACTAAATAATCTGCTTCCCTATATATTATCCACCGCTCTCAATTTAAAAAAAATCTAGATCATGTCTACTCGCAGTCGTCTTCTCTGCACTGAAAACTAGTTTAGTTTCGTGAGGCTTTTGATAACTTACAGACCCAAGTAGACATTCATGAAATTCTCTCCTTAAACTTTCTCTAATGCACTAATTTAGAAAGTGGGATGCCCGGAGTTGTACTGACTGTTCAAAATGTGATTTTTAACAATTAATAAAATTAACTTTTACTTTTTTAATTTACAACTACTGAAGATGCAACCTTTGAAAAGCAATGGATCAAACAAATGTCTTGAACAACTTGGGCCCACTTTACCAATTGTCTACAATTTAATTGTTCTGAATACACTTGTCGAGTCATTTATAATTTCACATGAACAGAGTAATTTTTGGAGGAGGAAATTACAGTTTCAAACTAAGTTTGTAAGTATTGGTCTGGTCAATAGTGGAATACTACAACAACAACTTGCATTTATATAGTGCC
This sequence comes from Pristiophorus japonicus, assembly GCF_044704955.1. Taxonomy (NCBI): domain Eukaryota; kingdom Metazoa; phylum Chordata; class Chondrichthyes; family Pristiophoridae; genus Pristiophorus; species Pristiophorus japonicus. Next base: position 82,838,198 of record NC_091992.1, read on the forward strand.
TTTAACGTAGCAAAACTGGAGGCTATGGATTGGATAAATTTCAGTACAGGCACAGGGTAAAATTTCAGTTCATCATGCAGAACAATTTTTTTTTTTAAATACATATTTATTCTTGTCCATATACAGAAACATGCACAGATAGAAGCATTGACAACACTCGATCAGCTCCGATGGAAGGACCACATCGTTCACATGCCCGATACAAGACTCCTAAAGCAAGCGCTCTGCTCGGAGCTCCGACACGACAAACGAGTCCCAGGTGGGCAGAGGAAACATTTCATGGACACCCTCAAGGCCTCCTTGGAAAAAGTGCAACATCCCCACTGACACCTGGGAATCCCTGACCCAAGACCGCTCAAAGTGGGAGAGAATAATCTGGGAAAGCACCGAACATGGAGGCCAAGCGCAAACAGCGGAAGGAGCACACGACAACCCAAGCACTCCAACCAACCAACCAACCCTTCAACCACAGTCTGCCCAACCTGTGACAGAAACTGCAGTACCCGCATCGGACTCATTAGTCACCTGAGAACTCATTTTTAGTGTGGAAGCAAGTCATCCTCGACTCGGAGGAACTGCCTAAGAAGAAGCAGCACAGATAGAACATTCATTCAAAGAGACATAATTTACCACCACCACAGGCTTGGAAGTACTGTACAACCTAGCTCCGTGCCATGCGGACAGGGAGCAGGGGAATGGAGGGAAAGGGGGAGAAATGAAAGACTCTGGCACCTTTTGGTTAGGTGCTCGATTCTAAATAAGATCTTTCAGTGCTCAGTCCATGTTACGAGATAGCTACTGTAGTGCAATAACTTGGGGTGGGTTGAGATATACCCAAAAAAAGGACAGACTTGTTGGGCTTAGTGGCCCTTCCTGTTCAAAGTTTTAAGAATATGGAACCTTCAAGATTAGGGGATCATTAGTGAATAACGATGATGTAGACATTCAGCAAACAACAATTAGGTCAGATCATCATTCCTAAAACAGTTAGTGTACTATAAATAAACAGATCTTTGAGGTTAAAGCTGTAAATGTTTGAAGCATGATTGCATGACAAATCTGCAGCATTAATGTACTAGAAACCCAATTTCAAAACAAAAATCACAACATCTGGTATCTGTTTAAAAGAGATGTTTTGCAGATTTAATTACAGCAATAAATCCTGCATCAATAGCTTGGATAAATCAAGATGATGATGCACAGTGAATGGGACAATTAAAACCTATTATTCTAATACTAACCCATATTACTGAAATGTCGGTCCTTCCCATATTGTGATAACAAACATAACGCTGGCTAATAGATGCGAAAAAAGTTTAGAGTACCATGAAACGAATATCTGCTGCATAGAAAACTAGTGATCCTATTTTATATTAAAATGAATATGCTGCAACAAGTAATTTGAAAAGGGCCTGGATTAGCAGAAACTCCCATCTGTGCAGCAAAGTGACAGAAGAGGTCGTTGACAGTGCTATCAAGTGGCACTTCGTCAACAATAACCTACTCATCGTTTCGTCCAAACATGGACGAAAGAGATGAATTCCAGAGGTGAGGGGAGAGTGACTTCAAGGCAGCACTTGGCCGAGTGTGGCATCAAGGAGCCCTAGTGAAATTGAAGTCAATGGGAACCAGGGGGAAACTATCCACTGGCTGGAGTCATACCTAACACAATGGAAGGTGGTTGTGAAGGCCAATCATCTCAGTTCCAAAATCAACGCTGCAGGAATTCCTCAGGGCAGTGTCTGAGGCCCAACTGTGTTCAGCTGCTTCAGCAATGACCTTCACTCCATCATAAGGTCAGAAGTGGGGATGTTTGTTGATAATTGGACAGTGTTCAGTTCCATTCGCAACTCCTCAGATAGTGAAGCAGTCCAGGCCCGCATACAGCAAAACCTGGACAACATTCAGGCTTGGCCTGATAAGTGGCAAGTGACATTTATGCCACACAAGTCCCAGGCAATGACTATCTCCAACAAGAGTCTCTAACCACCTCCCCATGACATTCAATGGTATTGCCATCGTCTAATTCCCCTACCATTAACATTTTGGGGGTCACCATTGACCAGAACCTTAACCAATCCAGCCACATAAATACTGTGGCAACAAGAGCAGGTCAGAAGCTGGGTATTTTGTGGCGAGTGTCTCACCTCCTGACTCCCTCAGCCTTTCCACCATCTACAAAACACAAGTCAGGAATGTAATGCAATACTCTCCACTTGCCTGGATGAGTGTAGCTCAAATAGCACTCAAGAAGCTCAACACCATCCAGGATAAAACAACCCATCCACCACCTCAAACATTCGTGCTCTCCACCACTGGCGCACCGTGGCTGGAATGTGTACCATCTACAAGATGCACTGCTTCTTCAACAACAGCTCCCAATCCCGCAACCTCTACCACTTAGAAAGACAAGGACAGGTGCACGGGAACATCACCACCTCCAAATTCCCCTCCCAGTCACACAGCTTCACCACACGTACTGTAGCGGTTCAAGGTGGATCACCATCATCTTTTCACGGGTAATAAATGCTGGCCTTGACAGCGACACCCACATCCCATGAATTAATTTTTAAAAATTCAGTCAATCACACCATTCTGTCATAAGAACATAAGAAATAGGAGCAGGAGTAGGCCATACGGTCCCTCGAGCCTGCTCCCATTTAATACGATCTTGGCTAATCCGATCATGGACTCAACTCCACTTCCCTGCCCGCTCCCCATAACCTCTTATCGGTTAAGAAAACGTCTATCTCTGTCTTAAATTTATTCAATGTCCCAGCTTCCACAGCTCTCTGAGGCAGCGAATTCCACAGATTTACAACCCTCTGAGAAAATAAATTTCTCCTCTTCTCTGTTTTAAATGGGCAGCCCCTTATTCTAAGATCACACCCTCTAGTTCTAGTCTCCCCCATCAGTGGAAACATCCTCTCTGCATCCACCTTGTCAAGCCCCTTCATAATCTTATACATGTCGATAAGATCATCTCTCATTTTTCTGAATTCCAATGAGTAGAGGCCCAACCTACTCAACCTTTCCTCATAGGTCAACCCCCTCATCTCCGGAATCAACCGAGTGAACCTTCTCTGAACTGCCTCCAAAGCAAGTATATCTTTTTGTAAATATGGAAACCAAAATTGCACGCAGTATTCCAGGTGTGGCCTCATCAATACCCTGTATAGCTGTAGCAAGACTATACTCCATCCCCTTTGCAATAAAGGCCTAGATTCCAATGTAACCCCACTTTTTAAAAAAAAGGAGGGAAAGAGAAAACAGGGAATTATAGACCGGTCAGCCTGACATCGGTAGTGGGTAAAATGATGGAATCAATTATTAAGGATGTCATAGCAGCGCATTTGGAAAGAGGTGACATGATAGGTCCAAGTCAGCATGGATTTGTGAAAGGGAAATCTTGCTTGACAAATCTTCTGGAATGTTTTGAGGATGTTTCCAGTAGAGTGGACAAGGGGGAACCAGTTGATGTGGTGTATTTGGACTTTCAGAAGGCTTTCGACAAGGTCCCACACAAGAGATTAATGTGCAAAGTTAAAGCACATGGGATTGGGGGTAGTGTGCTGACGTGGATTGAGAACTGGTTGGCAGACAGGAAGCAAAGAGTAGGAGTAAATGGGGACTTTTCAGAATGGCAGGCAGAGACTAGTGGGGTACTGCAAGGTTCTGTGCTGGGGCCCCAGCTGTTTACATTGTACATTAATGATTTAGACGAGGGGATTAAATGTAATATCTCCAAATTTGCGGATGACACTAAATTGGGTGGCAGTGTGAGCTGCAAGAAGGATGCCATGAGGCTGCAGAGTGACTTGGATAGGTTAGGTGAGTGGCCAAATGCATGGCAGATGAAGTATAATGTGGATAAATGTGAGGTTATCCACTTTGGTGGTTAAAAACAGAGAGACAGTCTATTATCTGAATGGTGACAGATTAGGAAAAGGGGAGGTGAAACGAGACCTGGGTGTCATGGTACATCAGTCATTGAAGGCTGGCATGCAGGCACAGCAGGCGGTCAAGAAAGCAAATGGCATGTTGGCCTTCATAGTGAGGGGATTTGAGTACAGGGGCAGGGAGGTGTTACTACAGTTGTACAGGGTCTTGGTGAGGCCACACCTGGAGTATTGTGTACAGTTTTGGTCTCCTAATTTGAGGAAGGACATTCTTGCTATTGAGGGAGTGCAGCGAAGGTTCACCAGACTGATTCCCGGAATGGCGGGACTAACATATCAAGAAAGACTGGATCAACTGGGCTTGTATTCACTGGAGTTGAGAAGAATGAGGGGAGATCTCATAGAAATGTTTAAAATTCTGACGGGTTTAGACAGGTTAGATGCAGGAAGAATGTTCCCAATGTTGGGGAAGTCCAGAACCGGGGGTCACAGTCTAAGGATAAGGCGTAAGCCATTTAGGACCGAGATGAGGAGAAACTTCTTCACCCAGAGAGTGGGGAACCTGTGGAATTCTCTACCACAGTAAGTTGTTGAGGCCAATTCACTAAATATATTCAAAAAGGAGTTAGATGTAGTCCTTACGACTAGGGGGATCAAGGGGTATGGCGAGAAAGCAGGAATGGGGTACTGAAGTAGCATGTTCAGCCATGAACTCACTGAATGGCGGTGCAGGCTCGAAGGGCCGAATGGCCTACTCCTGCACCTATTTTCTATGTTTCTATGTTTCCTGATCATTGCTGTACCTGCATACTAACCTTTTGTGTTTCATGCACAAGTACCCCCAGGTACCACTGTACTGTAGCACGTTGCAATCTTTCCCTATTTAAATAATAACTTGCTCGTTGATTTTTTTCTGCCCAAGTGCATGACCTCACACTTTCCAACATTATATTCCATTTAGCACATTTTTGCCCACTTAGCCTGTCTATATCCTTTTGCAGATTTTTTGTGTCCTCCTCACATATTGCTTTTGTATCATCAGCAAACTTATGTTACACTCGGTCACTTCTTCCAAGTTGTTAGTATAGATTGTAAATAGTTGAGGTCCCAGCACTGATCCCTGCAGCACCCACTAGTTACTGATTGCCAACCAGAGAATGAACCATTTACCCCGACTCTCTGTTTTCTATTAGTTAGCCAATCCTCTATCCATGCTAATATATTACCTCCAACCCCGTGAACTTTTATCTTGTGCAGTAACCTTTTATGTGGCACCTTGTCAAATGCCTTCTGGAAGTCCAAATACACCACATCCACTGGGTTCCCCTTTATCTACCCTGTTCGTTACATCCTCGAAGAACTCCAGCAAATTTGTCGAACATGACTTCTTCATAAATCGATGCTGACTCTGCCTGACCGAATTATGCTTTTCCAAATGTCCTGCTACTGCTTCTTTAATAATGGACTCCGACATTTTCCCAACCACAGATGTTAGGCTAACTGGTCTATAGTTTCCTGCTTTTTATCTGCCTCCTTTTTTAAATGGGGGCATTACATTTGCAGTTTTCCAATCTGCTGGAAGCTCCCCAGAATCCAGGGAATTTTGGTAAATTACAACCAATGCATCCACAATCCTTGCCACTACTTCCCTTAAGACCCTAGGATGCAAGCCATCAGGTCCAGGGGATTTATCTGCCTTTAGTCCCATTATCTTACTGAGTACCACCTCCTTAGTGATTGTGATTGTGATTGTATTAAGTTCCTCTCCCCTATAGCCCCTTGACTATCCACTGTTGAGATATTGTTAATGTCCTCTACTATAAAGACTGATACAAAATATTTGTTCAGAATTTCTGCCATCTCCATGTTCCCCATTACTAATTCCCCGGTCTCATCCTCTAAGGGACCAACATTTACTTTACCCACTCTTTTCCTTTTTATATACCTATAGAAACTCTTGCCATCTGTTTTTATATTTTATGCTAGTTTACTTTCATTGTCTATCTTCCCCTTAATCATTTTTTTTTAGTCATTCTTTGCTGGTTTTTAAAAACTTCCCAATCTTCTGTCCTCCTACTAGTTTTGGCTTCTTTGTATTGTAGAAACTATATCCCGTTATGTTTCTTTAAATCCAGCCTGGGAGGAATATCATAATCTCCAATGTGTTGTGCAGAAATCTGGACATTGGTCTTAGTTAGTGCATTTGATACCAAAAGCAATGATGCCAGATTTTGCTATTCTACACTTAAGAGTCACAATTTGATAGTGTTCTTTTATTGATTTCAATTGCATATCACTCCCATTCAAAAATGAGTTGCCCTGCCAGATAGCTGATTTTGTTTCTTTATTCTTTTTAATTCTTTATTCTATATTCTTCACACATCATAGGAGCATATGGAATTAGCACTACAATTTAGGAGGGAATCGGCCCTTGTAAAGCAACCATAACACCAGTTTTGAGAACCAATTTGTCACACTGTAGTTTCATCTAGATATAAATATTTAGGAAGTGAGAGAAGGGTTGGTCTATGCGACAGCCTTGCATATTCTAGCAATTGGATCCAATTTAAATATACCCAAGAAAAAGCTGTGGAATGTGTGGATCTACCCTTAAACTTGCCTCATGGGCTTCTTTCTGTGTTGGTAGCAAAGTAGGATGCACTCTACTAACCACTTGGCTATAAACTGTTTCGTCAGTTTTGCCTTGGTGCATGCCCTGGGGGCCTTTGGAAGGCTTGACAAAGAGCTGTGGACATGGATTTTGCCCTTAATCACCATTAGGTATTTTCTATTCAGGGAATTTGGGACTTCTATTAGCAATAAATTTGATCAACATGCTACCTGATCAATAACTTTATTAATGCAATGTTACACTGTCTTTGTGGTGCCATTTAAAGTCCATTCTAATGGTTACTCATGATATTTTTAAAAATTGAACAATTTTTCAGGGGGAAGATTCCATAGACCCTGGCTGTCCTCCAGTGGCAGTTATTCATATGTAGTAAGCCTTAACAGCATGTGTCAGACTAATCAAACATGTTGGGATCACAGCCAATCTCGATACTGTATTCTGAAATCCATGCATGCACAGTGAAGGTGATAAATGGATAGCAGGGACTTTGAATGATTTTTGCACTCTTCGACCGAGGGACAGTGAAACCAACTATACAGTGTCTACAACTATTCAAGCTAACATTAGATAATTCTACGCAGTATGGGATTGGAATCAGAGTGCACATTCATTACTGATTGGGTAAACTCAGTGAGCCATCTGGGAAGCTTTAGTTAAATGAATGGGAGAAACTATGGCAAATGGATTTCAATATCGACAAATGAGGGGTCATCCACTTTGGAACTAAAACAGATAGAACAGACTACCGTCTAAATGGTGAAAAGCTAGAAACAAAGAGACTTGGGATCCAGGTACATAGATCATTAAAATGTCATGGACAGGTACAGAAAATAATCAAAGGCTAATGGCATGCAGGCCTTTATATCTGGAGGATAAGAATACGAGGGGGTAGAAGTTATGCTGCAGCAATAACAAAGCCCCAATTAGACCACACTTGGAGTACTGTGGGCACCACACCTTAGGAAGGATATATTGGGCTTGGAGGGAGTGCAGCGTAGATTTACCAGAATGAAACCTGAACTCCAAGGATTACATTATGAGGCGAGATTACACAAGCTAGGGTTGTATGGCCTGGAATTTAGAAGGTTAAGGGATGATTTGATTGAAGCTTTCAAGATATTAAGTGGAACTAATGGGGTAGAGAGAGAGAGAAATTATTTCTGCTGGTCAAGGGGGCATAGTCTAAAGATAGAGCCAAGCCTTTCAGGAGTGAAGTTAGGAAACACTTCTACATGCAAAGGGTGGTAGAAGTGTGGAACACTCGTCCGCAAATGGCAATTGATGCTAGGTCAATTTTAAATCCGTGATTGAAAGATTTTTGTTAACCAAAGGTATCAAGGTATATAGGCCAAAGAAGGGTATATGGAGTTAGGTCACAGATCAGCCATGAACTCAGTGAATGGATGAACAGGCTCAAGGAGCTAAATGATCTACTCCTGTTCCCACGTTCCGATAGTTAGATCTTTAACTGTTATTTCTGGACTATAATGTGACTAAACTTAAAAGTAACTAACAACTGCAATGCTAGGAAAACAACAATTTTACCGTCATTATGGATTCAGTGGTCCGTCTGTCAAGGGATTTTGCTCGCCGAAGAGGAGGTACACCAGAAGATCGAAAACGTTGCTCTCTGATAGATTCCTTTTTCAATTCCTAAAGGAAAAATTTACAAGTTAAAATAAAATGCAGCCTCAATCTAGATGTCCATTCATGATATAAAATGACAGCACATCAAGTTTTGATTTCACCCCATTTCTGAATTACGAGTTCAGTCCGCCTCAATGTATTAAAACCTCGATTGCATAATGTAAGGATAATATTCCTCACTCTTTAAAGGAATTTAAATCTCCATATTCAATTTAGATTTACTTCTGCAAGGAAAAGGGGAGGAGCAAGTCAGGGAAGATATCCTGAACGATGATCCCTTAAATAAATTCACGGCCATATTGGCATTTTGGACAGGTAATCTCTCTTACTTTGTTGCATGTAAGGCCCCATTGTGGACTACACATTTTTTTTGAGGGGGAAGCAGTAGAGACATTGGCCGCGATTTCGCCACCCGTGGCGTGTCTGGTGCGGCCAGGATCAGTGGCGAGTGGGGAACCGGCTCCTTGTTCCAGCCCGTCCTCTCGAAACAATCTTCCCAAGACTGGACTTGTTAAGCCCGCCCTGCGAGGTTCCCAGCCAATTAACAGGAAGTGGGTCTGATGACTTAATTTGATGATGTGTCATCAGCCGGTTTCCTCAAAGGGACCATGCCCACATTCATTGAGGTGCTGCAAACACTGACAAGCGCTGCAGAGGTGCATGGCTGCACCCAGACTCTCCCTCCAAATGGTCCTCTTCCCTTCCAATGGGCGGAACAGACCTCCCCAGGACACCAACGCAGCCTGGTTGCACATTGCACAGAAGGGCACAAGCAGGGATGTCATCAGAAGAAGCTGACTGCAGTGGTGCAAACCTTTCAACGATCTCAGTAGATCGCGAAATGTTACTACTGCAAAGCCACACTCAACCTCATCCTGCTGTGCCACTCATCATATTCCCATCACTTTGCCTTCCCTACCTTACCCCTGAACATCCTTATTCATACTCACGCCAACTTACCTTGCACCCTCCCTCTCTACCTACATTATCACATCCCCATCTCACTAGCCACCCCTCACACTCGTCCAATCATACCAACTAACACCACACAAGGGTAGACACTTGGGTGCTTTAGCTAATGTTCATGTAAAGTTTATGTTGATGTGTTGTCAAACATTGAAATCTTTATTTTCAACACTTTGTGGCTTGGTGAGAAATAATAATCAGAAGTAACCTTGGTGGACAGTTAAGAGCAAACCCAACTGATAAAACACTTCGACCTTGCAAAAATGAAACTTGTGACCTCCTGAAAGTGTAACATGTTCCTGCCTACTGCATAGCCATCTAGAACAGTATTTAATGGCAGCTGAACAGTTTGAAGGACACATTAACACGCATTTTTGGTCTGTTAACGTTTCAGTCTTTACAATCCCTTTAGCTTGATTCAGCTACATGCACTCCACGATCATGAAGAGAGCAAATACCAAGAATCATTAGCTCGCTGTATACTTGTATAGAAGTGTAACCTTTTGTGCTCTGCAGGTACCGTTGCAGTCGATATTAGATTACTGCAAGCAGGTACCAATAATAATATTAATAATAATAAATAAAAAACTATTTATATAGTGCCTTTAACATAATAAAACATCCCAAGGCGCTTCACAACAGTGTTACAGACAAACATATAAATTTGACACCGAGTCACAGAAGAAATTAAGGCAGATGATCAAAAGCCTGTTTAAAAAGGTAGGTTTTAACGAGCGTTTTAAAAGGAGGAACGAGAGATAGAGAGACGTAGAGGTTGAGGGAGGCAGTTCCAGAGCTTGGGGCCCAGGCAGCTGAAGGCACGTCCACTGATGGTTGAGCAGTTATAATGAAGGATGTTCAAGAGGCCAGAATTTGAGGAGCGCAGACAACTTGTGGGATTGTGAGGCTGAAAAAGATTACAGAGATAGGGAGGGGCAAGTCCATGGAGTGATTTGTAAACAAGGATAAGAATTTTGAAATCGAGGCGTTGTTTAACCGGGAGCCAATGCAGGTCAGAAAGCACAGGGGTGATGGGTAATCATGACTTGGTGCGGGTTAGTACACGGGCTGCTGAGTTTTGGATGACTTCAAGTTTACGTAGTGTGGAATGTGGGAGGCCAGCCAGGAGTGAGTTGGAGTAGTCAAGTCTAGAGGTAACAAAGGCATGAATGAGGGTTTCAGCAGCATAAGAGCTGAGGCTGAGGCAGATAAAAGATCCTCTTGGAATGAGTGATCACAGTATGGTTGAATTTGTAATACAGATTGAGGGTGAGGAAGTTGTGTCAAAAACAAGCGTACTATGCTTAAACAAAGGGGACTACAGTGGGATGAGGGCAGAGTTGGCTAAAGTAGACTGGAAACACAGACTAAACGGTGGCACAATTGAGGAACAGTGGAGGACTTTTAAGCTCTTTCATAGTGCGCAACAAAAATATATTCCAGTGAAAAAGAGGGTGGTAAGAGAAGGGATAACCAGCCGTGGATAACCAAGGAAATAAAGGAGAGTATCAAATCAAAGACCAATGCGTAGAAGGTGGCCAAGGTTAGTGGGAAAATTTTAAACAACAGCAAAGAATGACTAAAAAAGCAATAAAGGAAAGATAGATTACGAAGGTAAACTTGCGCAAAACATAAAAACAGATAGTAAAAGCTTTTACAGATATATACAACGGAAAAGAGTGACTAAAGTAAATGTTGGTCCCTTAGAAGATGAGAAGGGGGATTTAATAATGGGAAATGTGGAAATGGCTGAGACTTTAAACAATTATTTTGCTTTGGTCTTCACAGTGGAAGACACAAAAACCATGCCAAAAATTACTGGTCATAGTAATGTGGGAAGGGAGGACCTTGAGACAATCACTATCACTAGGGGGGTAGTGCTGGACAGGCTAATGGGACTCAAGGTAGACAAGTCCCCTGGTCCTGATGAAATGCATCTCAGGGTATTAAAAGAGATGGCAGAAGCTATAGCAGATGCATTCGTTATAATCTACCAAAATTCTCTGGACTTTGGGGAGGTACCAGCGGATTGGAAAGCAGCTAATGTAACGCCTCTATTTAAAAAAGGGGGCAGACAAAAGGCAGGTAACTATAGGCCGGTTAGTTTAACATCTGTAGTGGGGAAAATGCTTGAAACTATTAAGGAAGAAATAGCGGGACATCTAGATAGGAATAGTGCAATCAAGCAGACGCAGCATGGATTCATGAAGGGGAAATCATGTTTAACTAATTTACTGGAATTCTTTGAGGATATAACGAGCATGGTGGATAGAGGTGTACCGATGGATGTGGTGTATTTAGATTTCCAAAAGGCATTCGATAAGGTGCCACATAAAAGGTTACTGCAGAAGATAGAGGTACGCGGAGTCAGAGGAAATGTATTAGCATGGATAGAGAAGTGGCTGGCAAACAGAAAGCAGAGAGTCGGGATAAATGGGTCCTTTTCGGGTTGGAAATCGGTGGTTAGTGGTGTGCCACAGGGATCGGTGCTGGGACCACAACTGTTTACAATATACATAGATGACCTGGAAGAGGGGACAGAGTGTAGTGTAACAAAATTTGCAGATGACACAAAGATTAGTGGGAAAGCAGGTTGTGTAGAGGACAGAGAGAGGCTGCAAAGAGATTTAGATAGGTTAAGCGAATGGGCGAAGGTTTGGCAGATGGAATACAATGTCGGAAAGTGTGAGGTAATCCACCTTGGGGAAAAAAAAGGAAAAGGGAATATTATTTGAATGGGGAGAAATTACAACATGCTGAGGTGCAGAGGGACCTGGGGGTCCTTGTGCATGTATCCCAAAAAGTTAGTTTGCAGGTGCAGCAGGTAATCAGGAAGGCGAATGGAATGTTGGCCTTCATTGCGAGAGGGATGGAGTACAAAAGCAGGGAGGTCTTGCTGCAACTGTATAGGGTATTGGTAAGGACGCACCTGGAGTACTGCGTGCAGTTTTGGTCACCTTACTTCAGGAAGGATATACTGGCTTTGGAGGGGGTACAGAGACGATCCACTAGGCTGATTCCGCAGATGAGGGGGTTACCTTATGATGATAGATTGAGTAGACTGGGTCTTTACTTGTTGGAGTTCAGAAGGATGAGGGGTGATCTTATGGAAACATTTAAAATAATGAAAGGGATAGACAAGATAGAGGCGGAGAGGTTGTTTCCACTGGTAGGGGAGACTAGAACTAGGGGGCACAGCCTCAAAATACGGGGGAGCCAATTTAAAACCAAGTTGAGAAGGAATTTCTTCTCCCAGAGGGTTGCGAATCTGTGGAATTCTGTGCCCAAGGAAGCAGTTGCGGCTAGCTCATTGAATGTATTCAAGTCACAGATAGATAGATTTTTAACCAATAAGGGAATTAAGGGTTACGGGGAGCGGGCGGGTAAGTGGAGCTGAGTCCACGGCCAGATCAGCCATGATCTTATTGAATGGCAGAGCAGGCTCGAGGGGCTAGATGGCCTACTCCTGTTCCTAATTCTTATGTTCTTATGTTCTTATGGAGGCGGGCAGTGTTAGAGGTGGAAAAAGGTGTTCTTTGTTATGCCGCAGATATGTGGCTGGTAACTCATTTCAAGGTCAAATATGACACCTAGGTTGCAAACAGTCTTGTTCACCCTCAGATTGATGCTAAGGAGAGGGATGGAGTCAGTGGTTAGGGAACGCAGTTTGTGGCGGGGACCAAAGTTAATGGCTTCGGTCTTCCCAATATTTAATTGGAGAAAATTTCTGCTCATCCAATACTGGATGTTGGACAAGCAATCTGACAATTTAGATACCAAGCAGGGGTCGACAGAAGTGGTGGCGAGGTAGAGCTGGGTGTCGTCTGCGTACATGTAAAACTGACTCCGTGTTTTCCGACGATATCGCCAAGGGGCAGCATATTGATGAGAAATAAGAGGGGACCAAGGACAAATCCTTGGGGGACACCAGAGGTAACGATGCGGGAGTGAGAAGAGAAGCCATTGCTGGAGATTTTCTGGCTACCATTAGATAGATAAGAATGGAACCAGGCGAGTGCAGTCCCACACAGCTGAACATTGGTGGAAAGGCATTGGAGGAGGATGGAATGGTCAACTATGTCAAAGGCTGCAGACAGGTCCAGAAGGATGAGGAGGGATAGTTTACCTGTGTCACACTCACAAAGGATGTCATATGTGACTTTGATGAGAACAATTTCTGTACTGTGGCAGGGACAATAAACAAGTAAGTTGCCAAATTAAATTTCAACATTTTGTAATAACCCCTAAAACAACATTTGGCATGCCAAACTGCATGATTTTACTGCTCATTAAGCCTCCTGTGGTAGGATTTATTGAGGACATACCAGACAAATGTAATAATTAACTCCATGGACAGTTGGCAGACTTGTAGAAAATCAGTTTGTGTCACAAACTGATAGATTTGTAGTTAAGTGACATGAAATTAATCATTACTAAAGTATGTATATATGTAGAACAAAAACTTAATAATTGCAAGATATTGTGACTTGTCAAGTTCATATTAACCCCTCAACAATCTAGCTAAGCACAACATGATGTTGAATACATGTGTGCACACTACACAGAAATAAACCACCAGCATAATGTGCTTCAAGGGAAACCTGAAAAAAAGTCACACGCAGACGGATATTTCTTTTCCCTGTCAAATTGTGCTGTGTACTGGATTTCATACTTTCAGAATGATAAGATTCAGAATTGGACTGTTTCTATATTATCTTCTCAAAAAAACAAAGTAGTAACAGAGTAGAAAGTATTTCTTAAAAGGACACCTGTAAAGATGAGCACTTTAGATATCTCCCCGCCCCACCCCCCCCGCCAAAACAACTGGTGGGAGATATCAGACTTTTTTTCTCTATTGTTGCTACAAAATCTTCCAGTACAATGGAAAGCAAGTCTGCCCCATAGTGGATTGTATTGCTGATCACTCAGCACATGTCAATGATGTATCGCAGAGTTAGTAGTAACTGGAATTCTTTTCTTTTAAACTGGGACAAGAATCCAAAACTGAAATGAACTTCAAATTCAGGAACAGCTGAGTTTGCACTGATGTCCAGCAGGCACTGAATTTTATAGTATCTGACACCATCCTGAAAAAGATGTCCATTAACTAAAACAATCAGCCACATGATAAGCTCAGTTGGTAAAGACACTGTGTGGTTCAATACATAGCAGGAAGGTCCTAGCTGGGTTCAATCTGGGTCTGCGCCAAGCATGGCAAATCTATGCCAGGATGATGGTGAGGGGACGATATTGACCTCTGCGCTCCTGGGCTTGGTAGAGGTAAGGGGAAAGGAAAGAAAAGAAATTACAGCCAGGCATCCCATACTTGCTCACTATCCAATGATCTCTGCTGGAAAGATTGTACGTGTGGATTAAAACATTTTTTTTTGGAAGGACAGCTTTGGATTCAGCTGTAATGTTCTCATCCTTCGCCTGCTTCACGATGACATGCAGGCCATGATCCTTACCAACGGATCCATTACAGACCCATTTCACGTCCAGACCGGGGTCAAACAGGACTGCGTCATCGCTCCAACTCTCTTCTCAATCTTCCTCGCCGCCATGCTCCACCTCACAATCAACAAACTCCCTGCTGGAGTGGAACTAAACTACAGAACCAGTGGGAAGTTGTTTAATCTATGCCGCCTCCAGGCCAGATCTAAGATCACCTCAACCTCAGTTGTTGAGCTGCAGTATGCGGACGACACCTTCGTCTGCGCACATTCTGAGGCTGAACTCTAGGATATAGTCAATGCATTCACTGAGGCATATGAAAGCATGGGCCTTACGCTTAACATCCATAAGACAAAGCTCCACCAGCCTGTCCCCGCCGTACAGCACTGCCCTCCAATCATCAAGATTCACGGCGCGGCCCTCGACAACGTGGACTATTTCCTATATTTCGGGAGCCTCCTATCAACAAAGGCAGACATTGATGCGGAGATTCAACATCGCCTTCGGCCGTCTGAGGAAAAGTGTTTGAAGACCAAGCCCTCAAATCTACCACCAAGCTCATGGTCTACAGGGCTGTAGTAATACCCGCCCTCCTGTATGGATCCGAGGCATGGACGACGTATAGAAGGCACCTTAAGTCGCTGGAGATATGTCTCTGCAAGATCCTGCAAATCCCCTGGGAGGACAGGTGCACCAACATCAGTGTCCTCGTCCAGGCTAACATCCCCAGTATTGAAGCACTGACTACACTCGATCAGCTTTCCTGGGCAGGCTACATAGTTCGCATGCCAGATACTCCCCGAAACTCCCTAAGCAAATGCTTTATGCGGAGCTCCTTCATGGTAAACGAGCCAAAGGTGGGCAGCAGAAACGTTGTAATGACACCCTCAAAGCTTCCCTGGTAAAGCGCGACATCACCACTGACCCTGGCCGAAGACCGCCCGAGGTGGAGAAAGTGCATCTGGGAGGGCGTTGAGCTCTTCGAGTCTCAACGCAAAGAGCGTGAAGAGGTCAAGCGCGAAGAGGTCAAGCGCAGGCAGCGGAAGGAGCGTGCGGCAAACCAGCCCCACCAACCCCTTCCCTCGACGAATGTCTGTCCTACTTATAACAGGGTCTGTGGCTCTCGTATCAGACTGTTCAGCCATCAAAGAACTCACTTTGGGAGTGGAAGCAAGTGTTCCTAGATTCCGAGGGACTGCCTATGATGAATGTCCTCTGCGGTTGCCTTGGCTGAGGACACTAGTCCCTTGGCTCACACATGAATAATGGTCTCTTGGTTCTGTTGGCTCTGAGCAACCTTCAGTGCCTATTCTCAAACATGACCATAGAAAAGGGAAGAACACTGGGGAACAAAACTTGATGACATGGTTGCTGGTAGCCCCTCATGCATGTTGGTAACTAAATTTTGAGTCAGAGCTACACCAGGTAATTTTAACAAAGTATGCTCCCCCTTGCAGCAATGTTTTTTCTTCAAGTGTTATTTAAATGAACTCAACTTCAGTGTCTTTCTTTTGATCCAAACAGGATTAAGAGACTGCCCATCCATACGTTTACCAGGGTTCAATTAAAAAAGGGGGAAAAAAAAGTAACGTTAATGAAATCCAGATGCATCAATCTCCAGGGCTAGAAACAATGGGCCCAAGTTTCCACATGATTTGCGCCTGATTTTTAGGAGCAACTGGTGGAGAACGGACTATCTTAGAAATTGCAATTCTCAACATTTTTTTTCCTGCAGTTCTAGTCAGGTAGAACAGTTCTACTTTGGAACAGAATTTTTTCTTCAAAAGGGGGCGTGTCCGGCCACTGACGCCTGATTTCAAAGTTTCCACAGTGAAAACGTACTCCAAACTAAGTTAGAATGGAGCAAGTGAAGATTTTTGTAGAACTGAAAAAACCTGTTCTACACATTTAAAAAAAACAGGCGCAGGTTACAAATTAGGCGTCCAGAACGAGGTGGGGGGGGCGGGGGGGAAGGGAAATCATTAAATTCTACAATAAATCCTTATTTATACTTCTACAAATATTATACAAATAAGTCCAACCTGAATAAACATTTATAAGCAAAGAAAAGAGTAAATAAACCATTTTCCTACCTGTGTGAAAGTGCTTCAGCCACGGAGAATTCTGCAGTCAGCCTGAGGCGCCCGTTCTTCCCGCCAGGGGGGGGGGGAAAAGAGAGAGGAGGCGCCCGTTCTTTCCCGCGCGGGGGGGGAGGAGGCGCCCGTTCTTCCTGCCGGGGGGGGGGAGGGGAGAGAGAGGAGGCGCCCGTTCTTTCCGGGGGGGGGGGGGGTGAGAGGCGCCCGTTCTTTCCCACGGGGGGGGGGGGGGGGGGGGGGGAGGAGACAGTGAGAAGGCTGCAAGTGCTGATGGCAATGTGCTTTTATTTAAAAAAATGTTCAAAAATTAAACAGCTACAAAGAACTACAAAAATGGCCGAGTGCCAATGTTTTTTTTCCACACTACGCGTGCGCGAACACTACAACGCGCACGTGCAGCGTTGCCGGCAGGAAAAAAACTAATTTAAATAGTACCCGCCCCCTCCCACTTACAAAATCGGCGCGAGTGTAGGCTCCGCCCCCCTGGGCGCCGCGCCAGGCAGACAAGGAGCTGCAGAACGCTCCAGAATCGCGAGTTTTTATTTCCGGCGCCGTTTTAGGCGCGAAAAACGGGCGCACAGCTCAGAGGGGCGCCCGTTTTTTATCGTGTGGAAACTTGGGCCCAATATTCTGTTATTTGATCTTTTGTGATCAAACACATCTGCAGACCACATTAACAGTTAAATAGTCTAATTTTGGCCATGGCTATTTACAACAAAACATCTTCCATAGCTCAGCTCCAATGACTTTCCATATTATCCCTGCACTTTTGCCTGAAAGGAAGAGCAGTGTCTAATATATTTTGAGATATTAATGCAGCTGCAACAAAGGCCTGCTGTTATCAAGCAGTATCATAGAATCATAGAATGATTCAGCCCGGCTCTTTGGTAGAGCTGTCCAATTAGTCCTACTACCCTGCTCTTTCCCCATAGCTCTGTAAATCTTTTCCCTTTAGGTATTTATTAAATTCTCTTTGAATGTTACTATTAAATCTGCTTCCACCACCCTTTTAAGCAGTGCATTCCAGATAACAGCTCACTGTGTAAAAAAAAAAATTGTTTCCTCATATTGCCGATCACATTATATCTGTATCCTGCCACTGGAAACAGTTTCTCCTTATTTACTCTATCAAATCTCCTCTACTCCAAGGAGAACAACCCCAGCTTTTCCAGTCTCTCCATATAACTGAAGTACCTCATCCCTGGTACCGTTCTAGTAAAACTCTACGGCATCCTCTCCAAAGTCTTGACAGCCTTTCTAAAGTGTGGTGCCCAAAATTAGACACAATACTCCAACTGAGGCGTAACCAGTGATTTATAAAAGTTTAACATAACTCCCTTGCTTTTGTATGCCATTCCTCTATTAATAAAGCCAAGGATTCCATATGCTTTTTAAAAAAACAGCCTTCTCACCTTGTTCTGCCACAGTCAAAATTTGTGTACAAACACCCCCAGGTCTCTCTGTTCCTGCATCCCCCACTCTTCTTACCAAAATGCATCACTTCGTACTTCTCTATGTTAAATTTAATTTGCCATGTGTCTGCCCATTTCATCTGTCTGTGAATATCCTCCTGAAGTCTGTTACAATTCTCCTCATTGTTTACTACATTTCCAAGTAACATAACCAACTTCTTTTGATATCCTCAAACAAGAAACATGAAGCTTGAAGGATTTATAAAAGCCAAAGCTAGCTGAAGCCTCAGAGCGAGTTATCTCTTTAAGCATACTCACAGCCTCTTATCTCTCTCTTTAAAAAAAACCTTCTCACTTCTTTTCATTGGGGTTTGCCATGCACACACACACACACCTAATCTGCTAATTAACAAATGCAAAAAAAAAGGACTATACATGGAGTATGCATTTTTTCCAACAGCATTAAACAGTCAATATGCACAAGAATGTTCTTTGCACTGCTAGATTAATCTAGATAACATTGCTCTTAGATAGCTACAATATAGTTTTATTAAAAAGGAATGATGGTAAATAGATAGGCTGCTAATAGATTCTCTTTCTCCATTACCATATTTCTCCCACCCTTCTTTCCTGCAGGCATCGATTCCTGTTAGAGCTAAAATGTATGGGAGCCAGATACCCGTCACAGCCAATCCTCATGTGCAAGTTGAGACACCAACTATTGACAGTGCATTCAACCATGCGGGGTGGACAGCTAAGCTGTCCTCACCTAAAATCCACACCTCGGGTTTCAGACTAATTGTAGCACCCCAACTGTAACCTTGATTGAGATCAGTTAACTCAACTGAGCCTGGGACCTTTTGACCTACGTGGCTCAGCTACATGTTGTCTTTACCTACTGAGCCACGAGGTCGCTTGTAATTCCTACTTTTGTCAGATTTTACTGCAAACCTCTTAGTTTGGAAATGAATGACCCACTCGCCTGTTATGCCTTTCACAATGAATTACCCTCGAGAATGCCAAACAAAAAAGGATATGTTTTACAAAGAAATTCTTCGCTTGTATAATAGTCTTTTTGTCAACTGGAGATCTGTTTAAGAATGGGCCAACTAGGAATGGAGCAACAAATTTACGAAAGGACGGGCAGGTAAAGACAAGCTAGTTTACTGAGCTTGTCCTCAACAGTCATGGTGCACTTAAGCATTGTGACCCGCAGTGTTCCCTCCCACTAGCAGTCTTGTAATCTCTTGAGAGATTCAAAAATAGATTAAAAAGCCTCGGCCAATTCAGGAGAGAAAAATTTCAAATTCCTCTCCAACCTGCAAAGATAATCAAAACAAGTTCAGGAGATCAGTGACCATGAGGTACATCACCTAACATCCCATCTATCTTTTCGACACAGTGATATTAGCCACAACATGGAATTCGTCCAGCTCTTTTTTTGAACGGGTGCAGCGAATCCGCACTCATCAAACGAACTGGCAACTTGTTCAAAGTGTTGTGTAATAAAAATCCTCCCGACATCTAACTTGGTTCGATGCTTACATTGTTCATATGCATGACCCCTCATTTCCCCTAACCTATCTTGCTAAAATAGTCTGCCACATAGCTACAGTCTTGTCCCTTCAATATTTTAAATACTTCAACAAAAATTGCCCCAAAGTTTACGCCTTTCCAGAGTAAAAACACCCAAATCTCTAAGTCTATCGTGGTAACTACAGGGTTTTAAACTAGGGATCATTCTAGTGGCCCTCCTTTGTACCTTTTCCAGGGCCTCTATATCAACCACCCTGTGAGGGGACTAAAACTAGACACAACATTCCAAATCTGGCCTAACCAGGATCTTATACAAGGACACAATGATTCTTTTTATTTTATACTGGATCATCATCGCTAGATACCCTAGTACTCCTATTTCCGTTTGCAATAACCTCGTGGCACTGATCGTGTGTAGCTTCAGAATCTCAACCTCCTCCGAAAGCACCCAAAAGGGCAATGGCCCAATATTGCAAGACCCTTCTTTATGTAGGCAGGACCACTGATATCTTCCAGACCCAGCTACACCTAAGGGACAATCGGTAAGTTACCATGACCACCCAAACAGCGCATTTTTCCCAAGATTGTGCAGAACTGTATCAACAAGCCGAAAAAGGGTAACTTTGAAGGTATGAGGCGTGAATTGGCTAGGATAGAGTGGCGAATGATACTTAAGGGGTTGACAGTGGATGGGCAATGGCAGACATTTAGAGACCGCATGAATGAACTACAACAATTGTACATCCCCGTCTGGCGTAAAAATAAAAAAAGGAAAGGTGGCTCAACCGTGGCTATCAAGGGAAATCAGGGATAGTATTAAAGCCAAGGAAGTGGCATACAAATTGGCCAGAAATAGCAGCGAACCCGGGGTCTGGGAGAAATTTAGAACTCAGCAGAGGAGGACAAAGGGTTTGATTAGGGCAGGGAAAATAGAGTACGAGAGGAAGCTTGCATGGAACATTAAGACGGACTGCAAAAGCTTCTATAGATATGTGAAGAGAAAAAGGTTAGTAAAGACAAACGTAGGTCCCCTGCAGTCAGAATCAGGGGAAGTCATAACGGGGAACAAAGAAATGGCAGACCAATTGAACAAGTACTTTGGTTCAGTATTCACTAAGGAGGACACAAACAACCTTCCGGATATAAAAGGGGTCACAGGGTCTAGTAAGGAGGAGGAACTGAGGGAAATCCTTATTAGTCAGGAAATTGTGTTGGGGAAATTGATGGGATTGAAGGCCGATAAATCCCCAGGGCCTGATGGACTGCATCCCAGAGTACTTAAGGAGGTGACCTTGGAAATAGCGGATGCATTAACAGTCATTTTCCAACATTCCATAGACTCTGGATCAGTTCCTATGGAGTGGAGGGTAGCCAATGAGACCCCACTTTTTAAAAAAGGAGGGAGAGAAAACAGGGAATTATAGACCGGTCAGCCCGACATCGGTAGTGGGTAAAATGATGGAATCAATTATTAAGGATATTATAGCAGCGCATTTGGAAAGAGGTGACATGATAGGTCCAAGTCAGCATGGATTTGTGAAAGGGAAATCATGCTTGACAAATCTTCTGGAATTTTTTGAGGATGTTTCCAGTAGAGTGGGACAAGGGAGAACCAGTTGATGTGGTGTATTTGGACTTTCAGAAGGCTTGCGACAAGGTCCCACGCAAGAGATTAATGTGCAAAGTTAAAGCACATGGGATTGGAGGTAGTGTGCTGACGTGGATTGAGAGCTGGTTGTCAGACAGGAAGCAAAGAGTAGGAGTAAATGGATACTTTTCAGAATGGCAGGCAGTGACTAGTGGGGTACCACAAGGTTCTGTGCTGGGGCCCCAGCTGTTTACATTGTATATTAATGATTTAGACGAGGGGATTAAATGTCGTATCTCCAAATTTGCGGATGACACTAAACTGGGTTGCAGTGTGAGCTGCGAGGAGGATGCTATGAGGCTGCAGAGTGACTTGGATAGGTTAGGTGAGTGGGCAAATGCATGACAGATGAAGTATAACGTGGATAAATGTGAGGTTATCCACTTTGGTGGTAAAAAGAGAGAGACAGACTATTATCTGAATGGTGACAGATTAGGAAAAGTGGAGGTGTGTTGGATCTCTTAATTTCCAATGAAATACGAACTCCGATGGTAGTTTTAACTTTTTAATCTTGGCAGAGAGCAACAAACTGCTGGCTGATTGCCAGTTCCTTTTTCTTACTGAAACCACATGGTCAAAATGGCTGTATTTATGCCTGGATCAATTTACAGAAAAGAACTCGCCTTCTTTGACCTTATTGGCTCACTACCCAAGGGTCCTAAAATGTCAAGTTGATTGATGCCTTAATGCAACATGCTGAAATGCATGTAGCATCTCTGACTTGTTGTCTGTGAATTTTCACAGCCTGTCTAAATGCAGCCTGTTTGAATTCTCTATCAAGGTGCAACGAGACCTGGGTGTCATGGTACATCAGTCATTGAAGGTTAGCATGCAGGTACAGCAGGCGGTTAAGAAAGCAAATGGCATGTTGGCCTTCATAGCAAAGGGATTTGAGTACAGGGGCAGGGAGGTGTTACTACAGTTGTACAGGGCCTTGGTGAGGCCACACCTGGAGTATTGTGTACAGTTTTGGTCTCCTAACTTGAGGAAGGACATTCTTGCTATTGATGGAGTGCAGCGAAGGTTCACCATACTGATTCCCGGGATGGCGGGACTAGCATATCAAGAAAGACTGGTTCAACTGGGCTTGTATTCACTGGAGTTCAGAAGAATGAGAGGAGAAACGTTTAAAATTCTGACGGGTTTAGACAGGTTAGATGCAGGAAGAATGTTCCCAATGTTGGGGAAGTCCAGAACCAGGGGACACAGTCTAAGGATAAGGGGTAAGCCATTTAGGACCGAGATAAGGAGAAACTTCTTCACCCAGAGAGTAGTGAACCTGTGGAATTCTCTACCACAGAAAGTTGTTGAGGCCAATTCACTAAATATATTCAAAAAGGAGTTAGATGTAGTCCTTACTATGAGGGGGATCAAGGGTTATGGCGAGAAAGCAGGAATGGGGTACTGAAGTTGCATGTTCAGCCATGAACTCCTTGAATGGCGGTACAGGCTCGAAGGGCCGAATGGCCTACTCCTGCACCTATTTTCTATGTTTCTATGTAGTCTCCTGTAAGTACCCTGTGACAAAACTGCAAAAAGACTTCAGAAAAACGACATTATATACACAGCTTGTTAAATTTTAGTTGAATAGTTTTCAAAAATTACTGCTTCCCCAAGGGCCTGTTTTCAATTTATTTTAAATATAAAATTTCACTATAAGGATGCACATCCCCAATGTAGTCAGTTCACCAGCTCCTCTTTGGAATCCCCATCCAGTCAGGCTCAGTAATGATAGTAACAGATAATACTGACACGATCTATAAACAATGCACTGCTGTGAAAACGAGGTCAATCTGTAACTGAGCAGGAGTGTACAGCTGCAAAGTACTTAGCTGCTGCCCTCAAAATAAATAATAATCCTTGTGGAGCAGCAAATGCAGGTTTCTACATACCTTATGAAAGGTGGTTACAATTATTTTTAAAATGGGGGTTTAGGTTGTGTATTGCCTGTGACAGCATCACCATTTTATTTATTCTGCTGCTAACTACTCACAGTTATGACAAGCCTTGAATTGATCGTCAGCAATGTTGTTGCACAAATACTTACTGCGCATATCGAATTACTGTCTCCACTATTGTAACTAAGGCATTAGCCTATTTAAAACAAACATATTAAGCATTTGCACAGTAACACTGTCGTTTCCAGGCTGCTCCTTATAATACTGTACCACCTGGACATGTTTCTTTTCTGGAAAACCAGCAGAAACAAGTCAGATTGTTGATAGCTTTTGGAAATCCATTAAAAAAAAATTGTTTAAATTATGAGAAGTACAGTTTGAAATGCAAATGCTTTGAGGCTATCCATTCATTTTAACATTAATGCAATCATATATGGCTTAGAGCAAAGGAAGGGCCTATGTCCCACCCACACTTGAAAAATGTAATTGGTTTGTCCCTTTCTTTCTATTCCACACTTAGTTCTGCCCAATTTAACCATGTAGTAACACCACACCCTACCTCATGGAAAAACTAGAAGCTAATGATATTTCAATTAAGACATATAACAGAATAAAACATGCTGAATGCAAGTAAAAGACTCATTTATTCCTGGTGCCCAAGTGATGTTGATACACAGCTCTAAGTGCGCTACAGTTGTGTACTGTGAAACTAAACTACAGAACCAGTGGGAAGCTGTTCAACCTTCGCCGTCTCCAGGCCAGGTCCAGACCACTCCAACCTCTGTCATCAAGCTACAGTACGGTCCCGGCGTCTGTGCACACAGAGGTTGAACTCCAGGGCATAGTCGACGTATTTACCGAGGTGTATGAAAGCATGGGCCTTACGCTAAACATCAGTAAGGCAAAGGTCCTCCACCAGTCTGTCCTCGCCGCACAGCACTGCCCCCCAGACATCAAGATCCACGGCGCTGCACTTGACAACGTGAACCACTTCCCCTATCTCGGGAGCCTCCTATCAACAAGAGTAGGCATTGACGGCGCGAGCCAACACCGCCTCCAATGCGCCAGTGCAGCCTTCGGCCGCCTGAGGAAAAGAGTGTTTGAAGACCAGGCTCTCAAAACTGTCACCAAGCTCATGGTCTACAGGACCGTAGTAATACCCACCCCTCCTGTATGGCTCAAAGACATGGACCATGTACAGTAGACACCTCAAGTTGCTGGAGAAATACCACCAGCGACGTCTCCGCAAGATCCTACAAATCCCCTGGGAGGGCAGACGCACCAACATTAGCGTCCTCGTCCAGGCCAACATCCGCAGCAATGAAGCACTGACCACACTTGATCAGCTCCGCTGGGCAGGCCACATTGTTCGCATGCCAGACACGAGACTCCCAAAGCAAACGCTCTACTTGGAACTCATCCACAGCAAACGAGCCAAAGGCAGGCAGAGGAAACGTTACAAGGACACCCTCAAAGCCTCCCTGATAAAGTGCAACATCCCCACTGGCATCTGGGAGCCCCTGGCCAAAGACTTCCCTAAGTGGAGGAAGTGCATCCGGGAGGTCGCTGAGCTCCTCTCGAGTATCGTCGCCGAGAGCATGCAGAAATCAAGTCAAGCAGCAGGAGTGTGCGGCAAACCAGGCTCCCTGACCACCCTTCCCCTCAACCACTGTCTGTTCCACCTGTGACAGAGACTGTGGTTCTCGTATTGGACTGCACAGCCAACCTAAGAACTCATGTTAAAAGTGGAAGCAAGTCTTCCTCGATTTCGAGGGACTGCCTATGATGATGATGCATTAGTTGGAATCCAGGTCCAAATCACTGTTTTGTTGCTTGCTTTTGCACGCAACTCTGGATATTCCTCATTGCTGTTTTAGATCTTTTAATAATGGGACCTGAATTCATTGCTCAACATCAGGTTTGTACTACGCTCTGCACTGTCCAGGGAGTAATTTTAACTTTTGCCGTTAGTATAAAACAGACAATATCAATTGGCCGCCCGATTTTTCTTTACATAAAGTCAATGAGAAAGAAAATCAGGTGGGGTGTATAATGGGTGGCCAAACCAATATCACCTGTTTTACACTATCAGCAAAAGTTAAAATTACCCCCTCACTCTTTGTGAACGATATCATTGCTTATATTCATAACATTTACACATTTGCAAGAGGCTTTATTGTACAACTCACCTCTCTTTGTTGGATTTGTCTAGTTTCACTTCTCCCTGGTCGTGAATCACCATGAGTGGTCTCATCTGTCTCCATTTGATCAGCATCCAGTTCCAGAGCTTCCAATTTCTCTATTACAGTGAAACGCCTGAGAGATCAGATTGAAAAAAAATAAGTTCCACTCCAAAACTTTGCTCCATAAATGCATCCTACAGCACGTACCAGAAAATGCACGCAATAAACCTGGCAACTCAAAGGTGACTTGTAGCAGCGGGTAGTTTTTAAAACCGGTATGTGACTCCCCGGTGGTTTAACCATAAATGTACCATGTGATGTGTTACTTAGCCATGCATACCAGGAGGTTTCCAGGCTCGATCTCTGACCTGTGCTGAGTAAGGAGAACTCAATCATGCAGCAGTGTAGGTGCTAAAATTGACCTCAGCATTTCTGGGTTAGAGATAAAGAGTGACGTGGTGTCTAAATAGAACCTTTCGCATCTTCAGTGTGTTACAAAGTACTTCATAGCATGTATTATGTTTGAGTGGAAGCAAGCGCAGAAGCTAATTTGTACAAGTGAGTTCCTACAAACAGCGAGAGAGATAAATAAGAACATAAGATAACATAAGAAACAGGAGGAGTAGTAGGCCATTTGGCCCCTTGAGCCTGCTCCGCCATTCAATAAGATCATGGCTGATCTGATCATGGATTCAGCTCCACTTCCCTGCCCGCTTCCCATAACCCTTTACTCCCTTATCGCTCAAAAATCTGTCTATCTCCGCCTTAAATATATTCAATGACACAGCCTCCACAGCTCTCTGGGGCAGAGAAATCCATAGATTTACAACCCTCAGAGAAATGACCAGTTAATCTGTGTTTAAGAGGTGTTGGTTGAGGAATATTGACCAGGACACTGGGAGAACCTCCTACTCTTCGAAAAAAATGCCATGGAATCTTTTACATCTACCTGAACAGGTGAGGAGGAGAGAAATGTCTCTCTGGGTTTCTGTTACTGATTGCTACTGTAAAAGTATTAAGTTTTGGCACCTGTGGAACAGTACCTCAGCATGAGCCATCATCTTGAAAATGGAAGAAAAAGGGAGAAAACACTTAAGGAACATGGGGGCATAATCTTAAAATTAGAGCTAGGCCATTCAGGGCTGATATCAGGAAGCACTTCTGCGCACACAAAGGGTAGTGGACATTTGGAATGCTTTCCCTCAAAAAATTTTTGGAGCTGGGTCAACTGAAAATGTCAAAACTGAGTGATAATACCTTTGCCGAACAAAAATCCAAGGGTGAGGGTACCAAGCCAGGAGTTAAGATACATATCAGCCATGATCTAATTAAATAATAGAACAGGCACGAGGAGCTGAATGGCCCACTCCTGTTCCTATGTTCCATAGGCTTTTTCAAAGTATACACTGCTTTATACAAGACTTACTAAACAGACATGGGGCACAATTTGAAAATAAATGTTACATATGAAATGCAACTAAGATGATGCACACAATTTAAAAAATTACATTTTCAGTGTTTTTGGACTAAACTATTTTCACTTATTACCCATTATATTTAGTACAAAAGCACACTTACTCATAACATAAAACAGCACACATTATGTTGAAATATAAATGCCATATCTATAAAGTAAGTTGCACTCTGACTCCACTAGAGTTTCGACTCTAGATAGGAGTAAATCACATAGCTGATACAAGATGGGCCTGAGGCCCAGTACACTGATGCACTGAGACACAGAAGGGGAGGAGTCCTTTCTTTGAGATCCCAATTCCAAGAGAACTACCCAAATGGAATAACTTTTCCCAACTGGGAAGGAAAGTCAAATGTGGCATACTTCTGTTTCCAGCGCAGTGTGTATTTCAAGATAAATACAGAAAGGTTACATTGCATGATCGTGCAATATATTTTAATTATTTCAAAAAGCAGAACCTGAAAATGGGAATAAAAGGAAAAGTGCAATTCAATCAATACATTTGTTATGTTTGAATGTTCCTTAAAGATTATCTTGGCAGACTCAACACTTGAACATATTTTAGTCAAAGTCTTTTTCTCGACTGAATAAGCCTCGGGTCTACAACCTTCTCTCAAGGTTTTATCTCACATTAGATTACAGTTTTTAAAAATAGCCTTCTTTGGGGTGCGGTGACCTCCTTTCAGAAAAGCCATGTAGACCACAAATAAATGTTACTGCTTTACAGTGAAAATGGAAAAAAAAGTAGCCTCAGTAGTATAGGAATCACAGTCTTCCTTTTACTGGGATAGACCACATTACGCAATGAGTTACATGGTAATTGTTTAGTTTCAATTGAAGGAGACCGATGCACCAGCTCCCTGCATTTACACTGTTAAATCTGACACTCTTGCCCTCGAGGAAAAATTGGCGACCAATATTTTTATACATCTATGATTATATCTCCAGGAAAAGAGTCATATTCAGCAATGTAAACAAGGGGAGCTGGTACCTGGGCACTGGTCTCCTGTGAACCACATTAAACAAAAGTATAAAAACTTTATGTGGCTATCACATAGCATTGAATCATAAAAAGACTGCTGTCATATACTTTGATTATTGCACCCAAGACCCTTTTATAAAGCAGGCTACAATTCAGATTTATTAAGTGTTTAATCTTTTGTCTGAAGAATAAGCTCACCTTTGTTGATTCTGGCTACGAAACAGAATTGCCCTACATTTTATTTTATTCAATTCTAAATCACTTCCCAAATGAACTAACCTGGGGAAAGGGAAGGAAGCAGTAACTATCAGGCTCCAGTTTTGTGTTTCAGAACTGTATAAGAATGAGTAGACCTACCACTAATAACATTGCATTTATATACGCCTTTAACATTGAAAAAATATTCCAAGGCATTTCACAGAAGCGTCATCAGACAAAAATCGACAGTGCAAAAGGAGGAGATATTAGAATGGCTAAAAGCTTGGTCAGAGGTAGGATTTAAGGAAGATCTTAAAGCAGAAACGGAAGGTCATGAGGCGGAAAGGTTTAGGAAAGGAATTATAGAGCTTAGGAAAAGACAGCTAAATGCAGTCACCAGTGATGGGGTGAAGGGACTGGGAGATGCACAAGACACCAGAGTTGAAGCAAATCAGAGTTCTTGGAAGGTTGTAGCGCTAGAAAATATTTGGGATATGGAAGAGCAAGGCCATGAAGGGATGTGAAAACAAGGAGAATTTTACATTTGAGGATCCAATGTAGGGCTGCGAGTACAGAGGTAATGGGTGAGCAGGACTGGAATGTGGCTCATCCAGGACTGGATGTCGGACAAGCAAGCTAACAACGCAGAGGTAGTGGAGGGGTCGAAAGAGGTAGATCTGGGTAACATCAACATACATGTGGAACCTGACTGTATATCTTCAGATGTCGGTAGCATGTAGATGAGGAGGAGGGTGCCAAAGATAATCCTAGGGAGATTCCGGAGGCAATGGCACAAGGGCGAGTTGAGCAGCCATTGCTGGAGATGCTCTGAATTGGAGCGTTAAGAGTGGAACCAAGCGGAGATAGTCCCAGTGATCGGGACAATGGAGGAGAGGCCTTGGAGGAGGACTGTGTGGTGAACCACATTAACGGTTGCAGAGAGGTCGAGGACAACAAGGAGGTATACTGCACTATGGTCACTGTCACACAGGATGTAATTTGTGATATTGATTAGTGCCGTTTCAGTGCTGTGGCAGGGACGTAAACCTTTTTTAAATTCATTCCTTGGATGTGGGCGTCACTGGCTAAGCCATTTATTGCCCATTCCAATTGCCCTCGGTAAGGTGGTGGTGAGCCACCTTCTTGAACCGCTGCAGTCCACGTGGTGAAGGTAGTTCCACAGTGCTGTTACGGAGGGAGTTCCAAGATTTTGACCCAGTGACAATGAAGCAACGGCATTATACTTCCAAGTCAGGATGGTGAGAGACTTGCAGGGGAACCTGCAGGTAATGGTGCTCCCATGCACCTCCTACCCTTATCCTTCTAGGTGGTAGAGGTCACGGATCAGGAGGTGCTGTCGAAGAAGCCTTGGCGAGTTGCTGCAGTGCATCTCTGTAGATGGAGGGGGTGAATGTTTAAGGTGGTGGATGGGTTGTCAATCAAGTGGGTTGCTTTGCCCTGGATGGTGTCGGGATTCGAGTGTTGTTGGAGCTGCACTCATCCAGGGAATGGAGAGTATTCCATCAAACTCCTGACTTGTGCCATGTAGATGATGGAAAGGCTTTGAGGAGTCAGGAGGCGAGACACTCACTGCAGAATACCCAGCCTCTGAACTGCTCTTGTATCCACAGTATGTGTGTGGCTGGTCCAGTTAAGTTTCTGGTCAATGGTGACCCCCAGGTAGGATGTTGAAACCTGATTGGAGAGATTCAAACCTGGAGCTGCGGGAAATTTGGGCAGTGTTTGAGAGGCAGCAAGACGTTCAAGGACTTTAAAGAAGAAAGGAAGATTGCAGATGGGGTAGTAGCTTGCAAAGAGCGGGTTGAGGATGAGATTTTTGAGAAGACGGGAGTGTGATGATGGTTTTGAAAGGGAGGGTGACAGTACTTAACGAGAGTTTGTTAAGTACTTAACGACATTTACAATGTTGGCTAGCACGTCATCAGTTCCTGCCAGGCTCGACACCATGAATATGCAACAGCTCTTACAGAAAACAAATACAAACTTCAAAATTACTGTGTCTTTGTAAATTGATGTTTACATTTTTTCATTAGCAATTGCTTTGCAATCAAAATATTGTGGAGCATTTACAGATTTAACAAGAATCTGCAACTTGGTTACAATGCCATATTTAATTAATCTCCTACCATAATATTTTCCCAACGGCCTCTCTAAGGGAAAACAGTGGCCTCAAGGCAGCCCCACATCCCTTTTGTTTGCCAAACAGACCCACACTTGTCAAATGTCACATGTCCTATTTTCGTGATCTTTCCCACTGCAAATCAGCATTTGCACGTAACCAAACTAAAACAGGATACCACTAAAATAGCAGGGAAACTAATCTCCAGTCCTCTTAAGGAAACCAAAATTCTGCAGATGCAAGCCTCAGACTGCTCCTGCACCCTCTCCAAAAAATTAGGGACCTATTAGAACACAACCCCTGGAATAGAAAACTATTGTCCAACTCTGCAGTATTGTCAATTTCAACTAAAACTCTCAAAATGTACATTAAATTAACTGGATAAAAACCATACTCTATATTGAACCTCTATGCAATTGTTTTTTTTTCAATTACCAGAGAAATACTGATGGCTGGAAGTAGGGTGATCACCTGCCTGATTTTGAACTGGACAGTTGAGGTAATTCTAAGAAATGGAAACCAGTCAGAAAAGTAACACTTGTTTTATAAAAATACCCAGCACGTGTCAGTGGACAGTTTTGCTGGTGCTCAATCAGCCCCCATTTCATATAGCTTTCTGTCCGGTTAGGATCGTAGAAGCCTTGGCTGGATGGCCTCTATGGATAATGAGGCAATATGACGACTACTTTCAGCACTTTGAATGCAAATGCTTTAACCCATTTAGTGCAAACAAAGGCTTTGTAAAGTTACATGGTGCTTATATATTGCCCAGTTGTTTCCCTACTGCTTATGGATAGTGACCTTTATGCATTTCTCTCCCCTTTTATCTTGTAAGGCTGGGTGCTGCTGGGCTCCATTGCGGAATGAAAAACACAGTTGCTCCATCAGTGGAAATATGGAGGACCAGCTGCCATGTTTACTTCACTCAAACCAGCTCCTTTAATTTGATGGCACAATTGTAGACCCACATATTTGCTCATCAGCTACACTATAACATAACAGTGGCTGCAAACTACAGAGTGAACCTGCTCTATATCTCTACTTCCAATACATTAGTGGCATTCAAAACATACATATACACATGACACAAACCTGGATTGCCCCATCATGTTACCTTCATGCTGACATTCACCCATTCATTATAATACAAATATAACCCACACTGTTTAAGGTGGGAGAGAGAAAACTGGGAACTATAGGCCAGTTAACCAGACATCAGTAGTAGGGAAAATGCTAGAATCTATTATTAAGGACATTGCAACAGGACACTTGGAAAAATC
This sequence comes from Pristiophorus japonicus, assembly GCF_044704955.1. Lineage (NCBI taxonomy): Eukaryota > Metazoa > Chordata > Chondrichthyes > Pristiophoridae > Pristiophorus > Pristiophorus japonicus. Next base: position 82,869,643 of record NC_091992.1, read on the forward strand.
ACAATATGATTAAGCAGAGTCAACACTGCTTTATGAAAGAGAAATTGTGTTTGACAAATCTAAGTTTTTTTGAGGGTGTAACTAGCAGCATAGATAAGGGGGAACCAGTGGATGCAGTATATTGGTATTTTAGCACAGACTGAGGATTGGTTAACGGACAGGCTCCCACAATTAGACTCAAAAGAATAGAAAAGAGCTTATTCTCTTTTTCAATGTTTTAAATGTTTTAATAGATTCTTCCTCTCACTGGGAGCTTGCAATACAAAGTGAAAACAAATGTCCCTGTATGGAGTCTGCTATTGTTTAAGATCTGACTTCATTGCTTCTGCAACATGTCAGGCTTGGCAGAGCTTGTCTTCAATTGCTTCAGAGATTGCTCTTAATAAAAAGATCGTGTAGGACTTTGATCATTTTTTGGATAAGGTTATTCAGGCAGTTTTACACGTGGAAAGGTTTTGGTCTCCCTCCTCGAAATTACTATTAGGACAAACCACTTATTTTTACAAACTTTCGTCCTACTTCTCAAAAAAGGAGCTGCAAAAAACCTAACCCTACATAATATATTAACCATTGCTTAATGTTTTATTGTAACAAAGTTTAACTGTACTTTGAACAACTTCGTTATTTTGACTATACATAAAATATTGGCTGCCCACAGTAAACCAGACTAAAAAAATGACTGTCTTTAAAAAAAAAAGTGACTACAACACTTGAAATACAACAATACGACAGATAGGCTATCTATGGCTAGCTATGGCTCCGTAGGTAGAAAACCAAGATCCACGGCACGGCCTTGGATAACGTGGACCACTTTCCATACCTCGGGAGCCTATTATCAACAAGGGCAGACATTAACGACGAGATTCAACACCGCCTCCAGTGCGCCAGCACAGCCTTTGGCCACCTGAGGAAAAGAGTGTTTGAAGATCAGGCCCTCAAATTTGCCACCAGGTTCATGGTCTACAGGGCTGCAGTGATACCCGCCCTCCTGTATGGCTCAAAGACGTGGACCATATACAGTAGACACCTCAAATCGCTGGAGAAATACCACCAACACTGTCTCCGCAAGATCCTGCGAATCCCCTGGGAGGAAAGACGCACCGTCAGTGTTCCCGATCAGGCTAACATCCCCAACATCGAAGCACTGACCACACTCAACCAGCTCCACTGGCGGGCCACATTATTCGCGTGCCTGACACAAGACTCCCAAAGCAAGCGCTCTACTTGGAACTCTTACATGGCAAGTGAGCCCAAGGTAGGCAGAGGAAACGTTTCAAGGACACCCTCAAAGCCTCCTTGATAAAGTGCAACATCCCCACCAACACCTGGCCAAAGACTGCCCTAAGTGGAGGAAGTGCATCCGGGAGGGCGCTGAGCACCTCGAGTCTCATCGCCGAGAGCACGCAGAAACCAAGTGCAGGCAACGGAAGGAACGTGTCGCAAACCAGTCCCACCCACCCTTTCCTTCAATGACTGTCTGTCCCACCTGCGGCAGAGACTGTAATTCCCGTATTGGATTGTTCAGTCACATTAGAGTGGAAGCAAGTCTTCCTCGATTTCAAGGGACTACCTATGATGATGGCTCAGTAGGTAGAAAACTCACCTCGAAGTCAAAAGACAGTGGGTTCAAGTCCCACTCCAGGGACTTGAGCATATAAATCTATGCTGACACACGAGTGCAGTGCTGAGGGAGCGTGCACTGTCGGAGGTGCCGTCTTTCGGGTGAGACATTAAACCAAGGCTCCGTCTGCCCTCTCAGGTGGACGCAAGAGATCCCATGGCACTATTTTGAAGTAGTGCAGGGGAGTTATCCCTGGTGTCCTTGCCAATATTTATCCCTCAATCAAGATAACAAAAACCAGATTATCTGGTCATTATCACATTGCTGTTTGTGGGAGCTTGCTGTGCGCAAGTTGGCTGCTGCATTTCCCACATTACAACAGTAACTACACTCCAAAAGTACTTAATTAGCTGTAAAGCGCTTTGAGACGTCCAGTGGTCGTGAATGGCGCTATATAAATTCAAGTCTTTCTTTCATGCTGACTAATTAAAACTGATAATACAGTATCACAATGTGACATTCTTAGCATTTAAAAAAATTATCTAAATTTGTAGCGTTGATTCTATTAAGTTAACAAAGAATGTGTCATGTTGCCAGTTATCTGCCTACTTGGACATTATTTTATCTCTCATCACTGCAGGTAGTGCTGCTACTGAGGAATGAAAACACACCATCTCAATAATAAAAAAAAAACTGATTAGCAGCATAAACTTTCACTTAGGTTTCAATAAAATGCTTCCTAGGTAACAAACGCATATATAATTGCTACTTCTGCCTTATTACTTTTGCGTGATCAAAGGACATCTGCTGCTGCTAGGAAATCTATAAATGAAGTGCATCCAGAATAGGTGCAATTCAATACAAAAATAACAAAATGATTCATCTGATTAAAATACAGCAGCAATTTAAACATGTCACCAAACCCAGCACTTCAGCATGCTATTGAAATGGACAATAATAGTTAAGGAACCGTTTTCATTAGTTTAGTAACATGCTGGCTTCCAACACATGGGCCTTGTGCAGCCAACTGCAGCTCCATAATATTTGCCCAAGTTGCTCAGGCCAGCAAAAGAGATGATACTTTATTTTAAAAAAGCCTTTTTGGGGTTGCCTCCAGCATTGAGACTTGCACGGCAGCAACCAGTGACACTAGCATGTCAAAGTCCATTTTAAATGCAGCTTATATGATACTGTCAAACATTGAAAAATATAAAGAAGGAAGCTGTTGCCCCCAGGTACTCTGCCTCAGATCTCATTGCAGGTTACTGTGCCAATGTTGGCTAAAGGAGCAGAAATAAACATAAATGGATACAGTGCCCATCTGTAACCACTCTCCTATATACTACATGTTATCAGTTGCTGCAATCAATGAGCTTTGCTGATTGCATCCTGACCAAATGAGCACTTCCTGAACCCCTGACTAAATTAGCCGAAGTGCAGGATTGTTTCATACGTAAAAGCATATGCTTTGCAATTTACATGTGGAGAACACAAAAACTAATGAAATCAATTTTGTAAAGGTTTTATGCAAGCATATGGACCCGTGTCTATATGTGCATGTCATTACACAGAATCAAAAAGTGCAAGACCAAATCAGATCACTCAGATGTGCATGTGAGAGATGAGATAGAGAGATAGTATTTTTAAAGTGTAGTCACCATTGTAATGTAGGAAATGCAGCAGTCATCATCATCATAGGCAGTTCCTCGAAACGAGGATGACTTGCTTCCACGCCAAAAAAGGATGAGTTCACAGGTGTTTCAATGAAGGACCCAAACTATATCCTCAAGGGTGGAAGATGCGGCAGTAAGCTCCTACCAACAGCAATGTGATAACCAGATAATCTGTTTTTATGTTGGTTAAGGGTTAAATATTGACCAGGACACCGGGGATAACTCTCTTGCTCTTCTTTGAAATAGTACCATGGGATCTTTTACATCCACCTGAGGGGGCAGACGGTGCCTCGGTTTAACGTCTCATCCGAAAGACGGCACTCCTTCAGTACTGCACTGAAGGGTCAGCTTGGGCTTTTGTGCTCAAATGGGACTTGAACCCACAACATTTTGACTCAGAGGGGCGGGTGTTACCCACTAAGCCACAGCTGACACTTCAGAAGTGTCCCTCAAGTAGCCAGTGAATAAATTACTACAGTGTTTGTTTTTTGGTGGCATTGGTTGAGGCAGGGAAGAATGTTGGCCCAGCTTTTTCTCTGGGAGAGTGCAATAGGATCTTTATCAGCCACCTTAACTCGTAGACAGGGCCTCAGTTTAACATCCCATTGAAAGGACAACACCTCAGACAGTACTTGCCAATTTCTGCAGAGGAATGTGAACCTGAATTATGCACTTAAATGCTGGTATGGAGCTTAAACCAACAACTTCTGACTTAGAAATAAGAGTACAGGTACTATCACCTGAGCCAAGTTGACACACAAATGTATTCAAAACCATCTATACACATGGAGTTTCTCGTTCATGTTGCTAAAACCAGCTTGTTTATACTGCAAGACATTTTTTCCCCAATAGGATCAAAGGTAAAATCCTGACCAACGGATCCACCACAAACCTATTCCACGTTCGGACCAGGGTCAATTCACATGTGCAACTATCCAGTATCAATGGCAAGGGAAGCCTCAAGTTATCAGCAATCAGCATGTATCAAAAAGGTGAATTCCATTTATTCTGATTCCTCCAAGTTCATTGAGCTTAAAATGACAAACGAGCCAAAATGTCAATTTTTGTGATGTAGCTGCCCTTTGCGACCATGAACAAGGTAGAATACAATTAATAGAACATTGCACTTTGAAGTTATTTTATTTACTGAGCTTTAATCTTCTGTTACTACCAAAGATTCCAAGCCTTCCTTGGTAAAATCTGAGTCAATGATAGAGCTTTCGAAGCATTACTTCAGACTCAAATGTAAAAATCAACCCAGACACCAGTCTGAGTTAAAAGCAAAAAGCAGGTATAAGTTTGAGCACACAGATGCTGAAACAATGGCCTCAATTTTGGCCGAGCCCATTTTTCGGTGCACTTACCGGAGTTGTGACGCTTATTTACGTGCCGAGATGCGCCATCCCTCTCCCCGCCCCCCCCCCCCCCCGCCTCTCTGTTGAATTTTGAATTTTAGCCGATCAGTTCCATCGCTCCCGCCCCGAGTCCAGGCCGATTGGCCTCCCGTTGCTTTGTCCCGCCCCTAGCCCAGGCCGAATGGCCTCCCATTGCTTTGTCCCGCGCCTAGCCCAGGCCGAGTGGCCTCCCATTGCTTTGTCCCGCGCCTAGCCCAGGCCGAGTGGCCTCCCATTGCTTTGTCCCGCACCTAGCCCAGGCCGAGTGGCCTCCCGTTGCTTTGTCCCGCCCCTAGCCCAGGCCGAGTGGCCTCCCGTTGCTTTGTCCTGCCCCTAGCCCAGGCCGAGTGGCCTCCCGGTGCGTTATCTGCCCCAAGTGCAGGCCGAGTGGCCTCCCGGTGCGTTGTCTGCCCTTAGCCCAGGCCGAGTGGCCTCCCGATGAGTTGTCCCGCCCCTAGCCCAGGCCGAGTGGCCTGCCGGTGCGTTGCCCCGCCCCTAGCCCAGGCAGAGTGGCCTCCCGCACCAGCCCGCTGCCTTCCCGGGCTGAGTGCAGAAAGCTGCATTGCATTTTAAAAATGAAGGTGGGAATTTAATTTTTTATTTCTTATTATTTGAAATGTGCGAAGGAAGGATGGCTGTTCCCTAAGCTTGGTTGATTCAGGTCCATGTCCTCTCCGCTTCCCGCCCCTATCCCAGGCCGAATGGCCTCCAATGTACCTACCTGCGCGATTTCTTTAACTCTCCGCAAGGGTTTTCTGAAGTGGCCACATACGCTGGCCTAAGTAGAAATGGAGTAACTATTAGCTGGCCAAAGTTGCCTAAATGGGCAGAACTGGCGTAGGTGGCTGGTAACGCCCCCTTTTGAGGAAAAAAAAACAAACCTAAAAAAATTCTAACTAACTCAGTTACGCTGGTGCAAATTGATTGGGGAAAATGGGGATTTTTAAGTTACGCATGAAAAACAAAGTTACTCCAAAAAAAAGAGTAACTCCTGGCCAAAATTGAGCCCAATATTGCTAGATTTCTAAACAACGGAAAATACAGGCTATGACACTGACCTATGACACTCGGCAGCAGTCATTATTCCTGATTGGTCAGGAGTTATTTATATTGTAATGTATAAGCCACTGATCAGATACACATTTAAAGTAGATGGAATCAATAATTTGTTTGTTTCTATGAGTGTTGAGAAAACATGACCAACAGAATAAGACTACAAGTTCCAACACTAAAGAGTATCTTCAGTTTCAAATCACTATAAAGTTTTAGTTCCCTAAATTATTTACAAGTTCCAGTGTAATGTTTACACATTGTATTTTGAAGCCTCCAGAGACATTACACTATAATAAAAGGTGGACGTGTGCCATGTTGCAAGCATTCATATGTATGTAACTGAGTGATTCACATGATGTCAACGATATAGAATGCAGTTTTTGTGTGTTGGAACTGGTTATGTGGTTGGTATGTAGCTATAACAGAAATATTTACAAACTTCCCGGCTTTAGAATCCAACAAGCATAAATTATAGCAGCTCATTAAAAAAAAACTTGTGCATTCTTTGCACAACAAGCATAAATTAAACCAAGAGTGTCTGGGGTGATTTAAAACTACTTAAACGGATTATGAGTTATACATCTAATGACTGCGTCGATATGGCTTTATTGGACTTCTTCGTTTTCCTCAAACAATTTACAGGTTTATGTATCAATGGGCCAAATCTTGCTTGAGCGGGGCATCTCTGTGTGCGACACTTTTTCCTGAATCCTTCAACTCGAATGTAATTTGCGTCGTAACTTACCGGAATTAATTACGGCACGTAGAGGACAATGGGGCATTGGGGGCCAGCAGTGTAGCTCCTTAACCGATGAAATTTAAAGATTGAGAAAGATACAGAGGGATGACTGAGGTGGTGTGTGAATTAGAGTGGGTGAGTTAGGCAAACGGCAGATCGACCAGCAAATTCTGGAGATTTGCGACTCACAGCGTATCTCTTCATCTCCTGAACTTGCTGGCCAGTTTGTGTCTTAAAAATAGCATGCGGTGTGAAGTCGCCATTATTTTTCTAGGAAGATTTGCCCTAATGTATCATAATTAAAATTGAACAGCTTTGAAAGTGAAGAGAGATTTATCAAAAATGTGTTAACTGAAAGAAAGGCAGACTTGCATTTATATAGCGCCTTTCATGCCCACCGGACATCTCAAAGCGCTTTACAGCCAATGAAGTACTTTTGGAGTGTAGCCATTGTTGTAATGTGGGAAGCGCAGCAGCCAACTTGCGCACAGCAAGCTCCCACAAACAGCATTGTGATAATGACCAGATAATCTGTTTTTTGTCATGTTGATTGAGGGATAAATATTGGCCAGGACACCGGGATAACTCCCCTGCTCTTCTTCGGAATAGTGCCATGGGATCTTTCACATCCACCTGAGACAGCAGATGGGACGGGGCCTTGCTTTAACATCTCATTCGAAAGACGGCACCTCCGACAGTGCAGCACTCCCTCAGCACTGCACTGGAGTGCCAGCCGTGATTTATGTGCACCTCCCACCCCACAGAGTTCCTGATCACCTCCCTCCCACGCCGGCTTCCTGACCATCTTCCCAAAGTTTCTGATCTTGTTCCCTTGAAACAGAGGAGGTTGAGGGGAAACCTCATTGGGGTGTATAAAATTATGAGGGGCCTAGATATAGCGGATAGAAAGGGCCTATTTCCATTAGCAGAGGGGTCAACAACCAAGGGGCATAAATTTAAAGTAATTGGGAGAAGGTTTAGAGGGGATTTGAGGGGACATTTCTTCATGCAGAGGGTTGCGGGGGTCTGGAACTCACTGCCTGAAAGTGTGGTAGAGGCAGAAACCCTCACCACATTTAAAAAGTACTCAGATGGACACTTGAAAAGTGCCGTAACCTGTAGGGTTACGGACCTAGAGCGAGAAAGTGGGATTAGGCTGGATAGCCTCTTGTTGGCCAGCATGGACACGATAGGTCGAAATGGCCTCCTTCCGTGCTGTAAACTTCTATGATTCCCCCTGTCCAAGTTCAAGTCCCTCCCCCGTATCCATGACCTTCTCTCTCTCTCGCTCCCTCCCCCCATAGATGAGGCATTATGTGGGGGTCACGGTCTGTTAACAAGTTTATTGGGTATGAAATGAATAGTGACAGTGCCGTGACTTCCAGATTTTGTCCAGTCCAAAGATGTCACTTGCCACACACGCGCCGAGCTTTCTGTGAAATCAACCACGTCGAGGGGGAGGAGAAGGAGAACGTGGTGCAGGTGTAAAGGGGGTGAGATTGGAAGGACACGATCTGTTTTACCATCTGGATCGCGTTCTCTATCTCCTCCCAGCTCTAGACCTCGCTCCTCCCCCCCCAGACCTCGATCATGTTCTTCCCCCATCCACACTGTGCTCTCCGTACTCTTTACCCCTCACCCAGAGTTCCTGACTTCATCTTTCACCCCCTCCGATTCTCTTGCTCTTGCCCCTCCGATTCTCTCGCTCTCTCTTCCCCCTCCGATTCTCTCTTCCCACTCCAATTTCCTCCCCACTCCCCTTCAATTTCCCCTCTGTCCCCCTCTCAATCCTCTGTGTTTCCCCAGCACAGCACAGATCCAGAACTCCAAGGGAGCTGAACAAAGCATGGCCCACGCTCCACTGCAGCTGTAACTGTGGGGTACTGAGCATGCGCGGCCCTCTGTGATAGTGTGCATGAGCGGAAGGGAGTTGGGTAACCATGTGCAAAAAGCGGCGGGGCCGGCCGCACACAAGGATACAAAAATGTTCCTGCAGATAATCACTGATTTTTTTTTTCACATGCCAGCTGTTGATGATTCTGCCATTCCCATTTACACTTCATCTAAAGACAAGGGATGAAGGTGCAAGGCAATAGGAGATGGTCCCATACCCATCTCCTTTTGCCTTGCACCTTCATCTTGTCTTTTAATCTCTTCTGCCTTCCAACCGATCACAGACCTTCCCTTTTGTTCTTTCCTCACCTTCCCTCTTTCCCTGCACCTGCACTTGCTTAAAAATCTGTTACATGTCTAACTTGTTCCAGTTCTGACGAAGGGTTATCGACTCAAAACATTAAATCTGTTTCTCTCTACACAGATGCTACCTGACCTGCTGAATGTTTCCAACATTTTCTGTTTTTATTTATGCCAAATCTACAGGTTGCTTTCTCACTACAACAACTTGAAATTTCTCCACTCAGGCATAATCAGTATATAACACGGGAAGAGGAAATGTTTTTGAAAGTACTTCAGTGTTATTATTTTCCTTCAGTGTGCATTTTGTTCTCAAATATACTTGTTACTCTAGCTCCATGACCAACAGATCAGCACAAGTCTTGTTTGTACTAAACTGGAATAGGCCACAATATACATGAACTTCAACCTCAAAGCACTTTCATTTCCCAACAGTCACAGAGCTAGAAATGGAAACAAGTTCTAACAAAAGAACAAAAGCGTGGCTGCAGTTGTCCTCAAGTTTGAATTTATTCTTCCTACAGGGATTATCCAAATAGCAGCCCAACCCATCTGAAGAAGTGAGAGTGGCAGCCATGATAAAACATTAAAAAAGCTGCTGTTGTACCACTGAACAGGTGGCATAAAATAGATTACAATTTTCCGTAAAAGAGGATTTAATTTCTATGGGTTTGTGACTTTGTATCTCAAAATAATGCTTCATTTGTAAATTATAAAGCATGGCTGATTACGGCAGTCTTTATGCATGAATACGAAGCTGAAATTCAATGCAATGAGTTTTCTAAATGCATCCGTAGCTACCTAAACATTAACGAGAGGCAGGCAGCAGCTTTGATAAAGCCAGTCTCATTTTACAGAAATCCAAACACTATCATCTTGATTACCATAAGTACAGTAGTTCGAGTCAAACTTTTAACTGGTTCTTTATTGTGTTATAACAATGCCAATAGTTAACAAACATGATTATTCACATCCTTAAAAAGCTGTTTTGAATGGCAGGGCATTTAAGAAAATAGACTTCCCTTCCTCCTCCTGCAAATCATCTATAAATGGGGCAATGTATTACCCACCCATTTCTGGTGCAAAGCACAGTTATAATAGCAAATCTAAATGTGGCAAAGTGAAGTTATAAGATGATTCAAGAATAACAGCTGGTAGCACACATGCAATTTATAGCTTGGAAAGCAGGTGAATGAGCATGGTTGTGGGGAGGAGGGAAAGAGTATTCTAGTTATAAACTCAGACAAGTTACTTAGACAACTTATTAGCCAAAGTGATATCACTATGTTTGTTCAGATAATTACATAATGGTAAATATGTATTATGCCCATAAAGTCAATGTTGTATTACTGATGGTGAGTAGCAGTGTGAGCCCTCGAACCACAAACTATTCAGGTCAAACACCAACAAACCAGCTGGCAAAAGATGAAGTCAACCTGACTTTAATCAGTTAACTTGCTGCAGGAGATGCTCACTACCATTCATCAAATCCATCATGCACTTATGTCAGATTAGGGTTGGTCATTACCAACAGTCAAACCATCCTTCAGATGTAACATGAAACCTCCCTATCCGCCATTTCCAAATTCAACGAATTCCCAAAGGAGGGACAAGCTGTCTTCTTACCCTAGCAGCTGGCGCAGTATGAAACTGCAGCATCTAGACACATTACAAAGACAGACGGGACTCTCAGCATTGAAAGGGAAAAGCGACATATTATCAGCAAATTCAGTTTCAATGTGATCTTTGCTTGCATTCATTTGAATATGTATGACAAATTCCATTGATACAACTACTTAGACTAACCAAGCACATCAACATGCACCCCCTTCCACTCCCTTCTCCTGCCATTATGCCAAAGTAGTATACACAAAAAGGCATTCCTACCTATACATTTGAAACAGACACAATTTATTTGTGGGCAATCAGTTTAAATATGGTTTATATACACAATAATGCATGAATAATAATAAATAAATAATAATAAATAAACCTAATAAATGAATAGCCTCGAGGAACAGAAAAACATTTTTCCATACCAGAGTTTTCTCCAAGGAGTACTATAATAATTGGTTTGGTTGACCTATTTATCAAATGAATCTTCTCGTACCCAACATTTGTAGTCATCAGATAAATGAAAGTTTACTCAAAATTTGACTTGTCCATGGGAAGAAATTATTAAGTGTTAATCCGATTCGATTATGAACAAAGCAGAGTATTTGGATCTTTATAGAAACTGTGCAGTAGATGGAAAATGTATTAGCATGGGAGTAAGACACCAACACAGGCAGTCAATTGTTCCATCTTGCTGCGCAAATGATAGATTTGGGGATTATTTTGAAAATATTTCTGTAATATTTCTCCAATCCAACCAATGACTGCCCATCAGTCTACTCTCGATCAGCAGCAAAGTGATGATCATAATTATAGGCAGTCCCTAGAGGATGAAAAGTATCGTCGACAGTGCTGTCAATCGGCACTTAATCACCAATAACCTGCTCACAGATGCCAGGACCACTTGGCTCCAGACCTCATTACAACCTTGGTCCAAACATGGACAAAAGAGCTGAATCCAGAGGCGAGATGAGAGTGACTGCCCTTGACATCAAGACAGCATTTGACTGAGTGTGACATCAAGGAGCCCTAGTAAAACTGAAGCCAATGAGAATCAGGGGGAAAACTCTCCACTAGTTGGAGTCATACCGAGCACAAAGGAAGATGGTTATGGTTGTTGGAGGTCAATCCTCACAGCCCCCCCTGGACATTTCTGCAGGAGTTTCTTAGGGCAGTGTCCTCGGAACAACCATCTTCGGCTGCTCCATCAATGACCTTCCCTCCATCACAAGGGCAGAAGTGGGGATGTTTGCTGATGACTGCACAGTGTGCAGTGCCATTCGCAACTCCTCAGATAATGAAACCGTTCATCCCCGCTTGCAGCAAGACCTGGACGACATTCAGGCTTGGGCTGATAAGTGGCAAGTAACATTCGCACCACATAAGTGCCAGGCAATGACTATCTCCAACAAGCAAAAGCCTAACCACAATCCCTTGACATTCAACAGTATTGCTATCGCCGAATCCCCCATCAGCATTCTGGGAGGTCACCATTGACCAGAAGCTTAATTGGAACAGTCACATAAATAATTGTGGCCACAAGAGGTCAGAGGCTGGGTATTCTGCAGCAAGTGTCTCATTTCCTGACTACTCAAAGCCTTCCCACCATCTACAAGACACAAGTCAGGAGTGTGACAGAATACTCTCCACTTGTGCGGATGAGTGCAGCTCTAACAACACTTGAAGCTTGACACCATCCAGGACAAAGCAGCCCGCTTGATCGGCACCCCATCGACTACCCTCAACATTCATTCCCTCCATCACCGACACATCGTGGCTGCAGTGTGCACCATCTACAAGATGCACTGCAGCAACTCACCAAGGCTTCTTCGGCAGCACCTCCCAAACCAGCGACCTCCACAACCTCGAAGGACAAGGGCGGCAGGCGCATGGGAATAACATCACCTGCAAGTTCCCTTTCAAGTCACACACCATACGGATTTGGAAATATATTGCCATTCCTTCATTGTCGGTGGGTCAAAATCCTGGAACTCCCTCCATAACAGCACTGTGGGAATACTTTCACCACACGGACTGCAGCGGTTCAAGACGGCGGCTCACCACCACCTTCTCAAGGGCAATTAGGGATGGGCAATAAATGCTGGCCTTTTCAGCAACACCCACATCCCATGAACGAATACATTTAGAAAAATGAGGCACTAATTAAATCCCATCGATAGAGTGATGCTGTGCATTGGTCACTAAATTACAGGAAGAATGTAATTACCCTTGAGAGGGTATAGCATAGGCAATAAAGATCACACTAAATCTCATGACTCTTAAGTTTTGAGGAAAGGTTATGGCGGTCAAGGTTGTTTTTACTGGAAAACTTCAGGTGGCCCGAAAGAAGTTTTCAAAATTTCTCAAGTGGATTGATGAGAGTGAAGAGATGCTCAGAAATTAAGGACATTAATTAAAAAAAGAAAATTAAGAAGGAAAGAACTTGCATTTACAGAGCAGCTTTCAGAATATGAATTGCTTCACTAAGGTAAACAAAGTAGCCAATTTGCACACAAGGTCCAACAAACAGCAAATGAGATAACTAACCAGTGTAGCAAAATGGATTTTGCTAGTGTTGTACGAGTTGAATTCTGTCTTTTACAATATTGCTTTATTGCTAAATTTAGCTCCCATGGCTAAATGCAGCATTTTTCCCCTAACATTAAGTCAACAGCCTAGACCCACTCTCAACTATAGCGATTTGGGATGTTAATTAATTATGCAGAGGTAGGACCATTATGTATAATCTTAAAACATTTTATGCTCTTGTGATAAGATGATTTCTTATGATACCCAAGGGTCCAGGTGTTGTTCCATTCCATTTACACAGTAAAAGGCTTAGCCAGTAAGAATCCAGGAGCCTCTTGCTCACACATCAAAGTGATAGGTTCCCACTTCAGGATAGCAATGTCAGTGATGGCTTGGTGGGCAGGGCCCCCATCTCAGACACAAATGGGGCAGTTCACAGAAGAGCTCTCTCTCTCTCCAAGTCATAGAGCGATGTGATTTCATAGCAGCAATAATCGACATAGGAACAAACAATATAGATAGTAACATGGAGGAGGTCCTGCTGAAAATAGTATCAGGAGTTAGGTTATAAATTAAAACACAGGACCTCAAGGGTAATAATCTCTGGATTATTGATAGAGCCATGTGAAAATTGGCATAGAAACAGACAGATCAGGAGAATTAACACATGGCTGGCATGGGAAAGAGGGGTTCTTCTTCATGGGTCACTGGTACTAGTTCTGGGACAGGAAGGAGCTGTACCGATGAAACGGGCTCCACCTGAACCAAGATGGGACTGGTGTCCCAGCAGAAAAGGTAAATCGGGATGTGGCAAAGGTTTTAAACTATTAAGATTGTGGGGGAGGGATCTACAAGAAACGTAACCAGTCTAAATATAAACAAAACAGGAAAAGAGTGCATAGGAAAGAATAAAATAAGGAAGAACATTGACGGCAAAGGAATACACAGAGTTATAGATCAGGAGTTTAAAAAGATAGTTAAACATAAAGAGAGAGGAAATCCTATTAAAAATAATTAAACTGTCTGTACAGCAATGCATAGTGTCCGTAATAAAACAGGGGCAATCATGCGTTGCGAGGAACCAGATAAAGTAGGGATTACTGAGACATTGCTACAGAAAAATCAGGAATGGGAATTAAACAATGCAGGATATAACGTATTTAGAAAAGATCAAGGGGGGAAAAGGGGAGGTGGAGTAGCTGTACTTGGGAATAACGGCAGTAGAAAAAAAAGTGACGCAGCTATCAGCAAGACAAAATAGAATCCATATGGATAGAGACAAAAGATAACAAAAGGATCTATCACACTAATAGGTGTAGTACACAGACCACCAAATAGTGGAAGGTAGGGGGAGGAAGAATATGCAGACAAATTAGGGAAATAAGTAAAAAAAAACATAGAATAATCATCATGGGGGATTTCAACTAGATTTTTGTGCTCAAGTCCTTGGAGTGGGACCTGAACCCACAACCTTCTAACTCAGAGGTGAGTGCACTACCCACTGAGCCATGGCTGATATGGACGTGTTAGCTAAGATTATGTGCTCAAGTCCTGAAGTGGTGCTTGACCCCCATATTTATTAGAAGCAAATAGGGAATAACGTAGTTATGATGCCTCTGACATTTTCTTGATGATTAAGCTGAGACTCATCAATAACTGAGGACAACTCTACACCTGAAAAATTCTCAACTGATCAACAATGTAGGCCCCAGAACAATATCCACAGAACATCAGACACCACAGCAGCTTGCTAAACATTAACAGCCTGCGAGCATAATGACCAACATAATTTGCATCACCTGACTATTTACATTTCTTTTTTGAGGATATGCAAATCAGATGATGATTTAACCAGTTTAACAATAGCAGTGACCTCAATCATTTCCTGTTTGCTTTAATTAATCCATAAACATGTTTGTTAACACATTTACAGATTTTTAAAATCTAGCATAATGGAAAATGTCAGGACAAACTGGTAAACTGAACAATAATTAGATCATGCTGCATAAAAACAATTTGCCATATAATCCTGAAAAAAACTGTCCCACAAACAGCAATGAGATAGCCATTACAATGAGAGGTCATCAATCTGAAATGTTAACACTGTCTCCCTTCACAGATGCTGCCTGACCTGTTGAGTGTTTCCAACATTTTCTGTTTTTATATGAGATAATGACCAGATAATCTATTTTAGTGATGTTGGTTTAGGGATAAGTAGTGGCCAGGACACTGGGGAGAACTCCCCTGCCCTTCTTCAAAATTGTGCCTTGGGATCTTTTACTTCCACCCAAGAGGACATATGGTTTGATGTTTCATCTAAAAGATGGCAGCTCCAACAGTGCTACACTCTGAGTACTGCACTGAAGAGTCAGCCAAGATAATGTGTTTCCAATCACTGGAGTGCAGCTTGAGCACGTGATCTTCTGACTCAGAGGCGACAGTGCTTTCACTGAGCCATGGCTGACATCTAATAAAAAGCTTATGTGGAGCAGCAGAGTCAGGATCTTATGCTACATTAATTATATATGAACGACTAGAATTCTTGATGAGTGAGTAAAGACACACAACATTACAACATAAATACAGCCTTGAACTAGCAGCCCTGTCTATGTTGCTGACATTTCCTGCTGTCACAGCCTGGCCAATCCAAAAACAGCCACAGCTTTGGTGTAATGCATAATGTCTTGTTAGTTGAAGAAACAGTACAACATTATATCTATCATAAATTACTGTGTCTCTTTAGCTTCTGCTTTAATGAAGTCACTGAAATAAGATTACGCCCACTGTTAAAGGAATGTTGGCACAACACAGGGCAAGGTGATTTTGAAACCATTTATGGAAAAAATAGACTGAATGCCCTGGCAGAAAGAAGTTAAAATTCCATTTGCTGTCAATTAAAACTTTTTGTAAGAATGCTTGCATTCCATTGTATTCTCAGTTGAAATAGTTATTTTATAAAGTGCTTCTAAAAATATTTCAATGCGTAATACTGTGATTGAGCACAATTTTTGTAGACACAATAGTCACTTTGGAAAAACTACGTGCGTGTAATAGAGGGCTTATTTAAAAAAAACATATGCAATACTTTTTTGCTCCCTCAATTTTCCATCATCTTTCTCTCTTCATCTCCTGAAAGGGTTGACTCCTTGCCCATGTATGGTCTTGATTAACCTTCCGTACCTATCTCAAGTGGCCATCTTTCATGTGTGAGCCTAGCTAGTGAATGGTTGCAGGCTATTTGACCTTATGGGCTTCACAACTGGGCCCAATCCTGTCATCACTGGATGCCCACGTGAGCACTTCCAGTTGAGGTCACTGGATAGCGATCAGGATCTCTGGACTTCACTAGGTTAACTAATCTCAGCACTGGTATCACATTTGGTCCGAGTGTCTTTGAGGTACTTTGAAAAATCAGGTCAAAGATCTAGAATATGTTCATGGACCAAAGGAAGACTTGTCTCCCCATCATTAAGCGGGAGAAAAAATAATGCAGCAACCAGGCATTAATCTTCTGGCTCCATTGTTAGTCCATTTAGAAGCAATAGAAACAATAACTTGCATTTATACAGCGACTTTAACGTAGTAAAACATCCCAAGGTGCTTCACAGGAGCGTTATAAATCAAAATTTGACACTGAGCCACACATTAGGCTATTAGGGCAGATGAAGAGGTAGGTTTTAAGGAGCTTCTTACAGAAGGAAAGAGAGGTAGAGAGACAGAGAGGTTTAGGAAGGGAGTTCCAGAGCTTGGGGCATCTGAATTGGCATAGCTGCCAATTGTAGAGTGATTAAAATCGGGGATGCGCAAGCGGCAGAATTGGAGGATCACAGATATCCAGAAGACTTGTAGGGCTGGAGGAGGTTAGCGAGATAGGGAGGGGCAAGGCCATCTTGGGATTTGAAAACAAGAATGAGCATTTTAAAATCGAGGTGTTGCTTAACTGGGAACCAACGTAGGTCAGCGAGCACAGGGGTGCAAGTTAGGATATGGGCAGCAGAGTTTTAGATGAGCTTAAGTATATGGCAGGTGAAAGATGGAAGGCTGGCCAGGAGTGCATTGGAATAGTGAAGTCCAGAGGTAACAAAGGGGTAAAGGGAAGGTGAAAAGTAGGGTCTTGTTGTTCACAATTTATATCAACGATTTAGACTTTGGAATCTGAAACACAATTTCTAAAAAGACGACAACAAATTGGGAGGGATAGTCAACACTAATGAGGACTGCAATAAATTAAGAAAAGACATTAATAAGCTTGCTAATAGGGCATATAATTGGCAAATCAATTTCAACATAGATAAGTGTGAGGTATTATATTTTGGTAAGAAAAATAAAGAAGTCACATATTACTTAGGGAAAAAAAGAATCTAAATGGAGTAGGGGAGCAAAGGGATCTGGGAGTACACATTCACATAACAAAAACAAACCAAACACTAGTTTATTTCTAGAGGAATACAACTGAAAAGT
Source organism: Pristiophorus japonicus (assembly GCF_044704955.1). NCBI lineage: Eukaryota > Metazoa > Chordata > Chondrichthyes > Pristiophoridae > Pristiophorus > Pristiophorus japonicus. Next base: position 82,886,860 of record NC_091992.1, read on the forward strand.
AGTGAAGTTATGCTGAACTTATATCGAACCTTGGTTAGACCACATTTCGAGTACTGTGTGCAGTTCTGTTCGCCATATTATAAAAAAAAACTATAGAAGCAATGGAGAGGGTGGAAAAAAGATTTATAAGGATGATACCACAACTACGAAGTTATAGCCATCAGGAAAGAATGAATAGGCTGGGTCTCTTCTCTTGAAAAGAGAAGGGTGAGGGATGCCCTAATCGAGGTCTTTTAAAGTATGAAAGGTTTTAATAGAGTTGTCACAGAGTGTGTGTTTCCACTTGTGGGGATGAGCAAAACTAGAGGCCATCAATACAAGATAGTCAAAATCAAATTGAATCAAATGGGGAATTGAATAGTTGAGGCAAATAGTATAGACGCATTTAAGGGGAAGCTAGATAAGCATACGAGGGAGAAGGGAATAGAGGGTAATGCTGATATGAGTTAGATGAGGAAAGATGGGAGGAAGCAGGAGTAAAGTATAAACGCTAGCGTAGACTGGTTGGGCCAAATGGCCTACTTCGATGCTATATATTCTGTGTAATTCTATGTAAAGGCATAGTTAAGGGTTTCAGCAGCAGATAAGCTGAGTCAGGGGAAAGTCAGGTGATGTTACGGAGGTGGAAATAGGCAGTTAGTGATGGCGTGAGTACTAGGAGCTGCCAGAATTATTCAAGATTGAAAAACACTTGGCCATAAATACCCACAATACTTTGAGGTCAAAACAAGAAGTCCCCTCTTCATTCAATCCAGAGGAATCGAACTGAGCATCTTCTCCGGATGCAGTCCAGCCCACCCTCAGTCGAATATTGAGTCCGGGACTCAAAAAACCAACTGCCACACAAGATAGAAAGAGCAGAAGTTTCCAAAGGCTGCAGGGTCGATAACCAGAGGGCACAGATTTAAGGTGAATGTCAAAGAACCAGAGGCGACATGAGGGTTAGGATTTGGAATGCACTACCTGATAGGGTGGTGGAAACAGATTCAGTAGTAGCTTTCAAAAGGGAATTGGATAAATACTGGAGAGAAAAAAATTGCAGGGTATGAGAAAAGAGCCATGGAGTGAGACTCAATGGATTGCTCTTCAAAAGAGCAGAGTCGATGGGTTGTACGGCCTCCTTCTCTGCTGTACTAGTCTATGATTCTATAAGCACTTTGAGAAGTTCTGAAGTCATGAAATGCACAATACAAATACAAGTTTATTTGTTCTTTCTCTTAAAATGTAAGCCATAGTTCATTTTTTAAGTTACTTTACATTTAATGATTTTAAACATTTAACACTTAAACACATTTCCAATTATAAGATTATACAGTTCTATTCCCAACATTAAATGGAATTTATAGGATTTCTGTATACATCCCACAATATAAACAAAACTTAATTTAAATTGCTTAACATTAAAGTAGCTATATTCCAATTGGCACGCATGTGCAAATAGAGATTTTGTGTTGCCTGGTTGCTGAGAGAATATGCCGAGTTACATCAAAATAAACTGTTATCTCTCAACTTCTATGAATTTACCAGCAACTCCTGAAAAGCTGCTGACAGATTTACATATCTTAAGTAACTATTCTCCTCTTCAACTACCAAACATCTCTCTCTTGATCTACAAATGGGTTTCTCAATTTTGAAAACATTAAATATTATTCCTAGATTAAATTGAACTGATAACACTTGTACACTAGAGCCTAGGTACAACCTTTCTTCAAAATGTCAGTGTTTCAATTTTAAAGAAACTAAATACTGTATATAGCTCTGAGTAAACTGCAGCCTTTTATTATCTGTACACGGATAGCTTTGAAACCAATTCAGCACGATCCATAGAGAGATTGCGATCATGTTTAATAACTTAACAGGAGAGCTAAAACTCTGCTCAACAATGAGCATTCTAAAGTCTGCCAAAATGCAAAACAATGTAAACATTTAACTCTTCCAACGCTGTATATGAATTTACTTGTGCTTCAAAGACCACTGATAATTCTGCTTGTTGCCAAGTCCTCTTTCTGATTCTGAAACAGCCCCATTAATCTTGAGGTCTTTGCCAATCAATCAGCTGGAAAAAAGGGCTTTGTAACTGCATTACAGGAGAACCGAAAAAGCAAATAAGAGGGGCAAAGAGCGTGAGAGAGAATAGATTAGCGAGTAACATAAAAGGGAACCCAAAAGTCTTTTATAAACATAATAGTAAAAAGGTAGTTAAAGGAAGGGTAGGGCCAAGTAGGAACCAAACAGGATATAATCTTATGGATGCAGAGGGCATGGCTGCTGTACTAAATGAGCATTTTGTACCTGACTTAACTAAAGAAGAGGATGCTGCCAATGTCACAATAAAGTAAATGATACGAGGGACCGCCGAAGAAGAAGAAAGTAGAGAAATTGGTCTGTGGTGGGGAAACTTAGAGACAATAATCCCGACAAAAATTAATCGTCACTTGGAAAAATATGGGTTAATAAATGACAGCTAACATGGATTTGTTAAACACAAATCGTGTTTGACTATCTTGATAGAGTTCTTTGATGAAGTAACGGAGAGGTAGATGAGGATAGTGCGGTTGATATTGCGTATATGACCTTTCAAAAGGCATTTTAAGTACCACACAATAGACTTGTTAGCAAAATTGAAACCATGGGATTAAAGGGACAGTGGCACTGTGGATACAAAATTGACAAAAAGACAAAAAGCAGAGAGTAGTGGTCAACAGTTGTTTTTCAAACTGGAGGGTTCAGACTGGAGGGAAGTGTACAGTAGTGACCCCCAGGGCTCTTTTTGATATACATTAATGACTTGGGTATACGAGGCATAGTTTCAAAGTTTACAAATGACACAAAACTTGACAATGTACTAAACAGTGAATAGCAACAGGAGGACATAGACTGGTAAAATGGGCAGACAGATGGCAGAAAAGCGTGAAGAGATGTATTTTGGTAGGAAGAAAGAGAGGCAATATAAACTGAATGGTACAATTTTAAAGGGGGTGCAGGAACAGAGAGACTTTGGGGGTGTATGTACACAAATCTTTGAAGTTGGCAGGACAAATTGAGGAGGCTACTAAATAAAGCAGGATCCTTGCCTTCATAAACAGAGGCATAAGAGTATAAAAGCTATGAAGTTGTGCTAATTACTGGTGAGGACTCAGCTGGAGTATTGTGTCCAATTTTAGTGGTGTGTACATGGACACCATGGGGCCGAAATTGATCAACTCACCGCCCACATGCCACTTTCGAGGTGACCTGGAGTGGGAGGGAGGGGAGAGCCGCCGGGAACCACCCACTGACGTCAGCGGACAGTCGAGTGGCGCAACTGACCTCCCGCCCGCCGAGCTACCATATTGATGCGGATGAGAGTCGGCGCCAGAACGGGGGTGGATCGCTGGCTGGAGGCTGGCCTGACCCGACGGTAAGTATGATGATCCTGAAAAAAAAGGTGAGTGAACTTTTTATATTTTTTTTCCCCACAGCGACTTACCTGAATGGGGTCCCCTGAAGGTCTTCCAATGGTTTAAAAATGTTTTAAACTAATGATTTTTTCCCCCCGCTGTTCAACCCTCCGTGGGCCCAACTCCATCCTCGGCGGCACTTGGGCGGCAAGCACCTCTGCCACCAAGAATGAGACCTCCCGCCCACTGCCGCCCAGATTGGCGTCGTACATCGTTCATTTGCGGTACTTTGGGAGGCACTTGGGTGGGCGGAAACCTTGATCAAAATCGGCCCCCTAAATCCTTTTGCTCCTCACAACTCCGAGGGCCCAATTCTGGGTTTGACTTGCATCAATTTTTTTGAGTAAGTCTTTTCTGGAGTAAGCTAAAAATGCCATTTCCCCCCCAAAATTTGCTCCAGAGTAAGTCAGTTAGGTACGATGTATTTTAGGTGAGTTTTTTTTTCCAAAAGGGGGTGTTCCCAGACACTTATGCCAGTTTTGGCCATTTATGCCACTTTGGCCAGCAAAAACTTACTCCAAATCGACTTAGGTCAGCGTATGTGGCCAGCTCTGAAAAATCTTGCGGGCAGTGAAGAAAAAGCAGTGCACATTCGGCAGACATTAGGGCAGGGAAGGAAACTGGAAAGGACCTCAACAACCAAGCACCAAACATTGCAAGGAAAAGCTCAAACAATTAAAATACTAATAAAAATGAAGTAAATCCTACCGGAGAAATGCGAGCTGCTGGTCGCGATGTCACAGTGGGAGGGGGGTGGGGGGGTAGCCAGAGACACACATTCTCTTCCGCCTCCCCCCCCCACAAAACTCTCTCTTTCTCCCCCCCCGCCCCCCCACCAAACAATCAAAAGTCTCAAGCACAGCCGCACAAGCAGTCACTAAGTAAAAAATAAAAGCAAAGTCGTACCTGCCCAGGAATTCAGTGTGCCGGCCAGCCGGTGCGGGAGTCCACTCGGCCGGGGACAGGGTGCGGCGAGATTGGGCGTCCCTTTGGCTGAGGATAGGGGCGGCGAGCATCGGGTCCTGCTCACAGCCCACACTGGGAGGGCAGGAGAATGCGTGCAGCTCTCACTGACCATGCATGCAGGTGCCAGCAGTGCTTTCTGCGCTGGCCCTTTGCTCCCCCCCCCTCCGCCCCTTCAGTCTCCATGTCACGACTCTGGGCACTCTGAAGAGCAGCCAGGATGGGGCCCCTTTCTTCTGGCACCCTTTCCAGCGCGCAAAGTCAGCATGCTTCAGGTTAGTACATCGAAAAAACGGCTTGGGCAATGTTGGGCCCCCAGTCTCTACCCATTAAGAAAATATCCCAATGTATCTTTTTCAGATCCAAATTGGATGACCACATAAAATGAACCAATATAGCCCTCCTTAAATATCTCTCAAACCCATGCATTTTCACCATTTTGCAACCCCCACTCATGCCCAGAGGCTGGGAGAGAGAGAGATGATCAGCAAATCATTGTAGTCAGCATCAAGCATCACCAAAACTATTCTAGTCAAAGTGTAATTGCTTCTCTAATTTTCATGGGTATATGCGAGACTCAGACATGCAACACTACGGAGCAGAAACACAGATCATATCAAAGTCCAAGGCATAGACTGCTGCCTGGCAGCCTTCCTTTGGTTTTTGATGAGGGCCACTGATTGAGTGCAAAGGTCATGGTTGTCTGTATCAGAAACTGTCTGATGTTTTCACAAGTATGTTCTGTTTTTAAGTAAGTCATTCCATGGTTTTCCTTTTTCAGGTTTTACCCTGGAAATCTAGGTGGTGGCAAAAGTCACAGAACCTCCAGAACAAATAACAGCTAAACGATGTTTGATGTTTGTTGAGGGATAAATGTTGGCTAGGACATCAGGAGAACTCCATTGCTCTTCAAAATAACGTCATGGCTGTGCTACCATTCAGCCAAGGATGATACAGGTATCAATACAAATCATTATTAATACAGGGCACTCCCGCAACAAAGCCGTTTTACCAGTCTAATTAACTGATAATTAAGGACTGTATTAAAACTAATTTTATGAAACCCTTGTTCTTGAGGATTTCTGATAAAAATGGGTACGTTGGTTTTATCCCAATTTTTGAGTGGCTTTGCCCTATTACTATACTATCTAGGTTTGCTGAACTAAATTACAATTTATTGTGACGTGTAAGTTCATGACGGTCACAGGCTCTCTTTCACAAAATTCTGTGGTCAATTCTTTTGGAGTGGGAAGAGGAGAGAAATTATGGTAATGGGGACTGGGAATAAATATTACAAGGAAAATCGCAGTAATCATAGTATTCTTGATGTAATCACACTTTGATTTAACCAATTTGTATTTTTTAAATTATATACTTTGATATCCTTACAACGGAGTCTTAGGTATCAATTCCAAGATTATTTCCTGTTTCTCTTGCTCTGAACTAATAAATCGTGTCTGTATTTGTCAGTTCCGAATGCTCAGCATTTTCTTGCATTACATACTAAAAGCACCAGATGGAAATGGTCTTGTGCACTGTGCCAAGCAGCCTCAAATCCAATAACTAGCAGAAGTTAGCTACCTACGGAGGGAAATCTGCTAACTCGATTGCAGCAGCACATTTTCATTCACAGCCTTTTAAGGAAAATTCCCAATCCACTGTTATTACCCTAAAAGGTCAAAACTAGAAAGCCGCTGCTAGTACTGCTATTCTGGAAAGGTTAAAAGGCAATATTGCATAATGTTTCTTCTATGCAACATGTGTTTGTCAGACAGCAGTGACACTATCTTCTTTAATCCAAAAATGAAAATAACTATTTCCCATTATGAAAATATAGCCTTGATCTGTTTAAATAAAAGAGACAGCAGCCCTTTTGCTGGCCTCCGAGGCTCAATTTTAAACCTTTTAGACTTGATTTAATTGTCTGAACCATGTGATAAACTTCAAGGCATTTAAAATAAACACAACGATTTAAGAGTAGTGCAGAAGGAATTGCTTTCGACATTAATTAATGGCCTAGTAAAAACAGAAAGAATAGCTGATAAGGTGAAACAGAGATGTATGGGGACCGAGATAGCTTTTAGACCAGTGTATTGATGCAAGCATAGAAAGGTTAAAAGACCAATATATGGATGCGAGGACGTTATGCAGCCTCCATTTCTGTTCATCCATTTGCTTATATAATGTATACACAAGTTCTCTGCTTCCTTTTTCCTTTCGTCTCAGTTCCGAAACAATGATTGACATTATGTCAAGAATAAACGAATTAGATGACAAAGATGGTAACAAAGGCCAATTAAATACAAATTGTCCCAAGATAGAATTTCACAACATATACCTCGTGTGGGAGGTGCAAAATTACAGAAAAGTAATTTGCACATTCTGACATTTGAACAAACACATGTTAAGGATCTAATTTTGTAGAGCTACAGGGTAACAGAAGAACCGGCGTACATTACCATTGAAGATTTTAGGATACAATTTTTGTTTTATTAAATAAAAATATTTTTACTTTCAACTACTTGAAACATTTGAAAATAAAACCATGTCAAGATCAAGAAAGACATCACAAAATATGTTTTGGTACCTCTTAATAATAATTAAAATAGAAGTTTTTTTTCCCACCATTCACTCCCAGATGAGGAATAACACAACGGCAACCAAAAAAAGAGACTGCCCCTCCCACACAGTGAACAGGAAATAGGCTATGTAAATGAAATGCCAGGGAGATGGTTGTTCCCAACATCTAAAGGCATTTATGGTTATTATTAAGTTTTATAACAAGAAAATAGTTTGAAGGAAAAAAAGCTAGGCAGGCTAGATAAACCAATGGCTTTGCACCAATGTAATATTTTTTTATTTCTCACAACAGCCATTCCCAGAGTGCAATTGTCAATTTAGTGGCAAATTATAGTAACTGCTGGATGGATAAAGACAGGGGGCTGAAAATTCGGCAATTTTGCGACCGGGTGTTTGGTGCTGTTTCACCTGTTTTGGCAAAAACCTAATCGACGGAAAATTCAGTGACGTTTTGTGGCGGCAGTTTTCAAATACCGCTGGAGAGCGGAGCGCGCTGTGCAAGACTCAAATATCGCTTGCACCAAAAATTTGGCTCTGTGTGCACCCGTATTTTGCGTGAAAAATACCGACATGTAAAAAGCTACATTGCAGCCCTTGAAGCAATGGTAAGCATGAAGACCTGCAAAAAAAGCTAAGTTAAAGTTTTTACTTTAATTCTTTTGCAGCGATTCGATAGATAAGTATCTTGAAAATGTGAGATTTTTTTTTTTGTTTTTGTTTTTTCTAACTTTAATTTTGTGTGTTTTTCCACCCTCCCAAAGCCCAACTCACAATGGTATCGGCCTCGGACTAAAGTTGGCGAAGTTCGCGGTTTGCGCCGTGAATCCTCGTGCAACGCCGATTTTTACCGCTGCGCAAATTAAAGGCTGAAATTCAGGCCTGATAGCAAAGCGATAATGGTAAAGCGGAGAACCGAATTTCCAGCCCATAGGGTCCATCTAGTTTGCCTTCTACCATCCTGGTAGTCGCAGGACATAAATATTGACAGCTTTGTCCTCCATGCCCAATTTTGTTCATGTGTACTTCAAATGCATTTCATGTAGTGCCCCAACAGCCAGAAGACACATGGAAAGATTTTCAAACCAAGTCTGGGCTGAGTTGGCACCAGGGTCCATGATGGAAAGAGATAGTGTGCTGCCCAGCTCACTGCCCCATAATCATTCCCATGCTACAAGTTTTTCAGCTTTGCTGCAGTGTCTGCACAGTTGTTCAACTAGGGAAGAACATGTTTGAATCACATTGAAGAACTAGAAGCGATGCCAACAGTAGAAACTATACCACCCACAACTAGCTATAAGCTGGGAAGCTCAGATGCCACATGCAGTATGCAGAAAGCGCTGCCCATCTCAGATTGGACAGCAAATCCATATACAAAAACATCTTTGACAACCAAGGAACAGAATACTTGTATTTTCTGACTTCTTTGAAAACAAAGGACAATCTACACATAATTATGTATATATTGCACAAGGGAAATTCTCCAAGGGTACCATAATTGTTAAGGGGCTGCATACAAATCTTGTATCCTGGACCATTCACTCAATCAGCCTTGCGCATTAATAAATGTCTGAGATTTTGACCCAAAAAGGGTGCACTATATGGCCAAAAGATGCTCTTTACCTCCAGGGCATATTGCTTCATTAGATTAAGTTTAATGAGTATGTAATCTGATTATGTAATTCTCTTCTTAGCCTTGAAGGTGATTTACACAATTCCAAGGGCACCAGCAACCATCTGGTACTGCACCCAAGTGGCCATGCTTCATACACAATCCTAAAGTTGTTGGACCATTTGACTCTGCAGATATTGTAGTTGAGCCCACTCACCAGAAGTCAACATAAATGCATTTCTCAGCTAAATCATTGGATACTGGTCAGCAATAGGACCTGTGGTTGATTTTTCCCCTCCCTCACTGAAGGGACACAGAGGTGAAGTAACCCAAACCCTGCCTTGGCTGAGATTAGTGAACTGAGCACAAACTAGGGATAGAACCTGTGACTGTATGTGTGGCTCACTACCATGACAGGCAATGCATTTACCAAGTGACCCTTCAGGAGAGAGATGAGATCCTGGAATTGTAATGACGGCAAATCTGGAATTCCTCTGTAAAACTGACAGCAACTTCTGGAGTGCGCACAGAAACATAGAAATTAGGTGCAGGATTAGGCCATTCGGCCCTTCGAGCCTACACCGCCATTCAATAAGATCATGGCTGATCATTCAACCTCAGTACCTTTTTCCTGCTTTCTCTCCATACCCTTTGATCCCTTTGGCCGTAAGGGCCATATCTAACTCCCTTGTGAATATATCTAACGAATTGGCATCAACAACTTAATGCTGTAGAGTATTCCACAGGTTCAGTGAAGAAGTTTCTCCTCATCTCGGTCCTGAATGGCTTGCCCCTTATTCTTAGACTATGAACCCTGGTTCTGGAACTCCCCAGCAACGGGAACATTCTTCCTGCCTCTAACCTGTTCAATCGCGTCAGAATTTTAAATGTTTCTATGAGATCCCCTCATTCTTCTAAACTCCAGTGGATACAAGCCCAGTTGATCCAGTCTCTCCTCATATGTCAGTCCTGCCATTCCGGGAATCAATCTGATGAACCTTCGCTGTACTCCCTCAATAGCAAGAACGTCCTTCCTCAGATAAGGAGACCAAAACTGAACACAATATTCCAGCTGTGGCCTCACCAAGGCTCTGTACAACTGTAGTAATACCTCCCTGCTCCTATACTCAAATCCTCTAGCTATGAAGGCCAACATGCCATTTGCCTTCTTCACCGTCTGCTGTACCTGCATACGAAACTTCAATGACTGATGTACCATGACACCCAGGTCTCGTTGCACCTCCCCTTTTCCTAATCTGTCACCATTCAGATAATATTCTGCCTTCGTGTTTTTGCCACCAAAGTGGATAACCACATTATACTGCATCTGCCATGCATTTACCCATTCACCTAACCTGTCCAAGTCACCCTGCAGTCTCTTAGCATCCTCCTCACAACTCACACCACCACCCAGCTTAGTGTCATCTGCCATCTTGGAGATATTACATTCAATTCCTTCATCTAAATCATTGATGTATATTGTAAAAAGGTGGGGTCCCAGCACTGAACCGTGTGGCGCCCCACTGGTCACTGCCTGCCATTCTGAGAAGGACCCGTTTATCCCGACTCTCTGCTTCCTGTCTGCCAACCAGTTCTCTATCCACGTCAATACATTACCCCCAATGCACATGCGCAGAAATCCAGAAGTTGCTGTCAGTGATACCCTGCTCATCCACAGGATGCGCTGTTGAAGTCCTCACAGATGGAATCAATTAGAAATCACTTGATTTAATATAAACTTCAACATTTTATGTGCTATTCTCACTGTAAAAATCCTTAAAAAAGTTAACCCCTTGTTGAATGAGGCGTAACTGAGTTTTTAATGGCATGCGAAGTGATAATTACTACTGAACAACCTCTTTGGTCCTGAAAAAACAAATTTTATATTGTGGAGTGTCAATTTCTCCATTCCGTGATATAAATTTATATACAATGTAAAAATCAAACAAATTTCAAAGGAATAAAATAAAAAATATTTTTTATTATTTTAAAAATCTATTGCATTTTTATGATTGTCTATGATTCTATGATATTTCAGTTTCTAACTTAAACCTCTTTGTTTATCCCAATCTTCACTTTTTAATAATTTTACAGAAAACAAAATAAATGATAAAACCTGCTTTTTACTTCCTGGTTTGTTTGCGAATTCTTCAATGTGAATGGCTGCTCAGCATGCTTGATATCATTCACAGTTGCTGGACGGCACAGATCCCCTATACATCTACAGATGGCACCAGATGGAAAGTCACATTGGAAAAGGGGGAATCAATGCCACAGAGCCCTTTAAAACTTTGTGGGCAGCTTTCTTCGAGATCAGCGGCGAGTGTCGTCACTTCGCACTGACCACAAAATCTGGGACAGTGTTTTTAATTGCCCGAAGGCAGATAAACATTGAGTGACTTAGAATTCAACATTTGCAAAACCAAAATAACACTGCAGGAAAATGTTGAACACACATTGCATGAATATCGTACAATATATGTACACCTAAGTATCTCTATGAATCCAGATACATACTTCACTTTATTAGATCTAATTTTTCAGATTTGCTACTATGTATTTTTAATGCATTGGTAAAAATGCAGTAAGAAAAGAAAATCACATAATGCACCAGATTTATGCAAAGTTCTTAATTCATCATCTGTGACTGCTCTTACCACCAACACCAGTGGTTGACCTGGAACAAGTGTGTAATAGCTCCAAACAAAAAAAGTAGTACAAAAGACAACATTTGTTCATGAGTCGCAAGTCATTTTTCTCAGTTCGTAGACATGAAAACTTCCCAAGTCCACCATTATGCTTCACTGAAATCCAAGAGACTACACTGCAAAGCACATGACCATAAATTTAAAAAAAAACTTTTTCTGCCACAATTTGGCAGCATGGTGATTACAAAGAACTTAGGCTGCATATGTCTTTTGCTGCCATTTCAATTATCTGCAGAGACTGGTCATTTCAAAATCACTTGCAAGATACCAATTCTCGGGAGAACCACTAGATGGGAATAATCCGTGTAGACCAAACATCCCTACTGGCACAACAGAACAGCACTGCTGCCACAAGACAAAGAGACTGTACAACAATATGATGGCGTGGATACAGACTGATTAGGAGAAAAATTAAAATACTACATTCAGCTTTTCATATTCTTTGGCTGTACAATTTGCACGCTCAACAATTTGTTAATCTTTACTGCAATGAAGCCTTATGAGAACATTCCAATTTTCCAAAAAAAACATTCTAATAAACTAACAATAGACTTCAACATGCTTGACATGCAGATTAATTGAAAACAACTGAGTGTTTTAGAACAATTTTCAATAAAAGGGACTATTTCAATAAATGTGCTTCATGTTAGTGGAACGCTCTGCTGCAATCTGACTATTTAAGGTTCTCCCAAAAAGGCATGTTAAAAAGTGAACATGGTTTAAATTCAAGTTTTCTTTTAAGAATCCATTAAATGTTTTGTACATTACAGGATACATTCACCGTAAATAAGTGCTAATGTAAACACCACTGCTCTGACAACAATATGTTGAAATGTTTGTTTTTCTGAGCCTTAATTAAAATGAGTACAGCATCTATATAATACCAAATGATATGGATTGTTAACATTTATGGGTAAAAGTAGGAATGCTAACCTGATAATACCAAATAACTTAATTTGGGGGACAAAATTCTACTGTCTGGGTGTTTTAAAGATATTTTCACCTGCTTTCCCCACAGTCATACATTAACTAATCATCTCAAAGCATGATTACCACTCTCAGCTACCTATTTATATATTCCCAGCGGGTCCCCATTAGGCCCTAGATGCACATGAAAGCCCCAGCTGCTGGCAGTCTGCATTGCCGTATGTCTTATATAATTTTTACTTATGTAAATCATCTCTTCCGATCTTTGTTCCAGATGGTCTTGGTGCCAGTGTTGCTAAGAAAATGGGCAAATGACCTGCTCCCAGACTGCCACAGCCCCCTATTAGCCAGTCACCAGGGACAAGGTCACCCCTGCAAGGAGACACTTCAGCCTCTGCTCAGCACTTCCCCAGTCAGCTCAAATCAAATCAAAACTGAACACAATGGATTTAATCAATAATTAGCCCCAACCTATGGCAGTTAGTGTCAGCACTAACATTGTGTACCACTATGCCAAATCAGTATGTCTAATTACAGTAAAGGAAACAGAGTGGGATATTATAACTACTGATGCACTTAATAAGCAAATAGAAAAATATTAAGTTCACAAAGGGATCTAAAATTAGAAACAAAAAAGGTCATTTATAACAATTATGTCTAGGCAGTTATTAAAACAAGAAAAATGAGTCAAAATTATTCACTGAGGGGTTCAGTGCATAAATGCACCACTTGGTAAATTACTGAGGAGTGATGTACTAATAACAGTAACTTGTTTTTATATAGCACCTTTAACGTAGAAAAATACCCCAAGCCACTTCACAGAAGTGTAAAACAAAAATTTACACCGAGCCAAAGAAGAGGATATGAGGAGGGATGATTAAAAGCTTGGTCAAACAGAGGTGTTTTAAGGAGGGTCTTCAAGTAGGGAAAGGTCGAGAGGCAGAGGGGTTTAGGGAGGGAATTATAGGGCTTAGACGGCTAATGGCATAGGAGTCAATTGCGGGGCAAAGGGGTTGGGGATGTACAAGAGGCTAAAGTTGGAGGAATGCAGAGTTCTCGGAGGGTTGGAGTAGGCTACAGAAATAGAGGGCTCAAGTTTCGGCCTGAGTTGCTCCTATTTTTTTTGAGCAACTAGTTTAGAATGGAGCATCTTAGAAATTGCAATTCTCGGCATTTAGTTTGCTCCAGTTCTAGTGTGTTAGAATAGTTTCATTTTAGAACAGATTTTCTTTTTCCAAAAGTGGTCATGTCCAGCCAATTACGCCTGTTTTGCAAGTTCAGGCAGTGAAAGCTTACTCCAAACTAACTTAGAATGGAGTAAGTGTAGATTTTTGTACGCTCAGAAAAACCTTGCCTACACTTATAAATCAGGCGTAGGGAATGAGAGATGGGGGGGGGGGGGGGGGCGGGAGAAAGGGAAGTTTACAAACATGAAACACTTCACTTTTGCAAATAAGTTATTTTTAATTTTGTAGTTTTTAATTTTTTTTGGTTGATTTATTGATTTATTTATCATTTATTATTGATGATGGCTCTTTAAGTTTCTACTCACCTACTGCAGCACCAGGAGCCTTCCAACAGCGTGCGATGTTTCAAAGAGCTGGCCTTTGAGATGGGGAGGACATGGGAAGTTCTGTTCAGGGTCAAAAATAAATAAAAGGAAGGAACAGACAGTGCAGCACTCCCTCTGTACTGCACAGAAGTGCCAGTCTAGTTTATGGACTCAAGTCTCTGGAGTTGGACTTGATCCAATGACCACCTAAGTCAGAGGCGAGAGTGCTAGCAATGGGCCATGGCTGACACCTGGGTGCCGAGGCTGTGAACAGTCCAGCTTCAATCTAAGGCAGTGGCCAGATATAGGGATAGAATTGATGTAAAAGGCATGGACTTTATAGCAGGGGCTAAAGGTAATGCCTTCAGTCTTCCCATATAGATCAATACAGATCACAGCATCAATCCATCAGCTATGTTCAGTCAATTCACCTCTCCAGGGTAGCAGTTGGGTACTACAATTAGTCTCAGTGGGAAGAGGAAGAATGTGCTGAGAAAAGAATGAGGACAGAATAGTCTTCACACTTTTCCCTCACGTTCCTGCAAGTTGAATAAAAGAATGTCCACTTGTGCAAGATAGAAAAATTGCCCGAGTGGAATTCTTTGCCTTCAAGGTAAGAGGAAAAAAAGTGTAAAACGGCCTAGTAGAGCAATAAATTGTTGCTACCCCATGGCACATGTCCTTTCATTTTGTGATTCAGAATGCCACTGACATAGACCTAGGAACTGATCACCTGCCTGCCGCTTCCCAGTGGGACATGGCTGTGTGGTTGCAGGAGCATTAACAATCATAAGAAACTTCACAAATACAGGCAATCCAAATGAGAAAAATGGAGCAAAGCTTGGATTAATATCATTTTTTCTGTGTAGTTTGGCTTGGAGGCAAAACGGCATCAGTATTTGGAGGGAAATCTGCCGCAAGAAATAAGGTACACTACAAAATCACCTTAGTTTATAGCAGGTTGTAATCAAAATAAGGTTACCTTATGTCAGTGTGTGTGTGTGGTGTGAGTGGTGTGTGTGTGTGTGTGTGTGTTTGTGTGTGTGGGGGGGGGGGGGAATGAAACTCTTAAATTTAATCTGTTGTACACTGATCTGCAGATAAATATTCTTCTCAACATATCCAATTATTTTGGTGGTTACATTTTCATAAATCATATCACCAATACTCTACGTTAAAACACACAAAGGGCAAACTGAGAACATTTAATTACCTCTACAAACTCACTTAGCTAGCTTCTCTTCAATTAACATTATACAAAATGACAAAGCAATGTACCACAAATGAAGAAAGAATTGTCAGTACCTTCCTTCTTGTCCAATCACTTGTTCTGCTTCCCCTCTCTCTGGACTTCTTATTCGTGTCCGTTTTCCCACTTTTCTGATTTCAGCCTCATAAAACTCTCTATTGGTTGTTCTTCCGGCTCGTGGAAGGTCGGCCCTATTGGTCATAGCTTCAGCATGGTGACTGTCTGTGCTCGTTACTGTGCTTCCACTTGCTTCTGAATCCAGAGAACTCATTGACCCACTGATATGTGATCCATTGGATAGCAGGCTAGTAGCAGATGGAAAAGGATCGCTATACACTGGTGACGGGCAACGAGGAATGCCACCAGGTTCCATATTATGCCTGCTGGAAGAACTGCTGGTAGGTGAAAGGACACGCATCTCTTGCCTCTGCTGGTCAAGTGGCAGCATCCTTCCTCTATCCACCTCATCGCCATTAACAGAACTATGATCCGACACAACATCAAGGGGGCGGACATCACCTGTTTTTAAAAAAATACATAGTATGTGCATATTGAAATGCTGTACGTTTGGGTGCTTCAAAAAGGATGGCCATGATTAAATAAATAACATTCATAGACAATCTGGAGGCTTTACACCCTTAATATCCACCTAAAAGTGCGATCAATCGGCTCTGAATTTATTCCCTCCCACTCTCAGTAAAATGTTTTATTGCAATATTCATGCAGCAGCTGTTGATAAACTCTATAGGTAATTTTAATGCCCATTTCAAAACATTACATTCATAAACTTTCAAAAACCAGAAACATTGCTAGATGCTATGGAGATTTTTGTGTTACTTGGCACCGGCAGTATTGATGAATTAAATTCATATCTTTTGGATACCAGAAAAGTTATACTGAAATATTTTCTATGTTTCTATGACATGGGATGAGGGCACGGGCAGAGGGGGTTCAAATTTGATTCTATTCTTAAAGGAAAATTTCAGAGCACCCACTTCAGGGAATATTCTATCTGTATACCAGGTGTATTTCATACTGGATTACTAGTGATAGAATGACCCTGGAGGCCGTGAAGGAATTAATGACTATTTTCTGAAAATAACCATGTAAGTTCCTGAAATTTCGGTCGCAGACTTCTCTCTAACGAACGCCTCCGACTAGAGAATTTTTACGAATTTACCTGGTGGTCCCGGAGGCGCCTAGGATTCCAGTGGGGAGGCCTTCTCTTCCCGTGCTGCGGAACGCGCTCCCGTCCTCCAAGTTCCAACGCAGATGGTGCAGTCACGTGTGACTGCACAACCAATTAGGTAAAGTATTCCTCAGCATTCTCATTAATAGCAATGAGAACTCCAAGTTCTCATTGCTATTAATGAGAAAAAAACCACACTAAACACAATAAAAAATAAAAATTACAACTCACAATTAAAATTGATTGAAATTGAAGTTAATAAATGTCTTAGAATAAAATATATTTTCCCGATTTTTTAAAAGTTTAGTAATTAGGGTTAAAATAAACTTACCTTATTGGGCAGGGTTTTTAACATTGAAATGTGTTTTTTAAATTTTATTTTTATATGTTTTTGTATGTTTTAAAACTCTTACACTGGTAAAAGTAGGCTATGCGCCTGCTTTTATCAGGCGCAAGAGTTTTCAGGACATTCGCTGGGCAAGAGATGGGTAAATACCGCAATCTTGCCCATGCGAATGTCCTGGCTGTGGGGATATGCAGGGTCTGTCAAACGTTTTTTGGCGCATGCGCATCATACGCCGAAAACCAGCTTTTGTGATGCCTATCTGGATCCGTACACACTCCGTACGGACCTGGGGAGGCCGAGATTTCTGCCCCATGTGTTAGCACAACCAGATAAAATATGTCGATTGTTCTAGAAATTTTGCAGCTCCAGCACAAAATACCCATTGGGAATGTTTTGTACATCATGTGGCTCCTTTGCCATTCATTCTTCCTGAAACATTTGTTCATGAGCAGAAATCAGAAAAATAAAATATATTATGTCCAAAATAATGGACAATGGGGATGATCTGGAGACATGATAGGTCTTGCATTGGGTATGAACTTGCATGTGCAAGTGTGGACTGTGCCTCTAATATTCACATATGCCCATCTAGCACAGGTAGTCCATACATAATGGGAAAGTATCAGGAGAAATACTTCATTCTAAACACTGATCTAACTAAATCTTTGAATTAATTGTAAAGAGAAATATTCAACATAACCACAGAGCTTGTTCATTCAACCAGTGATCAAATTAAGATTTTTCAACTATTTGCTTTTCTTCAAGATGTCAAGGGGTCTGAATAATGAAACCTTGTGGACAGAAAGGCCAATACCAATGTGTAGATTGGTTGAATGTAAATCCATCGCAAAATGCTAAACTACAATGATACTTATTGCTCTCAATTCTGAATGTTTAAGGTCCTTTGGGTTACCCAATAGTAAAGTGGGAAGGGAAGAGATGAGTAGTTATAAATAGGAGGGTTAATGCAGACTATACAAGAACTCTGCAGAGAAAGCAAGTGCAGAATTTACAAATTCCAATCTCAACACACAGACAACATTCATGTGTAAGATCTGATCGGAAGAGAATTTTAAGGAATTAATGGGTTAAGCTTGAAAATGATTTTAACTCTGATAATTTCATGAAGTAAATATCAACTGGAGATATTATTTTAAGAAACAAGGAATTTAACCAAATTTAAATTGAATCGGAATAGTTAATTAAAATTTGCAGCATTGAGGAGTTAAATTTAGTACTTTTCAAAAGGAAAGTTTTTTGTAAAGCCACTCACTGTACTTACCCTCTCTCAGGGAAAACAATCCTCCATGAGAGCTACCATCGGGAAGAGGCCAACTTTGAGTTGCCTCCACATCTCTGCTGTGAAGCTCCTCCTGCCACAGGCTAGATCGTGAATCTGGGATCTTCTCCGGATCAGGGATCCCTGAACCAGTCACTGCCACTTTAGCTGGCCCAGGCTCCTAGAGAAGAAAAGAAAAAAAGCTAGAAATAATCTGCTGCTTGCATGGTCTTCAGGCCTGACAAATGTAATTACTCTATTTTTAGTGCAGGCAACAAAGTGTTTTATGGAACAAGCAGGCTTTTGATCCTGAAGAAAAATGCCCATTATTTAAAAAAAGAATGGGAGCAAATCCAGAACAGATCTGTCCCTTTGATTACAGTCCAGGTTTCAAGAAAGGCCCCTCACAAGAGTGCTTAGAGGGGAACATGTGCGTCAGATAACTATTTATGTGTGTAAAATACTTGTGCCTCAGAAGACATTTTTCAAAATCAGATCCATCATTTGAAATAAATTCTCATGTTCAAGGCTCTCCTGTCGAATCCAGAAAATGTATATACTTTATTGGGTTCTACTGAAAAGAACCCAATTAACCAGACATTTCCTTGCACCTATACAATTCCAAATGGTCACACTCCCCTCATTTTCTGATGCTGTTCACTCAAATACCCTGTTCACTCTTCCACCAAAACTACTTTCAGCTGTCCTCCGCTGGTACTGTTCTGCGCAACCACAGCAGATGCAATGCATGTCCATTTACCTCCACCCACACCATTGCCCAGGGCTGCAAACATTCCTTCCGTAGGAAAGAGCAATTTACATGTACTTCCTCTAATCCAGTCCACTGCATTCACTGCTCACACTACAGTTTCCTCTACAATGCGAGGCCAAAGATTAGGTGACCACTTAGCTACACACCTCCCTTCTGTCTACAAGTGCGACCCTGACCTCACCACTTTGTCACTCTCTCACTGATGTAATTAGCCTCTTAGAATGTACCAATCAGGTTCAATGCAAGCTTCAGGGACAATATCCCCTCTTTCTCCTGGGCATTCTGCAGCTTACTGATCAGAACAGTGACTTTGCTAACTTTAGATTTTAGCTGGGCAGATTGATATTTGTGACAGACTGATGCTTCTGGCACAGAACCTTCGTTAGAACGTGGTCCTGCTCCAGGGGAGAAGGGGTTCTATGTCTGTGGGAGTAATTCTGCTTTTTCCCTTCAGGACTGCTAGACCTACTGCATGGTTGGCCAAGACTCAGCCTGTGAGCTCCTTTGATTCAACACACAAAGCTTCTGCTGGCTACATGCTTCTTTGCGCAGAAAGCACAATAAAGTGCTTCAAAGTTTCCAGACCTGAAGAAGCAGAAAAGGTTGCTTCCTGATTTGCGAATATTTACTCAGTAAGATGCAGCTCTTTTGCAAGAATGCGGGATCAGCCTTTACTAGTATGCGTCAGCTGTGGTTCAGTAGGTAACACTCTCGCCTGAGTCAGTAGGTTGTGGGTTCAAGTCCCACTCCAGAGACTTGAGCACAAAAATCTAGGTTGACACTCCAGTGCAGTATTGAGGGAGTGCTGCTCTGTCAGAGATGCCGTCTTTCAGATGAGACGGTAAACCGAGGACCCATCTGCTCCCTCAAGTGGACGCAAAAGATCCTAAGGCACTATTTCGAAGACGACCAGGGGCGTTATCTCCAGTGCCCCAGCCAATATTTATCCCTCAATCAACTTAACAAAAACAGATGATCTGGTCATTATCACATTGCTGTTTGTGGGAGCTTAGTGTGTGCAAATTGGCTGCCGCGTTTTCTACATTGCAGTGACTACACTTCAAAAGTATTTCATTGGCTGTAAAGTGCTTTGAGACATCTGGTGGTCGTGAAAGACTATATAAAATGCAAGTCTTTCTTTTTTCCAGGCCTGGGAACTTCAGAGTTGACGCTTCCAATTCTTCAGCCTTCAGGGAAAGGGAAGATTCGGATGCAAAATAACATTGCCAACTCTGAAGTTTCATCACATGCCCTCGCACCTCCAACCGCCTCTCCCCCACGCTCTCGACAATGGGCGAACCGCACATCCATCCTTGCGGTGCGCCATCTTCCCATTCCAATTGGAAAGTGAATAGAGTCTTCACCACTTGGAAAGTTAACCGACTCTTCATTACCTGACTGGACGTTTCTTGATTGTCATTTTTCCCATCTCCAATATTTTTATAACAAATAAACCAAAGTGTTAAAAGAAAATAAAATAAAAAAATGTTTATTAATGTCCCCACTGGGTTGTTTGCAGCAGTGTCCGGGATATTAATTCTTGGAGACTTCATGACAAAGCAGGAGGATTAGCAACCCTAGTGGGATAGGAGAAAGAATGGGGGGCCGGGAGCCGATACGTTTTGTGTATAGTTTGATTTTTTAATGTATGAAACTCTTGCTTTTTTGTGCAAATAGGGGTCATGTTTTTTCAATGCATGATATCCTTGCTTTTTTGTACATCTCCAAAGAGTCAGATTATTGGTTAGCATAGAATTTTACAAAGTTCAAGTTTATTTGAATAAACTGTTGTTGAGATACATGTATGGTAAGTTCTTCCCTTCCAGTAAATTAAAAGTATTGCTTTATATTTAATTTCTGGGTTACTCCAATATCATTTATGAAAGGGAAGTCATGTTTGACAAATTTGCTGGAATTCTTTGAGGATGCAACGAACAGGGTGGATAAAGGGGAACCAGTGGATGTGGTGTATTTGGACTTCCAAAAGGCATTTGACAAGGTGCCACATAAAAGGTTACTGCACAAGATAAACATTCACAGGGTTGGGGGTAATATATTAGCATGGATAGAAAATTGGCTAACTAACAGAAAACAGAGAGTAGGGATAAATGGTTCATTCTCGGGTTGGCAAACAGTAACTAGTGGTGTGCCGCAGGTACCAGTGCTGGGACCCCAACTATTTACAATCTATATTAACGCCTTGGAAGAAGGGACTGAGTGTAACGTAGCCAAGTTTGTTGATGATACAAAGATGGGAGGAAAAGCAATGTGTGAGGAGGACACGAAAAATCTGTAAAAGGACATAGACAGGCTAAGTGAGTGGGCAAACATTTGGCAGATGGAGTATAATGTTGCAAAGTGTGAGGTCATGCACTTTGGCAGAAACAAATCAAGGAAGTTATTATTTAAATGGAGAAAGATTGCAAAGTGCTGCAGTACAGCGGGACCTGGGGGTACTTGTGCATGAAACACAAAAGGTTAGTATGCAGGTACAGCAAGTGATCAGGAAGGCCAATGGAATCTTGGTCTTTATTGCAAAGGGGATGGAGTATAAAAACAGGGAAGTCTCGCTACAGTTATACAGGGTATTGGTGAGGTCACACCTGGAATACTGCGTGCAGTTTTGGTTTCCATATTTACAAGGGGATATACTTGCTTTGGAGGCCGTTCAGAGAAGGTTCACTAGGTTGATTCTGGAGATGAGGGGGTTGACTTATGAGGAAAGGTTGAATAGGTTGGGCCTCTACTCATTGGAATTCAAAAGAATGAGAGGTGATTTAATTGAAACATATAAGATGGATGCAGAGAGGATGTTTCCACTGATAGGGGAGACTAGAACTAGAGGACATAATCTTAGAATAAGGGGTCACCCATTTAAAACTGAGATGGAGAAATTTCTTCTCTCAGAGGGTTGTAAATCTGTGGAATTCACTGCCCCAGAGAGCTGTGGAAGCTGGGACATTGAATAAATTTAAGACAGAAATAGAGAGTTTCTTAAACGATAAGGGAATAAGGGGTTATGAGGAGCGGGCAGGGAAGTGGACCTGAGTCCATGATCGGATCAGCCATGATCGTATTAAATGGCGGAGCAGGCTCGAGGGGCTGTATGACCTACTCCTGCTCCTATTTCTTATGTTTTTATGTTTATCAAAAAAAGTGAAAAAAACTTTATACCATAAAAAAGGGAGACTACAATATGATATAGATGCGATGCAGAAATGGGCCTGCGTCTGGCAGATGCCATTTAATATAGATAAATATTGGCCCGGATTTTGTAGTCAGCAGCGAAATGAAGAAAGCTATCCACAAAGATCAAGCGATTTCTGTGGAATGGATTTCACCCTCCCAATGTTAATTTTATTCTTGCGACATTTATAGGGGATCGCTTGCGTCCAGCAACAGTGATGTCTTCAAGCACGCTAAGCAGCCAATCGCTCTCTGAAGAATTCTCTCAGACAGAAAATCAGTCAGTAAAAGGCAATGATTATCCTTTACTTTTTAATCATTTTGCACAGAACAAAATAAAGATTGTGACATACACATGGATTAAGGTAGAAGCTGAAATATCAAAATTTAATTTTTTTTTTAAAAATCCATGGAATTTGTAGCTTAATGAAAAAAATTGACATTACACAAATATATAATTTGTTTTTCAGGGCCAGATGGGTTATTCAGCAATAATTATGACTGAGTACACCTTTAAAAACCCAATTACACCTCATTCAACAAGGCTCAACCTTTTCAGGGTTTTTTTTTTAAAAACAGCAAGATTAGAGCATTAAAAAGTGGTAGATCACGATAATTCAAGTGATTTCTAAAATTTCCATCTGCGAGGACTTCAACAGTGAAGGAGCAGGGAATCACCGACAACAACCTCTGGAGGAGGAGCAGGAGTGTTTTTTCCATGCCCAACTAGAAAACCTATAAACACCAACCCCAACTCCATGATCTCCCCCACGCGATCACAGATTCCCTCCCCCCATCTACCCCATATCTGACCCCCGTCTCCAATCTCTCCAACACTTCCCCCTTTCCCAACTTGGCCCCCCTCCCGCAACTCTTGCCCTGATCTCCGATTTCCCCCCCCCACCCATACTTCCAACCCCCGCAATCAACCCCGACCCTCCCAACCACTATCAAATCCAGTTCAGCCACTACATCCACCATCCACCCCCTGCGATCTCTATCCCAACCACTAAACCTACCCGCTCCTGGGCTGTGGCCTTTTCTGAAGCGTTCACCGCCTGGCAGGCAGTCAACAGTCAAGCCCGTCAATTGGACTGGCTTCCGGTTGGTTGATTTGGGTGGGGGCACCACAGGAAACCCAGACTTCCTGGGATACTGTGGATGGCTTTAGACCCCTGACATGGACATGGTGAAGGCTACAGAGCCACTGGAAAAGGTTCAATGGGGAGCTATTAAAATGACACTCCTGATAGGCTGAGAGATCTGTGTCTTTTTATGTCGACTTTGAGGTGATTTAATTGATGTATTTGAAATGATGAATGGACTAGACAGTATCTGTGTGGACAAACTATTCAAATTAGATGTGTGAGGGAAAGCAAGGAGGTCACGCATATAAGTTCTTTAAGCATAGAACTAGGTTGGAGGTTTTACTTAGATAGTTATCAAAGTTTGGAACAAATTGCTGGCTCATGTGGTGGGTGCGGAATCACTGCGACACAGTTTAAAAATGAGCTGGACAGGTTCTTGTTGCGTCTAATATTACTCGGTACGAAAAGTAGATGGATTGTTGGATGATTACCTAACCGCTTTGATCGCCTTCACAGCTCGAGAGGAATTTCCAAGATTTTTTTCCCTGGACAGGCCGAGGGTTTTTAAAAATCTGTTTTTTGCTTCTCCCAGGAAGTTACTTGATTGTTGGTGAGGGGGACACTGGGGATGATGATACTTAGTTGCATTATTACAGTTTGAAGCAGAGGCTTGATGGACCTGCCTGTCTTGATCTGTTCATTTTTTCATACCTTTTTGTCGTTTGTTAACGCTGCATGGCATGTCTAATTTCTTAATTCTGAAGTACTTTCCAAAGTAGCCGTCACTTGAAAAATAATCAGTTCGAATCCAATTATTGCAGTTGTGCCAAGTTTGCTGCATCGGTGCTTCTCCAGAAGGAACCATCAGCCACCTGGGTATTAGCAGAACCACATCTGTGGCCAGAGTGATTTTCATCACAGTTTGGCTTGGTATCAATTAATCACCATGTCCTCATTTACCTAATTTTCTCTCCTGCCCTCTTCAACCGTGGCAGTACACTACTACACTGTGGGCCTTCGCCCTTTAGATTCTCAACTCAAAAAAACTTCACAGTTCAATGTCTCAATAATTAGAGGGAGCTACAGGATGTTTTTTTTACCCTCTGTATCTGTCAAGTTATTTTGGAAAGTAGTTGAGAATTAGAGAGAAATGTGGTGCCATGCAGATTGCATTATCAGATAATGTTACTGAATTGCAGCTGTGTAATGTCCTCTACAATATCTATTATTCTGTAGGTTATTCAAAATGAACTTGAACAAAATAATCTGAGGCAACATTGTGCAAAAATGGTACATCATTTTAAAAGGGTGAATCAAGTCACCATTATATTTTCAAGCTGGGATAATAGCACCATTGTGTTCATGTGTTAGTGTTATTACTTGACAAGGCATAGTATCAGAACCAATTTTGTTCCATTTTAAGAAAACACATTCAGGCTTTCTGGACCCAAAAATCAAAAAAAAGAATAAGATCGACAAACAAAACACCACAAGCAGAACAAAGCTAAATATTTTTGCTTTTGTTGGAAAGCACACAAAAGTATGAACATCTTCAGAGAGAGTGATGAGTCACTCCTCCAATGATTTATCCAGTTTAAACGAATCAATTGATGAACCACACAGACTATAAAAGTCCCAGATTCAGTCCCCAATCGATACAAAATGAGCACCTCTGGCAGTGAGCAGTGAATTGAGATGGGTTACTGTTTCCCGATTGCTGTCTCTGAAGTTCCAGTGGCGATTGGATTGTGTTTCACAGTGACGCCTACAACAATCAAATAGCTCATTAAAGGACGGCCACTCGGATGAGTTACCAAAGGGCGCCCAGCAAATTAAACATTTGTTTTAAATAATTAATTACACTCCATTTTTATTAATTTGAACTGTGTGATGTTTTAAAAAATATAATTTTTCAGTGTTTGTATTTTTGTGCATTCCCATTCATACTTATGGCAGCTTCGTATATACAGAATTACCGTAAGTATGAATGGAGATTCCCCCTACTCTGATAGGTTGGACCGGCCCATGTGATCTTATTGATGTATAAGAAACACTTACGCTCCTGGGATACATGTGCTTCTACAAAGACCTTCGCATAGAGGGCCAGGACCGCAAGCCTACGAATCTCTGGGATCACCAGGTAGATTCGTAGAAATTTTTCAGATCGGAGGCATCGCCCGCGGGAAGCCTCCGACCGCAATTTCTGGGCCATTGATTTTTGTCACCTTATTTGGTGCATACTTATTTGGAGTTCACTGTAATCCAGAATAAAAACCTCTAATTTTTCTGATTAAGCCAAAACGCATTACCACACAAACCACACTCCCATTTTATTTTCAAACTTTGGCAATTCTAAAATAGCAGTGACAGGAATTGTGGAAAACAGTTAATGTATTCACACCAGGGAACATCCATCTTATCTGAAAAAAGCAGCTGCAACCAGTATTGATATAAACCTTCATTTAAGGCAGGTCCCAGAAAATTCCTTTGTGGAAAATAAATTTAATATTTTCAAAAGCTTCATTTTAGCCGCTTGTATATAAACTTTTTGGGGAATAAACATACTTGTAACTGTGACTCTCAGAAACCAATGGCTCATTTTATTTTTTTTAAGCTTTGTGCACAAATACGGGAGAAAGTATAATTATAAATGATTTGGACAGCTCCAGTCCAATCTTCCAGATAATGAGTGGTTGATAGTGACAACCTCCAAACCCAAAGGCTGGTTTATTTTGCAAAATGCTTGCAAGCTCACACATACGTTGAAATGCTAATGTTAGCTTTAACAGTGGTTGTATATTTAAATGTGTGACCAACTGGATTATTCCAAGTTTGACTGACGAGGCTCTATACCATCACCAGTAGAAAAAGCCTTGGTGGGAGTGGGAATGGAATGTGGAAAAGTAAATCATAGTCAAAAACCACAAAACTTCCTCAAAAAAATCTTTTCACCTTGTTTTTTTGGTGCTCACTCCATGGTCTGTCCCCATCCCTGCACTTGATCTGGGCCTCCATATCCGCAACCTTAGCCCCCTCTCCCAGTCCGCCTTCTGTGCCCTACTCATCATCCAGAACCTGTTCTTTGCTGATTACGGTTGCTAGGCAGCAAGTGAATGAAAGGATCAAGCAACCGTGGCCCAGGGCCTGGAGGCAGTGCACTAGCTTCTAACTCATGAGTGCAAGGGCAGCTTCACATTACCATAGCAGCCACCGATAATACAAAACACTTAATGGTGAACCCAGACCACATAGGAAAATGGCAAACAAAATTGAAAAAAAACCACATTAAATCTAGAATATACGGTAGCTTGCTGAGTTACATGGTAGTAATCCAGATGAGCAGTTTGGAACCATCAAAATGAAAGATATACCCATGAATAAACCTAGAAATCAGCTCAGTTCATTCACTTAGTCTGCACACATTTTTGCTCAGTATCACCTCAAATAGTTGATCAATCAGTTTAGAGTTGATGGGTTTCTCCACACCAGAACCGTAAATGAAAATACTCAAGAGCATGGAAACTGCTTTGTTGACACCTCCTACAATCATTAGGTGGCTGTAACCTGTCTAGAATATAGTTTAATTTTAATGAGCAAGTCCCAGTCAGCTACTTTATAACAAAGTCATTTTTAACCCCGCCAGACATTTGTTACTTAGGGATAAGAATTGCCAGTAGTTTTACCACCAAAATAAATCAGTGTCTATAATTGTTTCTAGATCTTATGTAGAATGTAATCCAGTGTTTTTGAGAGAGCTCAAAAGTAGAATATAGAAGTTTAAAGAATATCATTAAGATCCTATGCTTATATAAAAGATTGAACAGGAGTCTCAATCTTCCAAAGGCTTTATGAACTTCAGTACCAGATTTTTCTTGAATAGTTTTTTCTTCCATGTGAGATTGTCATGCTGCAAGTAGTATCATGTGATCCACTATGGGATTGGCAAGGAAATTTTAACAAAGACTGCAAATAAAACAGTTATGGAATACTGTAACCCAGGGGCTAAATTTATTATCCCAGTAACAAATAAATTGTTTTCATCTGACATAACAACACTTTCAGCTTTCTAGGAAGTAAAAATTATATTGACTGCAGACAGAGCTAAACAGACAACTAGCCAAACCATCCATTTGGAGAAGTGCTGTACGGTTAACCCCGCTCCATTTTGAGATAATTAAGTAATAAAGCACAGCCTCAAACCAAGAGTAGGTTAATTTATACTTAACTCAGAGAGTTATTTAAAATTGTGCCTAGCGACAAGACTGATGAGATAACCATCCATTGGTGGAAACATGCATGTGATAGCAGGTATAGAAGTCAAAACTATTATTGAACAGATCCACAATTGGAATGCTATGTACCCACTGCAAAAATGCAGACGCTGCTTACAAGTTGTAATACTGTCAAGGCAGCAATCATATAGCTATTTAAACTGGAGGGTGGAAATAATGGACATTCAGGTATGATCAATATCAGTAAGTTACAGTTGTGAACAGCTAATTACCCACAACATAGTTGGCCATTTAAATTACAGAAATATGTACTAAAGAATTCCACTAAAAGTGTGAAAGGTAAAGGCTGTCCCTCCAAGCCATTTTTCATTATCAGCACCTAATCTTGTCTTATCTATATAAAACTCTCAAAATCAATCAAGAATGTACAATTGGAGCAACCCAGGTAAATAAATTTCCCAAAAAAAAGTATTCCGAAATATTTTGTAGAAAAATACCCAAAAGCCACAATCAAGCTTTTGTACTGTTTTGAGCTATGTCAAAAACACTGGATTACAAGCTGGAGTACTGTTTTAAAACAATGATTTTATATATTACTCTGCTCCATTTTATCAAGAATATCTCAGTGTGGGGTGGATCCAAAAGCTCTCTATGCAGGAATGCCTGAGAAATATTTTTTTTGCCCATTATATGAAACAATGATAGCTAAGAGATAACTTCAAAGTGCACTTAAAGCAAATATCAGCATTGCTGTTTTCTTTAAAAATTCCATAAAAGCAGGAGCAGGAAACTGGCTCAACAGCATCGTTCAGGCAAACGAATCTTGGAAAGGACGGAAAAGAAAGTTTTTACTGGTCAAGAAATTTTAAATAATCAGCTGCACATTCAGATACTTGCACCAATGGGCTACCACAATGACAGAATGAGCACAATGATATAGAAATAAACACAATACATGTGTATAAAAATGTTTGAGGTCAAAGGATATGTGAATCATGCAGCTCTCTAAGTTACACAACAACATAGTTAATGATTACAACCAACGATAAATCAATTGGGAACCACTCTAAAAAGGAAAATGTTATTAGGATTGTGACAGTTTGAAAGGACACACCAATCAGTAAGCAAATGCACATTGACTGCAGCAATTGTCATGCTCAGCAACACTTCCCAGGTATGGTTTAGGGGGTTTGGGGGGGGGGGGGGGGGGGAAGGACAAGAAAATAGAGTTTCAATTCCTCTGTGCGCTATTTTAAGCATACTCTAACATGCATGTATTAAATTTCTGTCTGTTAAAACAAGAATGTAATGTGTTAATCATTGCACTAAAAATAGCACAAGCTGAAATTAAACATTTATTTTCTTTTAAAAGGGAACTGCCTCCTCAAATATACTCTGCAAAACAAATTGTCAAGTACACCATTTGAAAATACCTCATAGTTTAGAATTGCATTAGATGGCAAAGTGGTTTATACTGCTGCCCTTTCACCTCAGTGACCTGTCTTTAAATACCCCAGATTGATGGGATGAAAGTTTCTTCCTGCCAGCTGCAGTGATTCACTGGGAAACAAGTTTGGGGCTGTGTCAACTCCGTTCCGAATGGGAATTTTTCATAGAATATTTGAATTTAAATAGCACTTTGTCACGCCATTGAAACATTTCAAAGTGCTGCATACAATTAATTACTCTTGAAATTCAATGATTATTGTTATGTAGCCATTCTGCAACAACACTGTGCCCTAATTTTCCTACATTACAACAGTGACTACACTCCAAAATTACTTTATTGGCTGTAAAGCGCTTTGAGACGTCCAGTGGTTATGAAAGGTGCTATATAAATGCAAGTCTTTCTTTCTAAACAGCAATGAGATGAATGACCATTTTCTTATTTTTGGCAGTCCCCACAAACTGCAGGAGTAAAGCCTGGTGTGATTGCTTCTGGGAAAAATCAAGTGCTTCGTGCACACGTACAAATGCCACAACATTGCAGATCGGTTGTAACGCACAGAGTTTCCGAATGTAAATCCCAGGATTTGTAACATTACGCCATTTCATTTTTACCTGGAGCTAAAATGAAACAGAGTAAACTAGTAATAGCCATAATCCACAAAATCCTACTCAGTGAAGTTTGAGAAGATTTTTGCATGGGATTGCAGCATAGGTGGTGCACGCAATGAAGGAGATCCTACAAGGTAAGCAATCCATTCATCAGGAACAGGATAGTGACTATAGAAAAGCCATAATGGCAGCTGTCAAGAAAAAACTGTCAAAGACATTACTATGTGAAGCAGTCAAATGTAGACAGTAATGCTTAATAAACATTTGAGGATTACTTCATATGGCTGTCCTGCAATTACTAACCATCAGAGGCAGCAGCTGTGGAATGACCTTTAAGCACCCCCTGGGCTTTTTCCCTGTATGATGGCAGCAGTGCAATATGCACATAACCACCCATGTGGAGTGGCTTCGGTCTTTCCACCACGTAAAACAAAGAATTATAGATTTTTGAAGTTGCTTTGTACACAACACAAGGTAATTTAGAGCTCAAAGTATTACCATGGCAAAAATAGTACTCCAACTAGTAACGACAGTTAAAACAATGGTGCAACAATTTCTGAATCTAAAAGATAATTTTGGTAGAAATTTCAGAAATGCCTACAGATCACACAGTCAGAATGCCAATTCAAATATGGCTGATCCACCATAAGGGTTAACATTCACTAACTTAGTGAGTTAAAACCAACACTAAGAATTATGATAACACATTCAAAGAAGTTTGAATAGTGAACACATTGGGCTCAATTTTTCCAATGCTGTTTTTTGGCATATTGCAAGAGTTACGTCCTTTTTTTGGCCCTGACTACTCTTTTTAAAAAAAAAATAACTTGCAAGTTTCCCCGTTCTAATTTTTGAAACTGATGCCGCGCAGCATGTCCTTTAAACTTTAGGAGCTGGAGTCTAATGTCTGTGTCAAAAAAACAATGCCCCCTCCCACCCCTTCCACGCATACGCGAAAAGAAAAATTACGTTTTTTCCATGACTGCTATGGACCCGCAAGCCCAGTACAGCTCCTGGTCTCCATTCGGCCATTTTTTTAAAGAGCCAGTTGTGTGAGAACTTTAATTCTCAGTGGAAAAATCGAAGCTGCAATACAGGATGCAACGCGGCTCAAGGGCCAAGAATTTCTTACAGGATGAAGTGGAGGCACTAGTTACTGTAATTGAGGCCAGATGGCATGAGCTGGACACCAGCAGAGATCACATAAAAGTTTCACCAAAAGAAAAGAACAAACGCTGGAACCAACTTGCAGAAGATTACTGTGCAATGGTGACCATGCCGAGGTCTGGAGGCCAGTGCAAAAAGTGGCAGGACCTTGGTCAAGTAGTTAGTGTAAGTAATATTTTCATTTATTCACTGGAATCGCAATTGTAAATGTAACCATCTGTATATGTCCCACCCAGCAGAAAGACACCCTCTCTAAAAAGTTGTATTTTTATCTTTGCAGAGGAA
Source organism: Pristiophorus japonicus (assembly GCF_044704955.1). NCBI lineage: Eukaryota > Metazoa > Chordata > Chondrichthyes > Pristiophoridae > Pristiophorus > Pristiophorus japonicus. The sequence continues at coordinate 82,917,490 of NC_091992.1, forward strand.
GCTGGCATACAACAAAAGGGAAAGAACTCGAACAAGAGGAGGCCCAGCAAATCTGCACCCACTGACACCCCTGGAAGACAGGGTCACTGCTTTGATGGGTCATGCCTGGAGAAAAGCAACCACCACTGCACAAGCTGGGCCCACACTCGAGGGAGAGGATAAGTCCTGTAAATTCCACAGTCTAGCTTTGTTAAATGTTAAGTACTGTGCGGGCTAGCCATGCTTCGATTCATGGGGATGTCTCCGTCAGCTACGCTTTGGTTGATGCAATTTGCTATCATTCATCATGGTCCTTCAAATGAGCCTGCTGCCTGCGCTGTGTGAGCCTATTCATGCCATCCTACATCCTCCTCTGCTAACCATTTGTCTGTTGTGTTATATTTTGCAGAACTTGAGGCCAACCCCGACAACATTGAAGCCGAAGCAGAAAATGATTCAAACGCAGACGAGCCTGAAGAGGAGAACATCTTCCAATCGCACCTTCCAGACCAAGAGCACGGGAGGGGGAGGGAAAGGGGAGATGAATGTAGCCCCCACTGTTGTACTCACTCTGGAGGTGGTGCAGATGCCGCCCCCCATTGAGGTGCCAGGCCCTTTCCTGAATGGTACGAGTGTTGGGACATTCCATGGTTTCTTAGTCCAAGGCTGAGGATACCAGTGGGGTGCAGTGAGCCACAATCAGGGCGAGGAGGGGAAGGAGAGCTCGACAGCAGGATCTAACAGATGTGGTTCAACTGATGGCAATGAGTGCAGAGGGCATTGACCTTACGCGATCACTCCTGGACACCATCAGTGGGGTGGGTGATGAGGTATTGTGACTGTCGGGAGAAGTAACAACACTTTCACAAGAAATGGGAACATTGTCTGGGCACGTGAGGAAGGGAATGTTGCTGGCAGCTGATACAATGTCGGTGCACATGAGAGAGGAAATATCGCAGGTAGTTGAGACACCGTCAGGGCACGAGGAAGGGAATGTCGGAGTTAGCTGCTGCAATAAGGGAACACACCCAGACTCCGCGGCCATTAACAGAATCAACTGCCACTCCAACTCCAATCCCCAGACCAACCTCTGAAGAGGCCCCAAGCAGGCCTTCCACATTACCGCCTGCCCACACCACCGCCGCCCCCCCTTCCCCCCCCCCCCACCCATCAAGAAGTGCGCATTACCAGAGACGCTCGAAAGAATAAGCTTGGTAGCAACCTGAGAAACGCTGCGCCACCGCCTGCGGGCAGGGCTGGAGTCAACAAGACCAAGCGCAGCGGGCGGTCTTAGAATAAGGTGGAGGAGAGATGGATGCAGCCTTTCTTTGTTGTTGTTGTTGTTATTATTATTGTTGTTACTGTTGTAACGGTTCTCAAATTAAAAGTTTTTTGTAAGTTATGTAAATTTACAAGTTTAAAAGTTTGCAAGTGATCTTAACTGAAAACTTTAAAGTTAGATACAAGAATATTTTTATTAAAGTGAAGTACAAACAAGTGTTAGAATTTAAAATATATTTTCAAAAGTCTAACAGAATTATTTCCATTATTTGTTTCATTAACACAACACAACATTACGGAACAGGTCCAAACAGTAAACATGGTCCATTTGAAATAGTTGCCGCTGAGCCTTCAGGCAGCAAAGCATTCACGGATGAGCTGCTGGCGCAAGGCTCGAGCAATCGTTTCAGGGGCACGGTGGCACACCCTCCTCCGTCGTGCTCCCGGTTCACGTCGTTGCTTGGCTTTCTTGTTCTAGTCATTTGCATTTTCCTCCTCATCATCAGCCACTATCACCTCAGGTGAGTCTTCTATTACCAGCTGCTGCTGCCTCTTGATGGCTAAGTTATGCAGCATGCTGCAGACAACAGTGAACTGACCGACAATCTCAGGGGAGTATTGCAAGTAGCCTCCGGAATGGTTCAGGCATCGGAAACGTTGTTTCAAGATGTCAATGGTCCTCTCTATTATGCTACACATTGCAATGTGCGACATGTTGTATTCCCGGTCAGCTTTCGTCTGGGTTACGCATAGTGGCGTCATGAGCCAGGTGGAGAAGCCGCACCCTTTGTCTCCCAGCAGCCAGCTCTGCCCTTCTGGCTGCTGCTGAAACATTGTAGATATAGCTCACACATAGGATGAACACATCATGGGTGCTCCCAGGGTATCTCGCATCAACTGGCATGATGCAATGTATGTCATCACACATGAGCTGCACATTCACAGAGTGGAAGCCTTTTCTGTTTCTGTACATCTCGGAATCCTCCAAAGGTGCTCGCCAGGCAATGTGGGTACAATCAATGCAGTCCTGTATCTTTGGGAAGCCAGCAATCCTGGAGAAGCCCACAGCCTTGAGACGTATTGCCTGGGTGGTCATGGGGAACTTTATGTAGTCATCCCTCCGGGCATATAGTGCAGCAGTCATCTGCCGAACGCAGATGTGTTACATGTTGAGAAATGGCGCACACATCCCCAGTTGTGCCTGGAATGATCCAGATGCATAGAATGAAAGTGCAGCTGTAACCTTCACTTCAACTGACAAAGCAGTCCCTCCTGATGCTTCTAGGTTGCAGGTCTGCTTTTACTAACTCTCAGATCTCGGTTACAACTTCTTTGCGGAAACGCAGCCTTCTCACACAGTCTGCATCACTCAAGTGCAGGTATGAATGCCTGTCTCGATATACCAGACGTGGGTAAGGCCTCCTGCCCATCATCCTACTTGCTCTGAGGTTCCTCATGCGATAACGTCAAATCAATCACCTCCTCCGCAGCACTATCATGCAGAAGGCTTGCACAAGGTATGGCATTGTTGATATTGCCCGCATAATTAAATTGCACCTTTGCAAGAAGCTCAAAACAGCAGGACAAGGAGTTAAAGCTTCTCTCTTCTCTCCTCAAGGTCGACACCCTTGTGTGGACCACACCCTGGTCTGCGCATGCACAATGGGCTTACTTAGAATGGGAAGCTAGGCATTCAATGAGGACATTTGGCGCAACAAAGTCTAATGCAATTCTTTAATTTTAGATTTATTTTCAAAGTACCACCCCACCACTGACCGAATGTCTCCTCACTGGGCTCGAGAGTCGGCTGGCAGAATCGCTCCCTCACCCAGACACGGGCTCAACAAACTCTCCCCCTCCCCCCGCAGGCTTCTTTTAAAGCCGAGCCCGTGTGCGGGCGAGGGAGTGATTCTGCCGGCCGACGCTCCAACCCTCGAGCCTGGTGAGGAGCTGTTTAGTGGTGGCGTGACACTTCGGGGAAAAAAAATCCAAATTTAAAGAATTGCATTAGACTTCCATTTTCTCAGTTTTGAATTTGAAAAAATTAAGCTTTATGATGTCTTCTCGACTCCCTGCAAAACTTCGCACCGATTTTTTAAACGTGCGCTGGTTTTTCTTAAGCGCCCAGAAGGTTTTTTGGGAGTGGTCACATACGCCATCCCAGGAAAAATGTAAGTTGGTCAAACTTGCATAAATCTGAAAAACTAGCACAGACATCAGGTTATGTTATGATGCAAAAAAATACGAATCTAAAAAAAATTATAACTAACTGATTTACACTGGCGCAGAAACTTTGGGGAAAGTTGGATATTTTAACTTAGGCCAAAAAAAGCAGCGTGTGCCAAAAAAACGCCGCAGGTAACTGGGGAAAATGATTAACTTGGAGATCTATATTAAGATTCCAACTGGGAGCCAGCTAAAACCTATTTCAAAATAGCTTACATAAAATGTAACACCAGCGGGTGATCCCTTAATGAACCAAACGCAAATGGGAAATGTAAAGCAAAATAGCTGTACTATGACAAAAAGGGATTTTTAATATTTTAAACAACTACTGGAGACATTCCAAAATGTGAGGCTATCGTAAGATAGTGCAAAACATAAAAACCTTGTACAGAGTAGAACAGCTGTACACAAACTTCTTCCATTTTGCGTTGCAAGCGCTATTTAGTGGGCATCATGCTTGAACTAAAGATATACACGAGTTACCTAACAGTTAGCGATTGTTTCTAGACAGGCCCTCAACTGGAACAATTTAGCAATCGTGGTCTCAACCCTCATCCGAAACAGAGAGGCGATCGCTCCTGCAAGGCAGTGAAATCCTGTCCTTGTTCAATTTAGGTTGCCCGAGAACCACAATTTGCCAGGACTACAAGGGTTCACAAGTCAACCTCTTACTCTGTCCGAGTGTGTCATTTCCATTAATTGTGCAATCTGGAAAAAAAGAAAACATCCAGTCCCCCTGCTAATATCACCTCTATTCTTTAATAAAAACAGCCAGACCGTTACTATTACTGCAAAATCTGGTCCATTATTACCATTTTATTCAGGCACAGATAGATCCATATCCTTACACAGGGATCATAAGGAAGTTCTCTGTTGATGTGGTGGACCATTGCAATCTCATTTGCCCATACATAGATTGATTTTCCCTGCACCAAAATCTGAAAGTGCTTCACAGTCAACCTCACTGCCCTCTATTTCAGATGGTTGGCATGCCAGGTGGAGTGTTTTGCCACTCATTTCTCTGTAATCCAGTCCCCTTAGAGGTAGGCATCACAACCCAAAAGCAATATGACGGTCAACACTAGAGAAGACTGGCATTGGAGATTCCCCTGCTGAACATTGCTCTCTTGTGACCATGTGAGATCATGACCTGATGCTTGGTTGATCCATGCTAATAATAAGTGGATACATATTTCAGAGAGCAGACAGTGGAATTGGCTTTGGATTGCTCTAGCAAAGAGCAGGCACAGACATGATGGGTGAATGGCCAAGTTCTGTGCTATAAACGTCTATATTTCCATTCTTCAGGTTCAGCAGACACACATTAAGCACAGTCATAAATCAACAATGCTGCAAACTATAAAAATGCCTGCTGTCATTAGGCAGAGTAACTATTTGCTTTTCACTGGGATCCATGAACCTTGCAGAAGACACATTGGGGCCAAAATTGCCGCTTTCTATTGAGCCGTGGCCGCGGCCATGGGTTGGAAAGGACTCACCACTCAGTCTGCGCTGAGGGGCCGACATTTTGAAAATTGCACTCCATTGTTTTTGCAGCGGTGTACAGGACCGCCCGGTTGTCTTCCCGCCCCATTGGGCACGCGCCGACCCCTTTCTGCCCCGCATGGGAAATTGCCCCGTGGAAGCGAATCGGTTGCCACTCGGTGCCCCCGACAGCTTTTCCCTGGCAGGAAGCTTCTCATCACGTCAGCCCTTAAAAGGAAAGAGTGCACTGCCACGGCCACCATTTTATTTTAATTGTCTGCTGACTCCAAAGTCGGCCCGACAATGCCAGCCATGGGTTTGGCTGGGCCAGCAACAGGCACCTGGCATCCCCTCTCGGTTACCGGGCCAGCTTCCTGGTGGCCCAGTGGGTGCCACTAAAGTGGCTGCTAAGTTTGCAGCAGCCCTCCCCTCTAACTGAAGCACGGCGCTGATGACTCAGAGCGGCAGCTGACCTGCTCCAACGGCACTTCTGTCCTGCTCCCAACCTCACATCCACCTCGCTGCAGAAAAAAAATAAAGCTCTGAATTTCACCGGATTATCCACCCCATGGCAGACAGAACACTTACAAAATGGTAAGCGTGTCCTGTTTGGGGCGGAGGGCAATTTTGGCCCCATCAAGTTTTGGAGCACCATGAGCTGGTTGAGGCAGATAGACTCACTGCTGTTTGATATAACATTCCTGAGAATGTTAGGTCTTGTTAGAATTGCAGCCGAGATTTCTTGTAATTAACTATGAAACCTAGCTGTTTGGAGTATCTGTTACATAGCTGTGTAAGTGTACTTCAGACACTAGGCTCTGATGAGCTCATTGTTTACATACCAATAGATGTGCAGTTGTTGCATCCTAATTTACATGAGATTGCAGACGGGCAGTTTTTAAACACCACAGCTGCTAAGAAAAATGGCAGTACCTTGTACTGACAGATATGCCCCTTGAAATTCAACCGATGTAAATAGACATGTTTTAGGTCTATGGTAGCTAAACAATCCCTTAGGCACACTGCTTGAACTATCTGTGGCAGTATGATCATCTTAAAACTGTTCCTCTTTAAAGTACCCTTTTAGAATCATAAAGTCTAGTATTAAAGAAGGACTAAACAGCTCTAATAATAGCTGTCTTCTCCTGCACATGAACCACCCTTTTAATTAAGCCTGATGAGCAAATGATCAGTTTTGGCACGCTGTGCCAAGATCAAGTCCCATAAGAACATAACAAATAAGAGGAGTAGGCCATTTGGACCCTCAAGCCTGCCATTCAATAAGAACATGGCTGATCTGATCTTGGCCTCAACTCCACTTTCCCGCCTGTGCCCCATAACCCTGGCTTCCCCTGTAGTTCAAAAATCTGCCCATCTCCGCCTTGAATATATTCAATGACTCAAACTCCACAGCTCTCTCGGGTAGAGAATTCCAGAATCACGACCCTCAGAAGAAATTCCACAAACAATCTAGTTGGATTACTCTACAAAACTGCAGCATTTTATCTGGGAAATGAAGTGGATAGGTCTCACCAATGATCTCTAAAATATATGGGCCCATAGCAATTTCCCCCATTTTATGAATTTGCCTTGCCAGCGACACCCACATCTCAGGAACCATTAAAAAAAAAAAGAATTTCTGTAGTTGCTCCACCTGGGTCACAGGTGGGTGATAAGTATCCACCGAATCATTGCTGGGAAACCAGAAAAGGCCAAGAACAATGAGAGGAGCCTGCAGAGTGCCTCTTGATATGGATACTGTCCTGGACTTGAGGGCTATTCTGGGGATGGAGCTCCTTTGGTGCTGCAAAGGTTGTGTGGTGTACTGTGATTGATAATGGCCTGCCAGCACTCAACAGGAATTTTGTTCCACATTATTATTCCTGAAATTGTTTGCTGCTTTTAATAATTCTTCTTTAAAACTTCTATTCTCTACCCACCCACCAAAAATTTCATTCATAAAATCACAGAATGGTTACAGCACAGAGGAGGCCATTCAGCCCATCAAGCTCATGCTGGCTCTCTGCAAGAGCACTTCAGCTAGTCCCACTTTCCTGCCCTTGCCTCTACCACCCTTTCAGGCGGTGCATTCCAGATCATAATCACTTGCTGTATAAAAAAGTTTTTCCTCATGTCGCCTTTGGTCTTTCTGTCAATCACCTCAAATCTGTGTCCTCTGGTTCTCAACCCTTCCGCCAATGTGAACAGTTTCTCTCTATCTACTCTGTCTAGACCACCCCCATGATTTTAAATACCTCAATCATATCTCCTCTCAAAATTATATTGGGCAACTAGGAAATGGCAAGAGGATTTAAACAAATATTTTGTATCTGTCTTCAAAGTAGAAGACACACGGGGCCGAAATTGCCCCCCCACCGGCCCATTGGGACCAGTCACCTTCCGGGGCCGGGACTTCCTGCACCAGCCTGGAAATACCACCCCTGACATGGAATTGGGCCATGCACCCCTCCAAGGTAGCAGAGCGCTGTCATCGCTGGTTGCTAATCGCGGGGTGCACACTGCCAGAACAGCACCCCCAAACCTCGGGGGCAATTTCCCCAGAGGCGTTAACGCCCCCTTCCCCATGGCAAAAATGCTATTGCACCCCTCCAGAGGCGCCAACAGAGCTACAAAAAGGGGCAATTTCAGCCCCAAAAAGTATGCCAAGAATAGTGGGGAACCAAGGGGCTAATGAGAGCGAGGAACTTAAAGTAATTAATATCAGTACAGAAAGAGTACTTGAGAAATTATTAAAAGCCGACAAATCCCCTGGACCCGATGGCCTACATCCTATGGTCCTAAAAGAGGAGGCTACAGAGATAGTGAATGCATTGGTTGTGATCTTCCAAAATTCCCTAGATTCTCAAATGGTCCATGTGGATAGGAAGGTAACAAATGTAACCCCCATCCAAGAAAGGAGGGAGAGAGAAAACCAGGAACTACAGTTAGCCTGAAACAAGAACATAAGAAATAGGAGCAGGAGAAGGCCATTTGGCCTCTCGAGTCTGCTCTGCCATTCAAGATCATAGCTGATCTGATCCTGGCCTCAACTCCACCTCCCTGCCCTCTCCCCATAACCCTCGACTCCCTTACCTTTCAAAAATTTGTCTATCTCCACCTTAAATACATTCAATGGTCCAGCCTACACAGCTCTCTGAGGTAGAGAATTCCAAAGATTCACGTCCCTCCGAGAGAAGTTGTTCCTCATTTCTATTTTAAATGGACGACCCCTTATTCTGAAACTATGCCCCCTAGTTCTAGATTCCCCCATGCATCTACCCTGTTAGGCCCCCTCAGAATCTTATGTTTCAATAAGATCACCTCTAAGTCTTTTAAACTCCAATGAGTATAGGCCCAACCTACTCAACCTTTCTTCATATAGCAACCCCCTCATCTCAGGAATCAACCTCGTGAACCTTGTCTGAACTGCCTCCAGTGCAAGTGTATCCTTCCTTAAATAAGGAGAGCAAAACATTACGCAATAGTCCAGGTGCGGTCTTACCAATGCTCTGTACAGTTGTAGCAGGACTTCCCTACTTTTATACTCCATCCCCCTTGCAATAAAGGCCAATATTACATTTGTCTTCCTGATTACTTGCTGTACCTGCATGCTAACTTTTTGTGTTTCATGTAAAACGATCCCCAGATCCCTCTGTACCACTGCATTTTGTAATCTCTCCGCACTTAAATAATAATTAGCTTTTTTATTTTTTCTACCAAAATGGATAACATTACATTTTCCCACATTATACTCCATATGCCAAATTTTTGCCCACTCACTTAGCCTATTCTATATCCCTTTGTAGATTCTTTGTGCCCTCCTCACAACTTGCTTTCCCACCTATCTTTGTATTGACATCACTCGTCAGGAAAATGCTGGAATCCATTATTAAGGAACAGAGCATTTAGGGAATCATAATATGCTTAGGCAGAGTCAAAATGGTTATATGAAAGGTAAATCATGTTTGACAAATTTATCAGAGTTTTTTTGAGGATGTAACTAGCAGGGTAGATAATGGGGAACCAGTGGATGTAGTATATTTGGATTTCCAAAAGGCATTCAATAAGATACCATATAAAAAGTTGTTAAGCAAGATAACGGCACTTGTGGTTGGGGGTAAAGCATAGATAAAGGATTGATTAACTGACAGAAAACAGAGTAGGGATAAATGGGTCATTTTCAAATTGGCAGGCTCTAACTACTGGGGTGTCGCAAGGATCAGTGCTTGGGCCTCAGCTTCTACAATCTACATTAATGACTTAGATAAAGGGGCTGAGTGCAATGTATCCAAGTTTGCTGATGATACAAAGCTAGGGAGAAAAGTAAGATGCGAGGAGAACGCAGAGCTTGCAAAGGCATATAGACAGGTTAAGTGAGTGGGCAATAAGATGGCAGATAGAGTATAAATAGTGAAAATACGAATTGGTCTTTGCCTTTTTCGCACAATAGCCTGAATGTGGTCTTTGACAAGAGGCAGTGCCTAAATGCAAAAAGAATGGCAATCTATTTTTCAATATCTACCTGTAACTGTGTGGCCTTCTGGTAGAAAAACTGGAGTATAGCCATGCCATCCAAATATGGTTAGAGACATGCAGGCAGATTCATTGACTAAATGCTCGAAATCACAGTAAGAAGGCTCATTTGCAATGCCAGCAAAGGACCATTGAACCTGTGGACTGGATTAGTGTACACGAGTCTAGCAGACTCCCAGAGAATCCTATATGCTGAATCTATTCTCGGAATCGGTCTCCATAACCTACGAATGTCAGCTCATGTACCTGGAGTTGTAGATTGAGTTCTGTACAAGATCATGAAGCAGGGTTCCACTGCAGGGTCAAGGAATGAATTCAATGAGACTTAAAGCGACCGACTCATTGACACTATCCTAAGTTCGGAATGTTGGTCTAGCAAGTCGACCTTGAGCAGTGTGCCACTGTCTTTCACCCCTCCGCCACAGGAGAATGCTTGTTTGCAACATTTGTGAGCTGAAAAAGTTGTTCCCAAGAAGACCCCAGCAAATTGGCTGCTTCACGAGTTACAATCTGGCTTGTGCAGGATGGAGAAATGAATCAACCAGAGTATGAATAGATTTACTGAGCTAAAATATTAACACAAAGTGCTCTTCCCATCAAAGGCTTTTCACCAGAAATTAGCTAGTCTCCATGGACAAGGCTAAATTCATATGGATTCTGCTCAACAGTTGTATGACATGAGAGTGTGAACATTGGGAGGTAAAGGGTGGTTGTTATTGTACCTGGACTATCCCTGTACACATAGTCTGAAAGGCACCCAGTAGTAGACACCATCTGGGTCCACATCCAAAAGAGGATCTGCACTATTGCACCAACAGTTCCCTCCTTGGAAGGGTCAGGTAAGCTTTGCTTTTGGATGGAAAGCACACGGAACAGTCGTTACCATCAACCACAGAGTGTCCTTATTACTGAAACCAGTGCCCTACTAGAAATGGGCAGATACGTTGAGTCAGGAGTTGCCAAATTCAGAGTGGTTATTTTGCATTCACATGTTCTTCTTTCAATTCTCTCCTGAATAATATGGAACACACTGTTTAGTCATTTTTTTTATAGCTCTATTTTGAA